>NC_133052.1:3484807-3801153 GCF_048771995.1 Taeniopygia guttata | reverse complement strand
GAGATGGAGGGATGGAAGGATCAGATATGGGGAGATGGAGGGATGGAAGGATCAGATATGGGGAGATGGAGGGATGGAAGGATCAGATACGGGGAGATGGAGGGATGGAAGGATCAGATACGGGGAGATGGAGGGATGAAGGGATCAGATATGGGGAGATGGAGGGATGGAAGGATCAGATACAGGGAGATGGAGGGATGGAAGGATCAGATATGGGGAGATGGAGGGATGAAGGGATCAGACGTGGAGAGGTGGAGGGATGGAAGGATCAGATACAGGGAGATGGAGGGATGGAAGGATCAGATATGGGGAGATGGAGGGATGGAAGGATCAGATATGGGGAGATGGAGGGATGGAAGGATCAGACGTGGAGAGGTGGAGGGATGAAGGGATCAGATATGAGAGACAGGGTGGAGGGATCAGATGGGGCAGGTGTAAGGGTGCAGGCACCAGCTGTGGGGATGGACAGATGTGGGGATGAGATCTGAGACAAAGGGCTGTGGGGGCCACACACAGACAGACAGACGGGTGCAGAGACCAGCTGTGGGGATGGAGGGATGCAGGAACCAGATATGAAAAAAGGGATGTGGGGACCAAAGACAGAGAGATGGAGGGATCCACATGGAGAGAGAGGTCCAGATACAGAAAGATGGGCTGGTGCAGGAACCCTCTGTGGGGGATGGAGGGATGACGGAACCAGCCAAGGGTGACAGGGGGACCTGCAGCAGGGCTGACAGTGGCAGGGGTGTCCCCTCCCCGCAGGTACGAGCAGCAAGCCCTGAGCCTGGACTTCCTGGAGCTGCTGCTGCGCTTCCTGCCCACCGAGTACGAGCGGAGCCTGATCGGGAAGTTCGAGCGGGAGCAGCGGCCGCCGGAGGAGCTCTCGGAGGAGGATCAGTTCATGATCCGCTTCAGCAAGATCCCGCGGCTGGCCGAGCGCATGAACGTCATGATCTTCCTGGGCAGCTTTGGTGACACGGCCCAGCTGCTGATGCCGGTGTGCACCGGGGACGGGCGGGTCGGGGCGGCTCCAGAGGTGACACTCACACCCTTCCCTCCTTCCCTCCCTCCTTCCCTCCCACAGCAACTCAACGCCATCATCGCCGCCTCCATGTCCCTCAAGTCCTCCAGCAAACTGCGCCACATCCTGGAGGTGAGGGTTTGGTGGGAGGTGGCCCCGTGGGCGCACACAGGGTGTCTGTGGGCACTGGGCCCTCCTGGCCCTGTGTCCCCAAGCCGTGGTGTCCCCACAGATTGTGCTGGCCTTCGGGAACTACATGAACAGCAGCAAGCGTGGGGCTGCCTACGGCTTCCGGCTGCAGAGCCTTGATGCGGTAGGGTCGCTGTGGGGGTGATGGGGCACTGCCAATGCCAGGGACCAGCCCTGGGGACACAGGGGCACAAGGACCAGCTGCAGAGATGGAAGGACACAGGAACCTGCTGTGGGGATAGAGGGCTGCAAGGACCAGCAGTAGGGATGGAGGGACATGAGGTTTAGATGTGGGGACTGAAGGATGAAGACACCGTCTGTTGGGATGGAGAAGGCGAGGGGAGAAGGCAAAGGGATGGAGATACACAGGAATGGGGTCAGAAGGATGGAGACCTGATATGGAGAGGTTAGAGGATTCAAGGATCTTGATGGAGGAAGATGGGAACCAGCTGTGGGGATGGAGGAAGGTCACACATGGGAATGTAGGGATGAAGAACCAGCTGCAGGGACAGAGCGATGCAGACCCAGACATGGAGATGGAGAAAGATGGGAATCAGCCATGGGAATGGAGGGATGCAGATCCAGCTGGGGTATGGAGGGATGCAGACCTGGCTGGGGGATGGAGGGATGCAGATCCAGCTGGGGTATGGAGGGATGCAGACCTGGCTGGGGGATGGAGGGATGCAGATCCAGCTGGGGGATGGAGGGATGCAGATCCAGCTGAGGGATGGAGGGATGCAGACCTGGCTGGGGGATGGAGGGATGCAGACCTGGCTGGGGGATGGAGGGATGCAGACCTGGCTGAGGGATGGAGGGATGCAGATCCAGCTGTGGGAGTGGAGGGATGCAGATCCAGCTGTGGGAGTGGAGGGATGCAGATCCAGCTGGGGGAGTGGAGGGATGCAGACCTGGCTGAGGGATGGAGGGATGCAGACCTGGCTGAGGGATGAAGGGATGCAGACCTGGCTGAGGGATGGAGGGATGCAGATCCAGCTGGGGGATGGAGGGATGCAGATCCAGCTGGGGGAGTGGAGGGATGCAGACCTGGCTGGGCGATGGAGGGATGCAGACCTGGCTGAGGGATGGAGGGATGCAGACCTGGCTGGGGGATGGAGGGATGCAGACCTGGCTGAGGGATGGAGGGATGCAGACCTGGCTGGGGGATGGAGGGATGCAGACCTGGCTGGGGGATGGAGGGATGCAGACCTGGCTGAGGGATGGAGGGATGCAGACCTGGCTGGGGGATGGAGGGATGCAGATCCAGCTGAGGGATGGAGGGATGCAGACCTGGCTGAGGGATGGAGGGATGCAGACCTGGCTGAGGGATGGAGGGATGCAGACCTGGCTGGGGGATGGAGGGATGCAGATCCAGCTGGGGGATGGAGGGATGGATCAGGCCCAGCCACACGGACAAAGGGGCACCAGAGGCAGCCCTGAGCAGGGTGAGGGGTGGTGGCTGCAGGTCAGGGCTGACTCTGCCCTGCCCCAGCTCCTGGAGATGAAGTCGACAGACCGCAAGCAGACGCTGCTGCACTACCTGGTGCGGGTGATCATGGAGAAGTACCCGGAGCTCACCGGCTTCCACACCGAGCTGCACTTCCTTGACAAGGCAGGCACAGGTAGTGCCCACGGGCCCTGGGCTGGGGGTTGAAGCAGCCCCTGGCACCCCGAGCCTGCCCTGACCCTGCACTTCTCACCTCCTGCAGTGTCCCTGGACGGTGTCCTGCAAGACGTGCGGAGCCTGCAGCAGGGCATGGAGCTGACCCGCAGGGAGTTCATGAGGCAGGACGACAGCCCCGTGCTCAAGGACTTCCTCAAGGTCAACTCGGAGGTGATGGAGAAGCTGCAGGCTGACAGCAAAACTGCCAAGGTGGGTGCTGGGGTGGGGTGGGGTCATGGGGGCAGTCCCCTGCATGGGGACACCCTCTGCTCACACCTCTGCCCCATGGGAGAGGCTCCTGCTTGGGGCGTGGCTCCAGTGGGACAGGCAGGAGGGAACCAGGCAGGATGGGGAGGTGGGAGAGGCTGGAAGGAGGTGGTGGGTGATGGGCACCACTGCCCAGCCCCCAGATCAGGTGTCTCTGCCCACAGGAAGCATATGAGTCAGCTGTGGAGTATTTTGGGGAGAACCCCAAGACCAGTCCCCCCACCACCTTCTTCCCCATGTTCCTGCGCTTCATCAAAGCCTACAAGGTAGGAGGGGGCATGGGGTCCTCTGTTTCTGAGGGCTGGGAGGAGATTTGGGGCACCTGACTCCACGTTGGAGCAATCAGCAGAAGTCACAGGCAAGGCTGGGGCTCAGGAATGCCCCTGGGATGGTCAGAGATTTTGGAACTGAGTTGGGGTGAGCTGGGGGCTGTGATGTGAAGAAGGAAGGAGGCTGCAGTCCTGGATTCCCCTGGCTCAGCACATCCTTCCTGCCCCTCTCCCAAGAAAGCAGAGCAGGACATCGAGCTGTGGAAGAAACAAGAGGCTGCAGCCAAAGAGGCGGAATCCGGCTCCCCTGGCAGCGAGCAGCAGCCTGAGGTGAAGGTGCCCCCATGTCCGTGTCCTGGGTGGGCTGAGTGGTGGGGAAGGACTAAACAGGTCCTGGGGAGGGAGAGCTGGGTGGGAGGTGAAGGTACCCCATCTCCTGTGGGCTGTGATCACAGCACTCAAGCGCCCTGTCCCCTCGCAGCTGCCTGCCCAGAAGGCCAGGAGGCAGCAGATGGACATGATTGCTGAGCTGAAGAAGAAGCAGATGGTGAAGGAGCCGCTCATCTACGAAGGCAAAGATGGGGCCATTGAGGATATAATTTCAGGTGAGCAGCCAGGTATCCCCACATCACAGACCCGGTGCTGGGGGCTGCAGGGGCTGTCACAGGAGCTGGGCGGTCACCAAGACCTGCCACGGGGACCAAACCTACCTGCAAGCGCCTTCACATCCCACATGGCAAAGCTACTGAGTGCTCCCTCCCCTGGCTCATATCTCTTCCTCCTCTTCTGCGTCTTCCTCCTCTCTCCTCCTGCTCCTCCTCGCTGTCTCTGGATCGCTCTGCTCAGCTCTCAAAACTGTCCCTTTCACTGCCCGGACGGGCAAACGCTCGTCCCGGCTCTTCTGCGACGTGAGCTTCAACGAGGAGAGTCCTCTGTAGGTAACGTGGGGCAGCGGGGCCGGCGCAGGCGGGCGGGGGCTGCCGGGTTCCCCCCAGCCCCGGGGGCACCGGGATCAGCCCCCCATGGGTGCTGGGCTCCCCGAGCCGGCGGTCGGGGTCCCACGGGCTGATTTCTTCGTGGCTGCTGCTCCTCCCGTCCCTTGGCTCCTCCTGGGTGTCCTCCCAAGCAGAGAGACAGGACAGGGGCAAGGGTTTTAAATGAGCACAGCAGAGTTTTAGGTTGAAGGTTCAGAAAAAATCTCATTCCTGTGAGGGTGAACCCTGGCGCAGGGTGCCCAGAGCAGCTGTGGCTGCCCCTGGACCCCTGGAATATCCAAGGCCAGGTTGGACAGGGCTTGCAGCAGCCTGGGGGAGTGGAAGGTGGCTGTGCCATGGCATGGGTGGCACAGGGTGGGCTTTGGGGTCCCTCCATCACAAACCATGATGGGTGCGGGCCATGCCGGGGGGGCAGTGAAGCTCACCCGGCTCCTGCTCTTCCCCCGGGGCAGATCTGCGGAACAACCCGTACCGGCGGGGGGACAAGGCCCGCGGCAGCGCCAAGAAACGCGCGGCGGGGCAGAGCCTGCAGGCGACACCGGACATCGCGCTGTGACGGGGTCCAGCGGGTGATGGACCATCCTCCGGACGCGGATGGCACCGCGGGGTGTCAGTCCCTCAGCCCGGGGCTCGGCGGGGCGGGGGGACAGTGCCCGCTCCGAGCTGCTCCAGCACCCCGGCGCTTGCTTGGCCATGTCCCTGCGCTCCTTTCCCCAGGCTGGCAGGGCTGGGGGCCCTCCTGGCTACGGACAAAAAGGGTCCCAGCTTGTCCTAGAAGGAACAGAGGGGCTGTCCCATCCCTACCCCACGCCAGCCCTGTGTCCCAGCTCAGCTTGCTGGTGCCTTTGCTGCCGCTGCGGGAGGGGAGGAGGTGTCAGCCAGGCACAAAAATCCCCGCACATCTCCCCCGCACATCTCCCCCGGCCCGCAGAGCCCCCCGAGAGCCGCAGAGCCAGCCAGGAGCTGCCGCAGAGCTGCCACCTCCCGGAGCCAGGGGCTGGCAGCGGTGCTATTTTACATGGTTTTATAAGTCTTCCTTCGAATTTCTCCGTGCTGCGGCAGCAGGGATTGGAACACCCCCACACAGGGTGTCCCCGAGGCTGTGGCGAGCAGCGCTGGGCTGCGACAATCAGCAGCAGGGACAATTCCTGCGAGGTGGTGGCACCTCCGCGTCCCCAGCATCCAGCTGCACTGCCGGGGCTGGCACCTCTGGGATACACGGGACTGTCAGCCCCGCGGGCTCCCCGTTTTCTTGGGTGGGACAGCCCCCAGCCCCGCGATCCCAAAGGCTGCCAAAGGGGTCCCTGCCCAGAGCCCCAGAGCCTCTCGGTACCGGACTGGACCCTCCCCTGCCCCGCTGCTGCCGAGTAACCCCGAGCTGAACCTCCCGCTGCATTTACTCCATCCAAACCCCGCTGGTCCCCACGCCAGGGCGCTCCTCCTGTCCCTCCTCCCGTCCTTCCTCCCTCCTCCCAGCTTTAGCCACAGCAGCCGCTGCTTTCTGCTGTATTTAAGCCGCTTCAGCGCCGGCTCCGTGTCCGGGGAGGGATGGGAAATGAATGTGTAACTTATAAATGCCTTTAAGCCAGAAATGTAAACCATTAACTGCTCATTTGTATACATTATTTTTATATACTGAAGGCCTGTTTAATCTAAAGCAGAGCTGGAAATAAAATGCCTCAGAGGATAACGGAGTTGTCTGGGAGAAGGGTTTGCATGGGGGGGTGATGCTGTCATGAAGGGAGGGAGGGAGAAAAGGAAGGAAAGATGGAGTGAGGGAAGGATGGAGGGAGGAAGGGGGGAAGATGAAAGGAGGGATGGAAAAAAGGAGGGAGTGGCTGTGGCTGCCCCATCCCTGGAAATGTCCAAGGCCAGGTTGGACGGGGCTTGGCGCACCCTGGGATAGTGGGAGGTGAGAGGATGGAACGAGATCATCTTTAGGGTCCCTTCCAACACAATCCGGTCTGGAATTCTAGCAACAAACCACCCACCATGCTTTTTGAGGACAACAGCTCTAATTACTATATAACAGAGTTTAATCAGACCAGGCTCCTCTTCCTGGAAAATGTCTTGTTCAGCATCACCATCTTGTTCTCTGGGACAGCGCATCAAACCACCAGCAACGACAACAAACAAAATCTTTTTTTTTTTTTTTTTTTTTTTTTTAGCTTTATTTTTTTCCCTGTGAAAATGCAGGTCAAAAACATTAACTTCAAGAAATCACAGTTTTATAAAGTGTCATTCATTCCATACAAGCTCCTTGTTCCAGCACCTTCCCCCACTGCCCATCCCAAAGACATCCTCAGCTCCACCTCGCCTCACCAACAGTGATTTTTCCAGACTTCCGGAAGGAGCTGCTCGACAAGAGCCATCTGTGTTTATCCCTCCTACTTGTCCTCCCCACCCTGAGCTGGGGTTCTGTCCTAACATTCGTTATGAAACCTGACAGTTCCACCCGAATTTGAACAAGGATAATGCAAATCTTTCTGACTTTCTGCTGTCAGTATTGCCTTCATCTGGAAGTCGGGTTGTTTGTGCCTGTCACAGCAAAGTGACAAGCCAAGGGAAGAGGAAACTGTCCTGGCAGTAGGAGAGAGGCAGGGAGAGCTCAGGCTGGCTGGCAGCACAGCCTGGAGCTTGTCCCAGTGGAGAACCCCAGCTCAGGGACTGGGAAAGCACCAGTGGTTTGTGGAGCTGCCGAGGTGTCTGTCCCCAGGCAGGGACTGTGGCAGCACATCCCACCCTGGGAGAGGTGACACGGCCAGGCTTTGTGGGCTGGGAACCTGCAGCCTCACTTGGGCACTTGTGGTGGCAGCAAAACAGGACTGAAGGCTTTGGACACAACAAAGAGGGTGAATCCTGGCTAATGCTGCTATGAGGGTACTGGGGAACACAGACTTCTCCATGTGAGGACATCCCAGGTGCAGGAGAGTTCCCTGCCCTTGAGTTCACGTTAATGCTGCAGCTGCAGAGCCCAGGACTCCTGCAGATAGTCCTCCTGCTCCCTCCCTGCTGCTCCAGGGCTCAATCCCAATGCCTCGGCATGGAACTGGATACCAGGACATGGGAGCATCCCCCAGGCAACAGAGGCACAAGGTGCAGCCTTTGGGATGGAACCCACCATGCTTTGGGATTGACACATCACCACACACTTACAGAAACAACCAACAGTTTTCCTCCTGCCCCCTTAGAGGAAGCTCAGGAAAGGAGCCAGGCGTGCACTGAACCCGTGCTGGGAGCTCCTGGGAGCCCTGGAAGAGGCACTTGGATCCCTCCTGCTCCAGAGCTTAAACTCTTGTAGTTTATGGCAACTGAAAAAAGAAATCGAGCAATCCTCCCCCTTTCCCCACTCCCTACTGGAAGACATGTGCATAATGTTTTAATTATTTACTAAAAAGACTCTGAACGTGGTATAGTAGATATAATTAGGTGCCTATTTTGGACAATGTATTAAGTGCTTTAGAACAAAAAGTGCTATTAAAACTATACCCAAAGTGGTGATAGGTTTCATTTTTCTTCATGAGTTCCACTTTTTTTTTACATCACAACTTGAGTTTTCTGATCAGGGATGTCTGGTGGAGCAAAACCAGCCCATGTTCTGGAAGACCAAAGGCAAAGAGCATCCATTGTTTAAGGAGTGCTGCTCCTCAAAAAGGGAGGCTCAGAGTTCAGCTTTTCCCAGCTAGTTTCTAAGTGAACTTCCCTTGGGAAGACTGCCAGCATTGCTGCCCCATTGTGTCTCCCAGACCAGCAGAGATCTGGCAGAGCCTACCTTGGCTTTTGGGAGCTGCTTCTGTGCCCAGGCTGGATGCAGAGTGCCTGCTCAGAGCTCTGGGAGAGCCACAGCCACGGGGAGGGACTGTGATTTCCAGGTGTGCCAGGCCTGGGAGCAGCCCTGAGCAAGCACACACGGAGCTCACACCTCCCTCGGGATCCGTTCTGCGATGGAGAAGGGCGATCGACACCCGCCCACCTGAACTTGACCTGTGAGGTTTCAGTATGTTCCAAACATTCACAAATCAGTTAAAAAAAACAGTTTAAAGCTTAAGGCATCCCAAGCCCAGCTGCCCATCCCACTCAGTGAACCCAGTCTGAAGTGAGGGGAGGAGTGGGAAGTCTTGTGAGGCCAGGCTGAGCTCTCAGAACTGGGGCACTGGGCTGGACTGGGAGCTGGGAGGGAGATTTTTATAAACTCTGCAATAAAATTCAGCCCTGTCACAGCTGACAGAGCTGATGTCCCTTCTTCCTCCAAGGACGGGACAGTGCACCTGAAGTCCCACATCAGAGGTGGGCACAGGATGGAGAAACAACCCCTCCACCCTCCCACCATGGAATTCTGTACCCTTCTCCTGCCCTGCCTGCCAGGGACACCAGAGAGAGCACCACCCTCTCTGCAGGTGGGAGCTGCAAACAAAGCTCTTTCTGGGAACAAAGTTCTTTTCTGATTCAAGAAGGAAGCAACTACGGGGAAGGATGGGAGGTGAAACCAAGAGCCAGACAGTGACTGCTGTGGAGTCTCCCCATGAAAAAGGCTTGAGGTGGAGATGATGCTCCCCAGAACCTACAGAAATGTTTTTTCCTCCAGCTGGAAAGAAGTCAGCCAGATCCCCTTGGCACAACCAACCCCAGCCACACTGAGGGCACCCAACCTCCTCCTCTGGGCAAGCCCAGCAACAACCGACCTCACCTTGGAGCAAGAGCAAGAGTTCTCACCCGCTGGCCCTGCTCTCCTGAAAAGCACAACCTCCTTCCTCTGAAAAGCGAGGAATTTCCACCTACCATTCTCAAGCTCTAACACACCCAAAACAAGTAATTCCCACTGTCCTGGGGAATGTCTAAGCTCAGGACATGTCTTGGAAGTGGATCAGAACAGCCCACAGAAGTGAGGCCCGAGGGCAGCGAGCTGTGATCCTGCTGCAGCACAAACACCAGCCGCTGCATTTGGTGCTCCGTGGCAGGGGAGGTCAGAAGCTTTTGCAATTCCTTCTTTGCACAAAGTGCAAACCTCCAAAGCAGGCAGGGCTCAGGGCCTGTTCTCCAGCTGGCCGTGCTTGACGCGCCAGGCCCAGCTGACGCTGCAGTCGGGGGCCAGGGTGCACTGCAGCTCGATGCCAGAGTCGGGCACCTCCATGTTGTAGTGCACAGGCTGCCCCTCCTTGGTCACCAGGCTGAAGGCAGGCACGGGGATCTGTGGAGCAGAACACACAGAGCTCAGTGGCACTTCCAGGCTCCTCCAGAACATCACACCCGGCTTCCCAAGGCAAGAACAGCCCCCAGGGAGGGGCTTGCGCTTGGCAGGAACATCCTGAACTCCTCTCCTAAGGAAATACCTCAGAACTGGACTAGGCAGTGCCCACCCTGCTGCCAAAGTGCCTCCCCAAGCTCTGGGCCATGGCTGGGGGGCCTTGAGCTGCCCATGTTTGGGCACCCTGAGCTCCTCTCCAGGTATTTTGTTTTGTGATGTCCACAAGAACAGTCTAGAGAGAACTAGCACCACTGGAACATTTTCTGGGCTGGTGCAACATCTTTTAGAGATGATCCCATTTTACACTGAGATCTTTTAGATCCCATTTTACACAGATGAGTCACAGTCCCACAGACACTCCAGAGTTTCTTTCAGGAACAGCCAAAGCAGCCGACAGTGAGGTTCACAGGAGAGTGCCAACATCTCCAGCAGAACAAGTTGGAAGCACCCCAGCCAAACACAGTTCATTTCCCTGAGCTGATGCTACTGCTCATGATGGAAAAGCTATATAATGATTCTTCAAGGAGAGAGGGAAGAGATTATAATTGAGGAGAAGGATTTTTTAAGCTGCAGCACAGAATATTCTGTATTCTAAGATACAGATCCCTGTGCTCACTCTGACAATTGGCACTGGCTTACAATTCAGGTTTTGTACTAGGTTTAGACTGGATATTAGGGAAAATTTTTTCACTGCAAGAGTGGATAAGCATTGGAACAGGCTGCCCAGGGCAGTGGTAGAATCACCATCCCTGAAAAGGTTCAGAAAATGAGTAGATGTGGCACTTGGAAATATGGTTTAGTAGGCCTGGTGAGACTTGGTCAAAGGTTGGACTTGATGATCGATCTTGGAGGTCTTTTCCAACCTTAATGAGTTCTGTGATTCAGAAGACATCCACTGGTACCACACTCAAAACAGCAGCACTGAGGTTCTGCTTCTATAGGTGTCCTAAGGACCCCTGAACCACTCCTGGGTCTCTCTGGCATTCAGGGGTTATGAGGCTGCAGCAGGGAAGAAATCATTCCTCAAGTGATGCACTTACTCCAGTCTGTGTCTCACCTGGCTGCTTATCCCCGTGGCAATGTCTCCCACCTTTGTCCTGTGGAAATCCCTGATGTGCAAATTTTCTCCACTTAGCAACTGGATCTGGATTTTCACTCCTGGAATGCACAAGAGGTTCTTTAAGTTCTGCTGAGCCACAAGGACCTCACAGTCCACAGCAAAACTGACTGACAAGGCACACGCATGGGAAAGACTAATTTTTGTCATTAAGGATTTAATTTATGTAGGTCTTTTGCTGAGCATGGAGCTTGCTGCAGACAGGAATGACTCAGAGAGCGGAGCTGCATTTAGCAAGAAAGTAGCTGAAGTGATGTATTAATTTGCACAGTATGCCCTCAAAATTCTGGGTAGACATGGTTATAAAACATTCCTTGCACATGGAAGCTGCATGAAGCAGGGCAGCTTGAACACACAGGCTCTGTGTGTTCAGAAACTTCCCTGGATTTCATTGTACAGACCCATCTGCGACTGGGCAGACTGGGTCTCCTTTAGGGGAGGTCTGTGCTGGCACAGCAATTGAAGGACAAAAGGAGTTCAAAAACTCCACGTCCAGCCCATCCAGATAGTGAGAAAGTGACTGCTGGCCACTTATCCCTGCTTTGGGAATGCAGACCCACCGTTGAAGTAGCTGGGGGTGTCCGTGTGCCGGCTGCGGCTCAGCAGGTTGTTCCAGCTGCAGCTCTGCCCGTCTGCCTGGCTGCTCCAGGAATGGATCCCAGAGCTCATGGTGTCCCTCAGGCTGTGAGAAGCCTTCATGGAGTTCTGCAGGAATAAGCAGAACTAGTTTGTCTAAGGTTCCGAAAGAAAATGAGCTGGCAGGAGATGAGCATTAAAATAAGGTCAGGAGGAAAAAGGTGGAAATCCACAGGGATTTAAGGCTGGGCCTTAGTCAACATTTATGTGCCATGTGGAAAAGGGAATGGATAGCAATGCAACAGTGTGCAGACATTATCAGATATCCTCAATAGTTAAACTAATAATGAGCTGAAAAGTTGGGTGAGAAAAGAGGGGTTGTACTGACTGGCAGGAGAATTAAGCATCAGTTAAAATATTTGTCACTTAATGACATTAGAAACACACAGGAAGAACAATTAACTGTACAAAACCAACCATAGACCCTATGCTGCTGCACTGTCCCAGTCAATCTGACATCAGCACCGAGGTCTGAACCAGTCAAAAGCCAAGTTAAAGGTATGGTGTAGGTGTTAGTGGGAAAAACCAAGGAGAGTCAGATCCCACAATGCACACGGTGTCTGTCAACAGCTGAGCTGTGCAGAACTCCCTCAGTCCTCCTCAAAAAGGAGAGACATAAATAGGACACAAAGCTGCTCCAAATCAGAACTGACTCCTGCAGATGCCAGGATGCACAAACTGGGGACTCAATGTCCTTGAAAACTGTGACTGCAGGGCTTTTATCCTTCCCTGGTCCAACAGTGCTCCTCACTGCTATTCCCTACCTTAGGAACACCAGAGAGAGCACACCAATAGAACTGAAAATGGTAAATAGCTAGGACCATGTAGTCATTACTTTCAATGGGTTAAAATAAGTTCATGGAGAATAGATCCATAGGTTGGAATGAATATCCAATATTTGGGTCTTTGTTTTCCTGTCCTACTCTCCTGGTCTTTCCCTAAACCTCTCACTGGTGGCCATGGCCAGGAAGACCCTGCTCAGCTGGTGGTGCAGCTCCTACTTCCATCACTGCTTCCCCAGCTCCCTTCTCCTGCACAGACAGGGTTGAGGCTGCTGAGATTTTCTGTATCCACACACTTAAAGCTTCTGGTGAGGAAACAACACAGGACAGCCTCTGGAGGAAAGGATCCATGCTGGACAGGGAACCAAAGCACAGCTACAGCCCTCAACACCCCACTGGGCATGAGCAAAGTTTTCTTCCCAAGGTGCTCCCCAGCAAATTTGGTGTCAGAAAGCAGCAGCAAAGGTGAGAAATTCCAAATTTTCATTGGTCACAGCTTCCAGTTTTGCCGAGGGGGTCAGCCAGCCACCGCCCACCCATCCCCACTCACCTTCTCACTGGCATCTGACACAAAGGGGCTGTCAATGCTGAGGCATGAAAGCATTTGCTCTTGCTCTTCCAGAGAGTAAGGCTGGGAAAGGCTGTTCAGAAACAGTTCTGCAGCAAAAGGAAGAGAAGGAAGACATTTCCAGTGTTTCAGGGAGATATTTCCAGTGTTTCCCTCCATGCCTCCCTGCTCTAATCACAGCTCTGCAATTTATACCCAAAGCTTCTTCAGCAATATTTAATAAACATTCATATTGGTGCCAGCAAAGCAGAACACACAACTCTGCCATGTAGAGGCCACAGCCAGCACTGTGACACAGGAAACTGAGCCAAGAGGAGATGGACTGTGCAACAGTAGCACCCTAAATTGACCAGTTCTTGCCCATTATGTCTCCTGTGAGATGTCACTTTAGATCCATCCACATTATCAGGGAAAGGTCAAACTCATGTTCTCAGCTCTCACAAGTATCTGGAGGTTTGTACGCCCTTATCTGTATACAAGTACTTACAAATACTGCAAATATTCCCAATAATATCCAGATATCCCATATATAACTAGCTCTTACAATGCTGCTGACACTCAAAGCCATTTGAGAAAGAAGCTGCCCATCAGCAACCTCTAAAATTCCTCAGTTTTCTGACACATTTACAATTCAAACCACTCTCTTCCTAATTTCTTTCAATTCACTCGAAAAGACTAGAAAATATGGGAAAAAGAGGTGAAATGTAGAGTTATTCTGGGGCAATGGAACTGGACAAATCACTGATTTTCACACTGAATTCACTGCTGGTTTCCAAACTCTGGATTGCTGTTGTAACCAAATTCCTTGGCTGATGGCTGTAGGTTTTCCAACGCCCAGAAATAAACAGTTGAAGGCTGATTTTAACTGCACTGCTTTGCTTGACATCTGCCATGCCTTTATTTTTATCCTGGCTTACCTCAATTAAAAAAAAAAAAAAAAAAGTTTGAACCTAAAATTGCAGATGAGGTTGGAATTCTGACACTGTTTACACAGTGCAAACAAGCACATGTCTGAGACAGGCTGTTTTCTAAGAGGTTCCTACACCTCTCTCAGAAGGTTCCCCCCTGTTCAGGAGGAAGGAAATTCTGTTCACTCCCTTTGTGACACATTTAATTGGTTAAGAACTATTAGTTTTGGTAGTTGGAAGGAAGGTTGAGCAATTTGTGTAACGAGAAAGGAACTATGAGCAAAATGAGATCCAAGCTGAAAACCCAAAAATAACTGTCAACAAGCCAAGAGAAAGCAGCTGTACTTTTATCCTGCTCTCAAGAAAAAAGGCTGAATTCCTCCCAAGCCCAGTGCTCACCAATTTCCAGCTGCTGAAGTTCTTGCTCTGAAATGGTTGTGGCTCTTTCCATGTGGCTGCAGCTCTTCAGGGGCAGAGGAGTTGAGGAGAGAGGTGGGGGATCACAGGTCTCAGGTAAATCCTTGCCCTCATTCCAGTGGGGTCCCTCAACCTCCTCTGTTTGCTCCAGGGATGGAGGTGGTAGGACTGGGCTGGCACAGGAAACTTTGACTGACAGTTTGGGGTCAGAACCAGTCTCAGAAACTGGGCTCACTGTGGGGGACAGGGACGTCTGTGCACTGTTTTCTTTGTTCAAAGATAAATGTCTGGGCTCTCTGTATTCACCTTTCCAGGGGCTTCTCACACCTCCCACTACAAAAAAAAAAAAAGGATATAAACATTATCAAATAAAGCAATCAAATAGGTAAAAGTTTTCCTTTGCTGTAAGAATTTTTTAAGTGTATTTGGTGTAAAATGCCCAGCTTCTTCAAAAGATAAAATCAGATCACCTCCACAAATTCTTGCTGTATTACAGAACCACTCAGCAGGATTAAGTTGAAATAAATTAGTGATGTGTCAGGGGCAAGACTGAACCACAAGTATGAGTTACAGCTAAGGGTACAGTAAACCTCCAGTTGCAGTTGTGCTGCACACCAGGCTCTCCAGGTGCAGCTGATGCTTCAGGAGCCCAGGCACAGCACCTGAACAAACCCACAGAGAGCTCATCTCCTTCAGCAGAGAAGGAAGAAGAACATGTGACAGCACACAGGAAATTATCATTTATTTGGGTGACACTCAGCTGCAGGCAGAAGCCATCAACCCAAAATGTGCATCAATGCTGTGAAAATGATATTCTGGACAATAAAACAGACTGGCCCTTCCAAAAGGAACAGCACCAGCAACTCCCCCAGTGGGAATATGAAGGTTCAGCTACATCAGTTACATCAGGACATTTCTACCTTCCTCAAGTGCCACACTGGTCTTAGTTTTGAGTTCTGATGCAGATGCCCTCTGCAGAGGCTCCTTCTCCAGCCCCAGTTTAATAATCTCAGCAGTGAGAGGGTTGCAGGAAGGTGGAATTTCCCTCAGAGGAGGCGGCTCTTTAGCGATCTGTGTAACAAACAGGAAGTGAAAGAGGTTAGACCAGAGAGGCTTAATTTGATTTCAGGAAGGTTCTTCCCACCCCAACACCATTTCCAACTGAAATGAAAGCATTAAGTGAGAGCCGAACAGTAATTTTATTACAGCTGAATGGCTCAAAAGTCACACCCAAGTCGTGAGCAGGGTACGGAAGAGCAGCCCAAGCAGAGCAAGCACAGGGAATGCTCAGCTCCCAAAGCAAGGCTGGCATCCTGTCAGATGCCCAGCTGGCTCCTAGCCATCCACCCCGAGGTGAGGCAGTAACAAGCTCTGGCAGCTCACCTGCAGAGAGGCTGGGTCACTCACCTTCAGGCAGAGAGGGTGGTTGTAGTACTGGGTCCAGGGGTGGCAGCCGTTGAGCATGTGCAGCATCATACAGCAGCTGCTCCACACGTCCACCTTGGAGTCACAGCGCTTCCCCATCACCACCTCCGGGGCCATGTGGGTCTCTGTGCCAGGCACGTAGTTCCCTAAAACCATCCAGGAGAAAACTCACTGCACGCAGGCAAGAGAACTGCTCCAGCGCCACTGGCAGGAGGCCTAAAGCAGAATCCCTTTCTTTTCAGCTAAAGTGAGAGACATGTCAGCTTCATAGGATGGAGTGGTTTGGGTGGGAAGCGACCTTGAAGTTATCCAGTGCCACCCCTGCCATGGCAGGGACACCTTCCACTGTCCCAGGTTGCTCCAAGCCCCATCCAACCTGGCCTTGGGCACTGCCAGGGATCCAGGGGCAGCCACAGCTTCTGTGGGCAGCCTGTGCCAGGGCCTCCCCACCCTCACAAGGAACAATTTATCCCAGTATCCCATCCATCCCTGTCCTCTGGCAGTGGCGAGCCATTCCTCCTTGCCCTGTCCATTGTCCCAAGTCCCTCTCCAGCTCTCTTGGAACTCCTTTAGGCATTGGAAGGAGCTCTGAGGTCTCCTCTGAGCCTTCTCTTCTTCAGTCTGAAGAATCTGAACTCTCTCAGCTTTTCTCCATAGTGGAGGGGTTCCACCTTAACCCAAAAACCAGCATTGTGTGTTCTCAGAAGCTGTTCCCTCTGAGACCCATCCCTTATACACAGAATAGGGATTAAACTTCCCTTTCAAGCAAATCTGGGAGGCAAAACATGAGCTTAACTTCAGAAAACGTACCCTTCTTTTTCAACAGCTGCATGAAGAAGCATGGTTAAGTTTAATTGTCAAAAAAATGGAATTTTCTTTAGTGGAGGTCAGGACTTTTCCCCACTATTTAGTGAGGTTACACAACAAGTCCGAGTAGGATTTTAAAGTTTCAGTGTGGTTTCTTGCAGGGACAAAACACTGAATGCAGCATGCTGACAATCTTACAAAAACCCTTCTAGCCTGGGAGATAAGGACCATCACCTCCCAAATTTCAGGTCATTTTGGCTGGGATGTCTCACAGTAACACCAATAAATGAGACACCCTGAGCAGCTGCATGCAAATCAGCCACATGTAAATGCTCATGAGAGAGAATGAGTCAGAAGGGCAATTCCTCAGAAGAGCAGCAACAAAGCCTCACCTGTGACCAGGCACTTTCCCAGCCCGTCTGGGTGCAGGTGAGCAGAGTGGCCAAAGTCACACAGGAGGGCCCTGCTCCCATCGTCCGACAGCAGCACGTTCTCCGCTGCCAACGAGAAGGGTTCCATTAGTCTCCTCTGCATTAGGAGATGGGGAAAACAGTCAAAAGCACACAGAACTACAGTTTTTTAAGCCCAAAGGATTTATTTCTCCTGTCACTGGCTTAAGCAAGCACAGAGCTGTAATTATCTCTTATAACTACCAATTACCAGCCCTGGAGATTCTTACAGCCCAGTGGTGGGCCAGCCTGGGCAAGCAGCTTGGCAGACCCATGGGGTGACAAGAAGAGTTGACAAATATCATATTCTCATCACTCTACAACCAAGGGAAGCTCTAATTTCAAACATGGATCTGAAAATCTAGTAAGTAGATCCCATAACTTTAGTAAGCAATCACATAATTTAATCTCCAAGCAGTTTGCCTCTTCAAAGAAAAGGGAAGAACAGGGTACTTCAAAAACTTTCCTTACCTTTGACATCTCCATGTAGAATGTTTTGAGCATGAAGATACTCCAGACCTTCTAACACCTGGCCCAGGTAGCTGAGGGATCTGTCCTCTGGCAGGCAGCCACTCTGTTTAATGAGCTGCCCTAATGAGCCACCTAGGAAGGAATCCAGGGAGTCCATGTTATCTTATCTTTAAATTCTCCCCAGCAGCATTAGCATTCCTGGTTGTTTTCATTGAAAAAATGAGATTTTCCAGGTCCGACAGCACTTATCTTCCACACATGGTTCTGTTCCTTTTGTCTATTCCCAGAGATTTTTCTGCCCACAAAAACAGGCCTTGTTCATATGTTTTTTTGCTTGGTGCCAGTTTAACAGTTGCTTTGGAGCTCTGTGATCAGAACAGGCATTTCTATGTGTTACTGACCACCAGCTTGTCATTCACAGCCTGTTTTCCATGGTTCTGGCCAGAAAAGGAGCACTGGGTAATGGAATCATGGAGGTTTGCTTAGACAGGCAGGGCAATGCACCCCACTGGTGTCCTGCAAACCAGCAGGAAGCACAAATTAGCCCCAACTGTGTCTTACTGTGAAAAAGAGACACCTTGAACTGGAGTGAGGCAGGACTGGGAATTATTTTTCCCACAGCAAGCCCACTGCAGGGATTACACACACCCATCTCAACCCACTTGGGAATTCACACCGGGAATTCACACCAGGAATAATCTGGATGCACTGAGGAACTACCAGATTCATATTGGGGCAGGAGGAAGAGGAGGTCAATGTGGGGCTTCCATGGTGCTGTCCCCTGCTCACCCTCCATCAGCTTCATGAAGATGGTGACCCAGGGACCCTCCTTGACGGCGCCGTAGAGGGGCACCACGCTGGGGCTCGTCACGGCCGCGCACGTCGTCAGCTCCTCGGCACGGAAGTGTTCCACCTGCACCTGCGGGAACAGGGAGGCACTGAGCAAATCCTGCGCTGGATCCTCATACAACTGTCCCTCTCTGGAGGCTGTGTGACAGCAGAGATGGGTTAATTGGGCTTGATGGTCTTGGAGGTCTTTTCCAAACTTAATTCTGTGACCTTCCTGAATAGAACTCAGGGAGCGCAGCAGGAAGTAGGAACACGCGGGACGATAAACCCTCAGTGTCCAAGGGAAGTGAAAATTCCCCACAAGAGATGCCAGCTTGCAATAACTCCAGATTACAGCTGAGGACAGGTACCCTTCAGGAAGAAGGCAATTTCTGTCTCAGTGAAAAAAATAATTTTGACAACTGAACATTCTGCTTTTATGAAGGAGAGGGAAAAAAAAAACCAAACCTGGGGATGGTGCAAAACTTGGCAAAAACTCAACTCCCCAAAAAAGGAGGGAATACAAAATATGTATATGATCTGCATGATCACCTTGTTAGGTGGTGCTCATTCTGCAAATGGTTAAAATTAAACTTTATTCGCTAAGTTCAGCCAAACTAAATAAAACAAGAATTTGCTGAAGTCGAGAAGGAAAACATGAGTCATGAAGATTCTGGTGGGAAAAAGATGCATCATGTTTCTTCTCTGTCAGCAATCCAGCTATAGCTGGTTTTCTTTCATCTCAAGAATTTGGAGAGCAGGTGCTTCCAGCACCAAGTCTGGTGAAAGGTGATGTAGTGCCCTCCTGTCACAGGGAGGCAGCAGGAACTGGAGACAGTTACTCATGGAAAATTAAATAGAGCATAGAGAAGTGTCCAATTTGCATGTTGGAACTCTCTGCTTTCAGAGTGTGATCTAAGAAGATGCATTTCTGATATAAAGAAACATCATTTATCCTTCAGTAATTGGGGGGGGGGGGGGGGGAAATGACATTTTGAACGACTTCAGCTTCTCCTACTTTCATGTTTCCCTTTTCAGCACAACCATCTTCCTTCCTGAAAATACACCCCACAAGGAACAGCTATTTCTCCCAAGACTGTGGATTTGCCAAATGGATAATACATTTAAATAGATACACACTGACAGGAAACAGGCTGGTTGTGTCACCACAAGATTTCACACCTGAACTGTAAGGATGCAGAACAGGAATTAATTTTCTACACGCTTGAGAGATGTTTGTTTATATAGCTAACAACTGAATGGTTAAGAAATGGTTAAATAAATACACACTGGCTTGTCTTGCCTCTTACATCTTTCCACAGGGAGCACAGCAAGCTGGGCCCAGTGTAAAAAATGAATATTTTAAACTGAAAAATGGGGGGAAATGAACATTTTAAACTGAAAAATGAAAGTTACAGTTCTTTTTGCACATATTTTTGTACTCGAGGCAAACACTTCCCACACAAAGTTTTCCAGTGAAGTAATGTGAGAAACATCAGTTCAAAGGGTGATGAAATTATTCCAGTGTAAGTTCAAATAAAATAGTTTACATTTTCCTCATCTCCTTCCATGATCCCTCTGTCTGCATCCCTGAGGCCCCCACAGCAGCCCACAAATCAATGCCCTGATCCAAGTTACATTCCACACACTTCCTGCATCATGTGACAATGGCATAGCCTGGAGTACAATAGATTATAGTGCCAGCTTCTGGAAAAACACACATCCTTTGCTGCATCTGGAACAGCATCACCTCAGAACAACATGCCAGCATTGCAGCTGACACTGAGGAGACAAAAGCTCTGTTTTCAGAGCCTACTGACTGCCTTGGGTTTTTCCTACTTTATTCCTTTTTCATCAGGGGAATAAATACCTGCCATGTAACCACTTACACCAGACATGGTTTCAGATAAGAATAGTCAGATAACAGACAACCCACGCAGCTGTTGCTCCCCTGCAGTCACTCACAATCATTCAGAAATCTCTACTCTTGCCTCAGCACCCAGGATCCTTTTCAGCACACTTTAAAGATTATTTCTGGCTTCTGAGCTTGGCCCCTGTGCACATACAGGTCCTCCATCTGCTTCTCTGTCTGCCACCCCCCTGAAGTTTTCCATGGACACAACAGCAGCACTTCACTGTGACTGTACAACAAGGTCCTAAAGAGAACATGGGAAGAGATTTCTCTCCACGTGCTGCCTTGTGTCCTTCTCTCACACAGAATTACCTTCTTGGCAGCACACTGAAATCCTGTCTGCTTGTCCTCTATCTTGTACACTTCCCCAAAAGAGCCAATGCCCAAGGAACCATGGCACTTGGTCCAGTGAACCTCTTCTCGGTACTCATAATCCACTGGCTTCAGCTTCTGGAAGTCCAAACAGAAAACAAGATGAAGCAAGGAAAGAGACACTTAAATGTTGAGCTGCATGGAGATCAACATTCTCAGAAGCAGCACAAGCACAGATACAACAGCACCTCTCTAGAAATCTCAGTACAAGATTACTTCTGTCACAGGCTTGGGAGGAAACCATACAGGATCAACCTACTTGATTTCTGTGGGCTCTGTTGGATCTGAGTGCACCCCACTGTTGTAAAGAAAGGCCACCAGGATTTGGATGGCTTTGGAGCTCTGTGTTCCTCCCTTCTCATGCAGGACATAACTATAAAGCTGAATCCTACAATTAACCCATATTCCCATGGCTAAATGCAGGCACTATGTGAAAGCTTTTCTGCAGTCAGCAGATGGAGACAGTGTGAACACATTCAGGAAGGTAAGGGACACCTTGAACTCCACAGACCATACTGACAGGGTCACACTGATCCCAGGGAAGTCCTCCAGGAGGACTTTAAGGTGTTGAGAGAGACTGAATTCAAAATAAGTGGATTATGTCCCTAGGATTCAAATGAATTTCTGTGTCCAGGCCCTGTGGGACGCTGCAAAGGACAGACACTGCAGGAGCTGCTGGTCCCAGCAGAGGCACAGACTGGCCTCCTGCACCTCCCCTTCTAACCAGCCCTGGTTTTTGTCACACTCAAGCTCATCCAGAGCCAATAAATATTGCAGCCTGGCTGAATGGATTGGGCTCTTCCCCTGCAAACACAGAACATGGTTGAAGACTGACTAAGCACAGAACCACTGCTCAGAGACAGGTCTGCATGTCTGGTGACTGAGCACAGCATGGAGGCAGCAGCCTGTGACAGCAGGGCTTTAATTCCTGCAGAAAACAACTCTGCATTTTTATCTGTCAGCTTCAACCAGATCCAGAACCATGCAGGAATCAGAGTTTTAGAAGCAAGCACATAGATGCAGATTATCCCTCTCCCAAAGCACAGGAGAAACTCTGCCACCCACACTGCAGTGTGTGGCTCAGATCACCTCGTTCAGCAGCACGCCTTCATTTTCACTTGCTTCATGGAATTGTTCCTTCAGCTCCAGCCCACCTCCTCTCCACGTCTTGGCCAGGCTGGCTAAATTTTGTGGTTCACCAAAACTCACGCTCCCCTTCAAGGCATCTACCAAATATTCTTCCACAGAAAGCTTGTCTGAACTGGTTTGCATGGACTGGTTGATGCATTTGGTGAAATTATATTCTAAGTTTAGGCCAGATAAGTGACTGTCTTGATAGTTGAGGTCACCATGGAAGTATGTGTCCAGAGCATTCTGCTTCATGGCATGGAGAGGACTGTCCACATGTGGGAAATGGGGGGGAAGGATGTTGTAGGGAAAAGGATGGAGAGTCTCAGGCTGGGGAACAGTGTCCCTCTGTCTCCAAACATGATTAAGGCACTGAATAGGGCTGATCAGCTTGTGCAGTTCAGTTTTGTACTGGCTCCTTGGGGAATGGAGTTTGCCCATGGACAAGGGGGCATGGGCAGGCTTCTCAAAAGACAGTGGATCATAGCCCAAATCCTTGTTAAATTCAGGAACCCAAAAACTGTTTCTGTAAAGAGTGCTTTGGTGGGATTCATCCTCCTAGAAAACAAAACCAAACAGTTGAGCAGGAACCACAGTATAGACACCAAAATTCACCCAAGAGCTGTTAGGAGTTTGCAGGGACAGTACAAAAGAAAGGCTGAAGATTCTCACCTGAACAGGAATTGGGGTGCAGCTCTCCTGTTCTGGAGTTCTTGGACTTCTTCTGCCAGCAGCCACAGGCTGTCCTTTCAGCTTGGATCTTTTCTTGTGCCGTTTCTTCTTGGCCCTGCCCCGGTGCCTCCCTCTCCAGGTGGGTGCCATCCTCCCCTCCGTGGCATGGGCCACATTGTTGGGGATGTGATCGAGACTGTCTGAGCGGCTGCTGGAAAGCAGAACACAGCAGGGCTCTGAGATGGGACAGCACAAACACAGCTCACATGGCACCTCCAACCCACAGAAAGAAAAGTAGCAACTCTGCTAACTCAACAGAGAGCTAGAACACAGATTCTTGCTTTCTAGTAGGGCTAAGCTCAAGGTCCAGGCCCAGCAGCACCTTGACATTGTATAAAAGAAATGGTGAGGTGTGGGGGACACAAAACATTAAAGTGTCCCAGGGTTTTCAGATTCTGGAAGAACAAGACTGGAATGTATAGTCACAGAATGGTTTGGGTTGGAAGGGATCCTAAAGCACATCCAGTGCCACACCTGCCATGGCAGGGACACCTTCCACTACCCCAGGTGGCTCCAAGCCCTGTCCAACCTGGCCTTGGGCACTGCCAGGGCTCCAGGGCAGCCACAGCTGCTCTGGGCACCCTGTGCCAGGGTCTCACCACCCTCACAGGGAACAATTCCTTCCCAATATCCCACCTAACCCTGCCCTCTGGCAGGCAGAAGCCATTCCTCTTGTCCTGCCACTCCAACTCCTTTGTCCAAGTCCCTCTCCAGCTTTCTTTTATGTCTCTTTTTTGAACATAGCAAAGAAGAGGGAAAAGTACTCCATGTCTTCAGGCTGCTCTGAGACAATTTGTTGTTGATTTCTAGTGAACACAGAGATGATGGATAAATGCAGTCTATTTTAAAAATTATTCAAATTAATAAATGTTTTCATAATATCAATGCCTGCTCTAATTTGAAGGAAAAGAGCTTTGCACAGAGAAGAGATGACTAAGAGCACTCAAATAAAACAGCTTCAAAAAGCCAAAATGTGTTGGCTTGTAAAGCCCAATACTAAACATAATTTCTAAGAATGCATACAGATATATACAACACTCCAGCTGGGGTCTGCACAAAGAGATGAACTCTCAAGAGGGATATTTGCCTGCAGTTACTCAGGGCCAGAAAGAGATGGTCTCCTTTCAACTCAAACCATTCTGTGGTTCTATGATTCAATACCAATCACAGCAGTTAGATTTTTTAAATTAAGCTCTAAGAGAAAACAAGATTTTTGATCTTCAAATGAAGCAACAGTTCCATTGACTTGGAACAGTTCTGATACATTTCTCTGCCTTTCCTGATCAGTGATGCAGGGCACAGCCACTCTCTCCATCTTTTGCTGATATTTTAGTGCTAAAAGATGCCATAAGTAGAGTTCTGGCTGATGGCATCAGCACAGTGCCTTGAGCCTGAATACACAGCTGGTGTGCATCCCATAAAACCCCAGATGCCACATAAAACCCCTCAGAAATGGGTCACTTTGCACTTCTTCAGATGGTCCATGGGACCACATCATAAAGCCACTGGGCAGTGTGAAACCACACACCCCACAAGGTGTCTGAAGCCACCAGGAAACAGGCAGCACCTAACTCTGTACTCCAGTCACCCATTTCAGGGTGCTGGGGCTGCCTGACAGGGCTCCAGTGCATAAGAAAGCTCCAATACGTGCCCCAGCAGGAAGATATTCTTCGTGAAGAACAAGCAGCTCACTCCCAGGTGACTCCAGAAAAACAATTCCTAGGCCTCCACTTGTCCATCACAAGTGTCACTGTCCCTTTAACCACTTCCAGCTTCTCTGTGTTCACAGCTTCTGTTGTTGATGCTGTCATTAAGCAAAGGTTCTCTCACCCCCTTTTATCCTTCCAAGAAATTAAGCTGTTCCCTTTTCTGAGGACTCCTAGCAGCAGCCCAGGTTTCACACAGCTTTTGAGCAGATGGTGTGACAGTTTCAAAAGCGTCAACACAAGTTCAGTTAAAAAAGACTGAAAATTTATCCTTGGATCCTTCTACTTCAAGACTATTAACCTTAAAAAAAATCAGTAGTTTCAAAACAAATTTGGCCATCCAGAAATAGCCAGAAGGTTACGAGGGCAGTAAATCTGCAGGCATTGCCAATAAGGCAAGAGTGTTTCAAGTGGTTTGTGCCTAAACTCGTATTTTTTCCTGACAGGAAGATGTTTTGGGAAAGACAAATTCTTACCAGGTCTCAGACTGAAGAGCTAATTCCAACAGGAGTGCTTTTGGAAAAAATATCTTAAGTGCAGAGAGCCAGGGTGATTTGGACCAAGGACAAGTCAGAAAACAGCAGTGAAGAGGGGTGTTTGTATAAGAGGTCTCTCACCTGTAACGTTTACTGTGGGCAATAAAGGATCTCTCTGATAAAGTGGGGCTGAACTCCTGACTGTTTTCACCTGTGTGAAAAAAAACCAGGATCATCACTTGTCTTAAACCAGGCAGTCTCTCCTAGTAACAACTGAACTTAAACAGCTCTGCCACTGTGCTACATGAGTGATCCAGACAATCACTGCACAGTCATGTCACACCACCCACACTACATTCTTCCTCCCCCACAATTAAGAGGCTTCCCAGCTATCTCCTGATCCCCCAGCTCTTTCCCAGATGACAGCTTTACTCTGATTTCCTCCTCTTTATCCCCTCTTTTAAACACCTTTCAGAAGTCAGCTAAGAACGGGTGCCCCACAGGACACAGATCAGGTCGAGGTGCACAGGCCTCATGCTGGTCTGTTATTTATGCTTTATTCAGTGGATGCTGCCACATTATTAGGAGATTTCATGAGCTTCCTAAATAGAGTCTGGGATGTGTCATCAGCTCCACCCTCCTTGGGATTACAAATAGATGTGGCCTCAGCTCTCCAGGAGCGCCGAGGGAGTGAAATCTCATCCCTCTTTACACATTCCATTTTCTCAATGAAGCGCAGCCCGCCCTGCTACTCACATTCTGCTTGGGCAATAATAGAAATTGATGCACAGCCTCCTTCTGTTTCTTCTTTTGCTGTTCCTCTGGTGATTACATCATTCAGGATTTTCCACTGACTGTGAAAGATGACCTTCTTTGAATCTTCTACTTTGCAAACACTGCTCTGCTTTTCACTCACTGTCTCCTTCAGCCCCTCAGTAGCTGTGAGCTCCTTTTTGTGCTTGACGGCTGGATCAGGAGCTCCTTGGCATACAATTCCCATCACGGCCATTTCCCAGCTTCAGGGAGACACTGAGCAAGAACAGAAAAACAAAACACTTGTCAAAATCCTTCACAGACAGAAGCAGCTTCAAGTTCATGAGAAACAAGAGGTTCCTGAAGGTATCAGATTTATAAATAATTCAAATCAAGGTCCTGACCACGTTCTGAGCTGGAGAAGAACCCTGGAGTACCATTCCTCCATTTTTGACTTGGACCACTGAAGATCTGAATATTCAACATTCTCATGACTGAAATTATGCAACCACACAGGTCTCGGAGAAATTTAATTCTTGGTATATTCCCTTAACTTAAATATAAACAGTGAAACCAAGGAGAAGAAGGAACTCCCATATCACTAAACAGGAAGAATATTCCTCCCCAAAAAAAGGGAAAAAGGGAAGACATGAAAGTTCTCCTAGAGTGCACCTGGGAGAAATGACACTGTGCTCTCACACCACATGAATGGCCATAAATCCAGCTAATTCCTTTCTTCTCTGTGCTCAGTCATTCTCAAAGCTATTCCTCATTCTCTCTCAATGAAGCTAGGCTCAACAGCCAACCTGCCCATCCACAGATCCTCCCTCACTCCTCTCCTTCCTCTGCATCACCAACAACATCTGAATCCTTGCTCAAGCCCATCAGAAGTGGAGCTCTTACAGCATGCAGGATCCATGAAAGCTGTTGTGGGATAGAGGACAGTGATGGAGCTAGAACAGATCTCTTTGCCTGAGGAGGGGATCAGCACAGACTGTGAACTGACCAGGAACACAAATGGAGCTCCAAACAAGTCCCAGCACAGGCCAAACCTTGGCCAATTGGCAGCACAGGGGAAGGTGGAAGAGAGCTGGGGATGGAAAGTTAGAAGCATAAACCAGCATGGAAGCAAAGCACTGAGGGGCAGGATAGGGATACCCAGGGGTGAAAATCAGCAATGTGGAGAGTGAGGAGCTCCCTACAGCACGAGCCCCTGGGGAATCCAGCTTTGGTGTAACCCTTGATCCCCTCACCTTGGATTCTGGAGAAGTGAAAGCAGTTGTTTCCTTACAAATCAGAATGTGCTCTGCTGCCGCTTAAGTGCGGAGATCCCTTCCTTGTGGCTGTCAAGTGTAAAACCTTAAAATGAACATTTCCACCCTTTAACAACCCATGAAGTTCAGAAACCTTGGGCAATGTATATAGGTGTTAAGTAGCACAAACCCAGGATAGGACAAGGAGAGATGTTTTAACAGAGGCCAGGAAAACAGACATCAGTACCATTACAACAGCACACCTTGAGCCTCATCAGCTTTAATCTACACAAATCTTTCTCTTTTTTTTTCCCTTTTCCTTTTTTCTTTCCTTTTTTCCCCATCTTGTGCAGCTGACTGGGGCAACGGGAGATTTACTCCAACAGGCTCCTGGCAACAGAGATGAATCAGGAAAATGACAAAATGAGTGGGTGCTCCATGTCTGAAGGACCACCAAGGAAAGCGGGAGGCATTTGGGAGCCAAGTGTGTGAACCTTGGTGCTGTGAGTCACCTAACAACCTGGCAGGTATACAAGGAAAGTCAACAATGACCACATTCAGCGGCCAAACAGAGAACAGCTGCTGTGCAAAAGAAGTGCTGATGACAGTATCTCACTCATTAAGGCCACCCGCTCCCTCTCCTCTACAGAAATTATGTCAATTCTCAGGGCTGTAAAATAATCCCTTGGAGCAGCAAGAGCAGAGCCTGCCAGATGACTAACCCAGCCACCAGTGACCAAACTGACAAGTTCAGGGTTATTTTTATCCTCACTCTCTCCTGACTTGCATTAACTCTGTCTCTCCTTGCCCTCCCCTCACCCACAAGGTCCTTCAGGGCAAACCAATTCCCATCGCCAAAAAATACATAATTCTACAAGTACCTCCTTGGTTAAGTCAAAGGAGAAAAGAGAGAGGGGAGAAACAAAACTGCAAGTCCTTGTCGCCCTCTAAAATGGCAAAGAATAACAAGGAAACATAACTGAGATTAAAATCAACAAAGCTCTACCTCACTTGCAGACTCAAAGAGACCGAGGCAGCAATTGTGAGCAACGGCCTCCAGCCGGGCAGAGCTTTAGCAGTTTAATGTGTGACTCAGGTCTGTGGGGCTGTGCAGGACCAGAACATGCATGCCCAGCCTGGTTTAACTGTTGCTGCACAATTTTCAGTCCTTGGAAAAGTCAAATGCCAAGTATTTTTATGGTGCATACAGCAAAGCATGGTGGGCAGAAGGTGTGACTAACAATAAGCAATCAGAACTTTTAAATAGTTTTTGAAGTGTAACTTCTGCCTGGAGAAAAGGAGGCTCAGGGGAGACTTTTATTGCCCTCTACAGCTCCCTGACAGGAGGTTGAAGCCAACTGAGGGTTGGGCTCTGCTCCCAGAAAACAAGGGACAGGACATGAGGAAATGGCCTCAAGTTGCGTCAGGAGAGGTTCAAGTTGGAAATTGGGAAAGTTTCTTCACTGAAAGGGTTGTCAGGCATTGGAATGGTCTGCCAGGGCATTGGTTCAGTTCCCATCCCTGGAGGTGTTCAAAAACCAAGCAGACATGGCAGTTCATTATATGGCTTAGTGGGCATGGTGGGATTTGGTTGAAGGCTGGACCGAATGACCTTGGAGGTCTTTTCCAACCTCAGTGATTCTGTGATTCAGAACTGAACAGGCCTGACTCATCTCTGTGCACGTGGAAGGGGGCTAAGAGAGGTGCACAGAGCTCCTGAGCCCCATGAATTCAGACTCAGGCACCCAGTCTCTGCCCAGACCCACCCCACAGCCCTTCTCGGGGAGCTCCAGATAAAAGGGAGCCTGGGCAGCAGCAAGAGGGCACCTAAGGATCCACAGGAAGCCCACTAAGAGCAGGATTTACCCACATTAAACACTCTGGAGCTGCGGTTCCCCTGCCTGTTTATGAGCTCCAGGATGAGCACAGCTTCCTGTACAGACACAGGGCACAGACAAACAGCAGCAGGAGCTTCGTGTTCCTGAGCTTCAGGGTGGCTGTGTCCTACCCAGAACTGCTTCTCCTCTCCCTCAGCCAGCCCACTTAGATACAGCTGTAATCTTGATTTCCATACCCTGGACTTTCTTCCTTCTGTGGACATGTGATGGGCTCGTTATTTTCAAGGCAGAAAGGGGAAGTCAGGTAATGATGCAGGAGATAAGAGTGGATATTGCACTCCTAACCCACAATGGGCTTTTGATAGCAGCTTAAAGCCTGTTTGCTCCTTATCTTCACTAAGAGTTTACTCACCTTGGGTTAACTAATGTTAGTTCCCACTGCTGTAAAACAGAAAGCGTGTTTTTACAGAATGAAAGCCAAACAGTCTCAGTTGTGTTGTGAAGGCACCGCTCTGATGGCAGCTCCTCCCTCAGCTAAGGTGTGGGAGAAACTAAAATACCAGCTAAGGTCACCTGAGACTTGAAGGGAGTCAGAACTAATGAGATACTCAAACATTATTAATGTAAGAGATAACCACGTGCTTACTGCTCCTTTAAAACCTCCTCCCTCCTTCTCTATACGAGTTCCTCTTCAGCTCTTCCATCTCTGTTTGGAGCAGGGACCTTAAAAGAGCATTTCTGTGTGTCATTAAGCTGTGAGAGGAACTCAGAGCTGGACAAGAGCCATGCAAACACCTTTCCAGCTCCATCACTCCACAGCACACCATAATATGGGATCCTCCTGCCTGGTGTGCCTGGTTCCAATCCCCATGGACAATGGCTTTTGGGAGAACTTCAGTAAATGCTTTGTGGATCAGCCCATACATTTGATCAAAAAAGACTTAGGAAGTCTTACATATATTTTAAAGCTCTTTCCCAAGTCAATTCATAGAATGGAGATTTCTTCTCATCTGAGTGTACCCATTCAGCAGCAATTTCACACTGACATTTAGTCTGAAAGGAAAGAAGAAGGTAAAAAATTATGTTGTTTCAGTGAGGTTTCCCACTTCCTTATGGAGAGGAGTTCTGTGCACAGAGCACTAAGCCAAGTTACCTTTGCAGCTGCTGCTGGTTTGGTCAAACACAAGGAGCATTTTTAGCCATGTTGCTTTGCTGACCA
Organism: Taeniopygia guttata; assembly: GCF_048771995.1. Taxonomy (NCBI): domain Eukaryota; kingdom Metazoa; phylum Chordata; class Aves; order Passeriformes; family Estrildidae; genus Taeniopygia; species Taeniopygia guttata. The sequence goes on along the minus strand of NC_133052.1, from coordinate 3,771,710 downwards.
CCACAACAAAGCAACAGCTGGGAAGAGCCAGGAATTTCTGCATCACTAGAGCAGGGAATGTCAACTGAGAAGAATGCCACACACCTTTTGGGGACCTTCCAGTCCTAACAGCTGTCAGTGAGCATGGCAGAAAGTGCCAAGTCTGTAGCCAAAAGAACCTACACCTGCAAAATCCTTGTGCAAATCCACCAAACCTTGTCAAAGAGCAGGTTCTTCCAAAGGAAAAGAAAAAAAAATGACACCTGTTCCATGAATGGATCACATTAAAAATCTGGTTTGGGGCCAAAGGCATGTATGCATACATATAAATTTTAGATATATACTTTAGATATATAAAAATAAACACACACACACATATATATATATATCCATATATATATATATATATATATATATATATATATATACACACACACACACATATATATATGTGTATAGGATTCAAGGCCAGGTTGGACAGGGCTTGGAGCAAACTGGGATAGTGGAAGGTGTCCCTGTCCATGGCAGGGGGTGGAACTGGATGAACTCTAAGGTCCCTTCCAACCCAAACCATTCCATAATTATTTGTACAAGCCCTTCAGAGCCTGGGCACCACTGCCCTCCATCCCTGGCTCCTCTCTGCCTGGATGCCACCCATGGGCTCCCCTGCCTGCCCACGTTTCAGATGGAACTGAAATTCAAACAGTTCCGGTTTTAGCCGAGGCAGTTTAAGGCCTGTTACTGTAGCCCAGGCCTGGGTGGAGATTTAAACTGCTCAGAGCTGTCAGCAGGACAAGTTTCAGTTTGTGTCAGAAGGGACTTAAAAAAGCCAGTAGCATTCAACAGCCCCCCGACCTCAAAGCATACTTAATGCTGCTTTAAGTGAACATGTCTAAGGGGGGCAAAAAAAAAAAACCAAAAACAAGAAGAGACTTCCCTTGTGTGTCTAAGAGCTCCAAAGTGAAAATAAATAGAATGCCTGAATGATTAAAATCCTGGTGAGTCAGAGCAGCAGTTGCTATTCCAGGGAGCTCTCAGCCTTCACCTCCCCTTCCATAACTGCTGTGACCCATCTGGCCATTCCAGGGGCTCCTGCACAATCCCCTCGGGTCCCTCTCCTGGGGATCCACAGATTCACCTGAGAAGCACCAGAGAAAGCTAAAAACCTTCTCCCCACAGCACCACAAACTCCCTGTTTGAAGCACTGCACTATCAGCCCTATGTAGGAGCACATCACATTACAAACGATAGGCAGTGTGTAAACATGTTCTTTAAAGTGGTTTGATAGTAAATACTCCCAAATCCTGTTTCAGCCACTGGTGTTGCTTACTGTAAACATCAGGATAATGAGCCTCAGTTGTTTTTTTTAGTTGCCAGACATTAAGATATTGCAATAGCTTGGTTACAAAATCTGCAGTGAAACATTTGACTGGGTTTAATTATCAGCAGATTTCTACAAGCACCCAAACACACCTTTATCCTAATTTCCTCGAGGACAGCCCAAGAACAGCTCACCCCTGAACAATTCTTTTCATGTTGCTGAACAAAGATATGAACACCACCATTTGCCCAGAGTTTACCAACACTGCCACAAGCCCATTCACTCAAAGAATGGCTAGTTTTTCTCAACCCCTTTGTAAACACGGAGAACAGAAATAATCAGAGCAAACTTCAGCCTGATAAGGATTTGCTTCCCAGCTGTTCTCACACAGCTCTCAGGCCACTTAACAACATCATGGCTTTGACAACCCACTCGTGAAGTCACTTCCTGAACTACAACAAAATGATACACTAAAGCACCTAAAGGGACAACTTCCACCAGCCACCACAGACACACCTGAAAATCAATTCTGCACGAGCAGGTGGAGCCAGGCTGTCACCAGTTGTTACTTTACACTGCTTTGCAGCTTTACATTTCAATCATTTTTCTAAAATCCATGTAAATCTATGGGGACACAGTAAGGCTGGGATGCCTTACTGCCAAAACCAACCCAAAAGTTCAATTAAATTTAGTATAGATAGAAGCAGTTCTACATGATCTTAATTTATGATTGGTCCTGCCAATTCAGTTGTGACTATAAAATCCAAATATGAACTGATAGTGATGATTTCTAATTGTCCAGCCTGAGCAGACTCTCATGAGACAAACTCCCACACAAACTGTGGAACAGAACTGCCTTTAGGCAAGTCATGGTCCATTTTCTTCAGGGCCCTGATGTCACTAAACCATGATCAGCAAAGCCCACTCTCCCACAGACGCAATTCCCATGTGTCTGTCCCTCCATGCATCCTAGTCTCCCTCTCCCAGCATCTCCAGACTCCTTCCTAGCTCAGGGCTCTTTTACTCCCAGCCAGCTGCTCATCTCAAAACTTGGAAATCTTTCTGTCCTCCAGGCCTCGATCCCTCTATCTCCACCAACACATTAGACATTTGCCAGCAAAGTTCAAAAGTTACAGAAGGAAAGCTGATTTATGGTCACTTTGCCTCCATCCTCTTGGCAATTATAATAATAATTCAGCACCTCATCACTGCTACAACAGCTCAGCTCAACCCTCTCCCATTTAACATGGAAAGAAGACTCAGGCCAGATCATTAACTTCAAGTTCATTAACTCCAGTGGTGCTGGATCAGGTCCCACAAACCCTTTAGGTTTTCAGTTATGTTTGTTTGTTATGCTCCTTCACAGGCTCTACAAGATTCAGTCTCTTAATACAGTTAAAATTTAATAGTTAATAGCAAGTGACTCATTCCCAAGGAATCCGGTGGCCGTGCCAATAACAGATTTCAACTGAGGTAAAATGCAATAAAGCAGCTCACCACAGACACACTCAATTCAACTATCCTTATCACTAATGTCACAGCACAGAAGCGCGAATTATTACTCATACAAGTGTTTAGAAAGCCAGTCGAAAAAGAAATTCAGACTTTGTTTATAGGTGCTGGTTTCAGACTGCTGTATTGTACGTGTGCAGAACACTCAACACATGTTTCTAATGTAACCAGTTAAAGCCGACAGGAAGCATCTGAGATCAACCACAGCAGCAACTTATTAATCAGCAAAGAAACATATTAATCTTTTGCCAGAAAAAAAAAAAAAAAAAGAAAAAGAAGAAAAAAAAAAGAGGCATTTAGTTGTGTCAAAGAGACGCTCGGATGGATGGTTCAGGTGAATTAAGGTCTGGCTCGGTTGTGCTGTGATGAGCTGAGCTCATCCCTGCCTCCTTCTCCTCTCTCCAGGGCCAGGGATCAGCGAAGTCCCTGCAGCGGGGGCCCGGGATCTCGGGGGACTGAGGGGCACCCGGAGATCAGCAAGCCGGGCTGCCCGGGGCACCGGGAGCTCGGGGCACCGGAGCCGCAGACTAGACAAGGTGCCGGTCAGCAGTGACATCCACGCTCCGAACACCCACCCGCGGTGCTGCGGCGGGGCCCGGAGAGCCCATCACCGCCCGGACCCCCGGCTGGGCCCGGGCTCCTCACACGCTGCTCCCGCCGGCAGCCGCGGAAGATCCGCCAGGCCCTACCGGGCAGATGCACCCCGCGGCTCCCACACCGAACGCCGCACCCCGGGCCCACATCCCGTCTCCGCGGCGGTGGCCGGTACCGCACCTACCGCTCCGGCACAGCGCGGCTCAGCCCGGTCCAGCCCGGCCCGATTGCGCTCCGCTCGCCCGGCACAGCCCGGCGCGGCCCCTCAGGCCTCCTCGGCAGCTCCCGCTCACTGACAGGCGGCACCCAGCCGCGGCCCCGCCCCCGCCTCCGCACAGCCAATCACAGCCCCGTCTCGCCGCGTGGCCCCGCCCCTCCTCCCGCCGCGCCCAATCACCGCGCGCTGTTTGCCCCGCCTCCGCCCCCGGCGCGGCCCCGGCCGGCTGGCTTTCCCAGAAGTGGGCGGGGCTTTCTGCCAGGTAAGCCCCGCCCCACGGGCTCTCCGGGCGCCGCCGCGCCGCGCTGCGCATGCGCGTCCGGCCGCGCGGGGCGGGGCCGAGAGCGGCCGCCCGTCCCCTCACGCCACGCCGCCATGTTGGCCGTGGCTGTGGCCGGGCCCGCGCTCCGCTGTGTCCCTCGGTTCCTCCGGGCAGCGGGTGACTGGCGTGTTGAGGCCACCTCGGAGCCCCTCGCAGGTACCTCGGTGCCGCAGGAGCGCGTTTTCCCTGTCAGCAACCGCTCCAAAGACTCGCCCATTACATTGCTCTTGCCTCCGGAAGCTGAGACATTCTGCTGATTTTTTTTTCCTTGTCTAAGACTCCGTCGCCCTTTCCTGGTGAGATGTCAAGGGAAGGGCCGCAGGAGTGTGTCCCCCCATGCCGGCGCTCCTCCCGGCCGTGGGGAGTAGGAGGTGCTGTGAGGAGATTTTCAAGTGGTCTAAGTTTATGATAACTTTGATCTCCCCTCTAAATGACACTTTATTGTTCGGGTTATACTTTGCCCAAGTACGGTTATGTTTTGCTTTGACACTAAAGGAAGGGGTGGGTGTGGGTGACTTGGTTCTTGAATCAGTGAGGTGGGAGAGCCATGGGAAATAGATCATTTCAGGGGTAGTTTCAGAGCTTTCAATAAAGGGTTCTGATGAATTTTAGAGGACCATAGAAACATGGATTGGATTTGATTGGAAGGGACCTTAAAGCCCATCTGGTGCCATGGCAGGGAAACCTTCCCCTGTCCCAGGCTGCTCCAAGCCCCCTCCAACCTGGCCTTGGGCACTTCCAGGGCTCCAGAGGCACCACAGCTGCTCTGGGCACCCTGTGCCAGGGACTCCCTGCCCTCACAGGGAAAAATTTAATCCAGTGCTTATTCCTTCTGGGTTTGGACTCCTCGTAGCGACACACGAGCAGAGAATGATTTGCAGCTCTGGCAGAGTCTGTGTGTGAGAACCACAGGGATGGTGCTTGGAGCAGCCTTGGAATGGCCAGGAGCAAGATCCCACATCCCTCACATTCAGCATACACTGGCTCTGCACAGGGGCTTCTTGCTCAAACTCCTTGCACAGTTTGGACAGAAATTGTAACTTCCAACAGCTCTTTCATGTGTCAGTTGATGATTGAGTGTTGGTTGCACTCAGTGATCACAGAAGTTGTTTCCAACCTGAATGATTGTATGGTTCTATGCTGTGTTGCAGAACACATGTTGCCTGTTGCCCATTTAACTCTGGGTATGAGCCCTGAGTTAAAATAACCCATCACAGTAGGTCACTGTCATACCTCATGTGTTGTAGTCGACAGGATTTTCTGTAGGCTACTCCGGGAATTGTGGAATTGGTTAAAATGTGCATGGAAGATATGGGGAGTGAGGTTGCTCTCATCAGCTCAGCCCTCCAGGGAGAGCACTGGTAGATGAAGGTGGTTTTCAGTCCTCCCTGGAGCAGCTCTGGGTGTATGGAGAGAGTTGAGTTTTGGGTTCATGTTCTGTGTGCTCTCATGTTTGGGCAGAACGTGTTAGAGTCACAGAGCCTGGGATTCACACAATCTTCCAACATCCCTGAGTAAAGAAGCATCCTTACAAAGCCAGAGACTGGTTTGGGTGGGAAGGGACCTGAAAGTTCCTCTGCTATGGGCAGGGACACATTCCATTTTCCCAGGGTGCCGCAAGCCTCATCCAACCTGGCCTTGGACACTTCCAAAGATCCAGGGGCAGCCACAGCTTCTCCCTTATGCCAGGGCCTCAACTCCCTCCTAGGGGAGCATTTCTTCCTGATTCAAGCTGAAAGAAACTTTGAAGTGAGGCAGGAGTTGTGATAATAGCTGCTCACAACATTTGACATAATTTGTCTTTAAAAGCCTGAGGTTATTTTTGCCAGAGTACTTGGAGGTGATTGTGGTGTTGCATTTAGGAGTTTATTACCTTGATATTTTTATCACAGTGGAAAGAAGAGCAAATAAAGCTTTGACAAAATATAAAAGACCTTAATACCCATGTTGTGGGTTTGAACAAGCCACACTTTCCACTGGAGTCATGTTCTGTAGTTGTTGGGGATGAGGGAAGAAAGTAGGGGAACGAGACTGAGAAAAGCACATGTGGAGCTTGTCACAAGCCCAGGTTCAACACTGAAATCCAGAACACTGCTTTTCTCTTGTGGTTAAATTGTGCGAAATGAATCAGTGGTCTCAGTGTTACTGGCAGAGAAGTTTGTCACTCTTGGAGCTGTAAAGAATACCTTGAAGGCACGAATGAAGTTTTGATTGGTGTAACCATGACGCTGCAGTCAGCGAGCCGCGGTCACGGCACAGGTACAGCTCAGAGATGGGCAGAGCCCTTCAGCTGGGAGCAGCAGGAGCACGTCCTGACCACCCGGAGCTCCCGACACTTCTGCAGCCCCAGCAGTGCTTGGAGCAGGGTGAGAGCACCGCCTGTCCCACCCACCGGCGCTGGGCCCGGCTCTGCTCTGCCCCTCCCGGCTGTGCTCTGCCCCTCCGTCCTGGTTCCGGGGGCTCCTACGGCCGATTCGGGTTTCTGTTGCGGCAATCAAAGGCACAAGTAGCTCTGAGCACCAGCACACATGGAGAGAATGCAAATACAGCTGTGCTCCTGTTTATGGAAACAGCGCGGGGCGTATCTGTACTTGGTTTGAAGAGTTAGCACAAATAGCTGCATTAATAATTGCTGCAAAATATGCGGTGTTCTCATTTCGGGTGCCCCAGTAGTGTCTAGACCTACTTCTGTGATTGCAGTTACAGTTCAGAGAGCACCCATGGCCTCACAGAAACCTTTTGTTCCTGTGTTCCTGTGCTCATTGATTATGGTCCACTCTGGGACCACTGATCAGGAAAAGCTCTTAGCTGGGAGCTCCCGATCTGTTACTCCACGTTTGGTGTTCATTGTGTGTGTGTGAGCCAAGAGCAGCAAGTTACAATACAAGGACTTGAGCTAGGCAGTGCTTTGGCAGCTTCTGTCTGGATCCAGAGATGGAGACAGCTCATTCCACCTTGGCTCATCTCCAGTGACATGTCACCATTTTAACAAAGGAGAATTCTGACCACATTGTCCCACTGCCACTCCAGTCCCTGCTGTCTTGTCCTAATCCCTCTCCTGGGAGCTGTGGTCCAGCACTCATGGGTGCTGCTGAGCTTGGAGCACAGGAGGGATGGGGGCCACCATGCCTTATGTGCTGGCATTCCCAGAGTCTCTGCTCTTGGGTCAAGGCCTCCCCTCCTTCAGGTTGTGTTGGAGTTTGGTGTCTGGCCATGGCAGCTACACTGGAGAACCTGTGTGGAGGGTGACCCTCACAGGGAACATTGGGTACCTGATCCATGAGAAGAGCTCCTCCAGCACGTACTGTGGTGATGATGACAGAGCAGTGATCCGTCCTCCTGTGGGGACATGGGGTTGATGTGCCAGCTGCACAAACCCTCCCTGTGATTGGAGCTGGAACTCTCAGACCCGAGATGGTTCCACTCAGACCCTGCTTCTCTCACTGTGACTTTTGGAGCCACCTTGAGCCAGAGTGACAAATGGGCTCTCGGCCGTTCCGTTCTTCAGAAATTCATCCTGAAGCAACTGCTTGAAAACTTCACCATTCAAAAGTTTCACTTCCCAGATAGTGCTGTGCTACAAATATCCTGTGCAGTGGGATATGACATTTACTCCCACACAAGACACAAGGCTTTGTAACTTGAAAACTCCTTAACCCTTGAGTGAACACAAGGTAAGGAGTTTGTGGGACAGACTTGTGTTGCGGTCTGCGAGCTGCTGTGGCCTGCTGGAAAGGAAACAGGAGGGGAATTGCACACAGAATTACTGCAGTTAAACTGGAAAACTCACTTCTTCCAGCTGTTTGCACACCACAGAGTGAAGATGTTGCTTTAGGAATATTAGTGTTTTATTCCACTCTTATCAATTGATCTTGGAGCACTTTCCTGTCCAAACCAAAGAAGTACTAAAGTTAGTTTGCTTTAATTTCTCATTCTGCAACTGATTTATGATCCTTGACAAATTTCTTAGTTCCTTGGTTTCATTCCCATATAACACAAATGGTAACTGCTTCTCTCTTGTTCTTTACATGTTGTGTATATAAATCACAGAGTAATGGAATAGTCTGGGATGGAAACCCGAAATGACATGAAAAGCCCATCCACTTCCACCCCTTGCCATAGACAGGGACACCTTCCACTATCCCAGGGTGCTCCAGGCCTTGTCCAGCCTTGCCTTGGACACTTCCAGGGATCCAGGGGCAACCACAGCTTCTCTGGGCATCCTGTGCCAGGCCCTTCCCACAGGGACCAATTTCTTCCTTATAATAGAATCAGAGAATGGTTTAGCTTGGAAGAGACCTTAAAGGTCATATATGAGATAGATAGATAGATAGATAGATAGATAGATAGATAGATAGATAGATAGATAGATAGATAGATAGATAGATAGATAGATAAAATAAAGACTAAAGACATATACTAGAAATTCAACCATTAGGCTCTGTGTTTGTCAGATGCACTGACTGAAGTGCTGGGGTGCTGATGTTTCATAAATATACTATAGAAATATCTAAATATCCTCTCTCTCTGTATACATATGTCTCAATGGGCGTAGGTTTGTAATGTTTGTATTTTTCCTATTGAGAAAGAGCTGAAGTCACCTAGATGGGTAGATTTTAAAATGAGTGGGTCATCTTATCTCTTCCCCTTGCATAACCTCACCTCAAGCAAGGTGTGTGTCAGGGCAAGTCAAGAGCACAATTATCAGAGCAGCCCAGTGCTGCTGCTGCTCCTCTGCAGGCAATGCAGCCCAAGGTTTATTTAAAAGTGTGTGATGTTGGCATGTGAGTGTTTGCTGCTTAAAAGACTTTGCAGAGAGGGTTAATGTGCAACTGTGCCTGGGAGGCTTAGGTTGAGATCAGGAGAAACCTCTTCCCCCCAGAGGGTGCTGGGCACTGCCCAGGCTCCTCAGAAAATGGGCACAGCCCCGAGGCTGCCAGAGCTGCAGGAGGGTTTAGGCAACGCTCCCAGGGATGCACAGGGTGGAATTGCTGGAGTGTCTGTGCAGGGCCACGGGCTGGACTGGATGATTCTTGGGGGTCCCTTCAAACTTGGGATATTCCATGATTCTATGAGAGAATGTCTTGGGATATTCATGGCTCCATAAGAGAAAGGAATCCTATCATTGGAAATGGGCTGCTTTCATCTCCCTGGGGTGGGGGATATGGAAACAAACAAATTCAGGTCTTTATAGAATGGGTTTGATTCAGATTCTGATCTCAGTTCCATGACATAAATGTGTTCCCTCCCAAAGTGCTTGTGCCAGTGAAAATGCCTCAATGGCTTCCCAAAGTTTTTCATCAGCTCTTCTAAATGCCAAGCAGTTCCAATTAATCAGAGATTGGCCCTGCAGGGAATACGCTGCTGCACAGCTTCCTCTTGTCTTTGCCAAAACACGATGCAGCTGCTTGTGTTCCTGAGCAAGTTCTGCTTTCGGCTCTGGTGCAGGGCTATCGCCAGGAAACACAAGGCAGGCAGGGCTCCCCTGCTGCGTGTCCTGTCGGGAGCAGCAGCGGGCACAGCGAGCAGGGCCAGGGCTCCTCGTGGCTGCTCATTTATGGGCAGGATGATCAAATAAACATTGATTTTCCCTCTCTGCTCTGAGCTCAGCTGGGGATTTCAGTGCTCCTCTGACCGACTTATGTGGAGCTGTCTTGATCAGATTCTGCTGCAGAGGTACTGGCCCTGCCTTTATCAAAGAAGAAATGAGCACTGGGAAGACAAAGCTGAGATTATTAAAAGTAGCCTCTGATATTGGGTCATGAGTGCTCAGTTTTAGGAAATTTGAGCATTCTTTTTCTTGTAGATTGCAGGATTTCTCTGATTGTGATGATTCCTTAATGGCTTTCTATCCTACATCTTAACAGCTTTCCAAACTCAGCTCCCTAAAAATCACTTTTCTGGGAGTCACAGGTTGCACCAGAAACAGATGTCACTCACCTCAGATACTTAGGAGTGTATTAGAGAATAAGCCCCAAATCTTTGTCAGAATATTACAATAGGCATGTGGTGGTTCTCCTTTAAAGCCCCAGTTCTGATAATTAAGCAGTAAATGAAAAATTCAAATACTGCTTTTTTAAAAAGAATTGTTAATATATAGTTTGTAGATTCGTCAGGTTCATGAATTGTGAGAAGCTGAGAAGCTGATATTTCTATTTAATTGAATACTCTTTTTTTAACTGGTGACTCTTAATCCAAAAAGGGCAATACTTTCCTCCTAGGGAGCTGGTTCTAATTAAACTCTTTGTACCCATTTGTAAAAACCATGTCCCAAGTACAACATTTACTCATTAGCACTTTGATCTATGTCCTTTTGGGAGGGAAAAGTGTGCTGGATTTTGTGACCAGCATCTCAAAGGACTTCATCTTTGCTGATGTGTAGAGATCAGGGATGGGAAGTCAATGGAGATGCCTGTGCACAGTATTTATGGAGTTTTCATACTCCATGGAGTATTTCAGCAGCAGGAGAGGCCAGTGCTGGCATTCCCTGCAGGTTTTGCTCTGTGTACAAAGAGGACTTTGTCCCTAGATAGCTGCTCTGGTCATATCCTACTGTGGTTTCACTATGAGCAGATAAAAAGTTTGCTGCTAATGTATGCAGCTGAGCTGAGAAGTGCCAGGCAGGGTCCAAAAGCCACCCTGGCTTGCTGGGATTCCAAGCTGAGCTGTGCAGGTCATTCCAAAATAACCCACAGCTTGTTGCAAGCAAGACACCTGGAAAAAGGAATTTGGCTTTATGTTTCAGCTGAGCAAGCTGAGCTTCCACTGCAGGGTTATGGCAGCACTTCACAAAATCACAGAATCATTCATGTTGGAAAAGACCTTTAGGATCATCAAGTCCAACCATCAACCCTGCACCACTACCATGGTCACCACTGAAGCATGGCATGAAGTGCCACAGCCACGTGTCCTGGGCAGGCTGTGCCAAGGCTAGACAGCCCTTTCTGGGAATAGCTTTTCCCTAATATCCAACCCAAACCTCCCCTGGTACGACCTGAGGCCATTCCTCTTGTCCCATCACTTGTTACCTGGGAGAAGAGACTGATCCTTACCTGGCTGCAGTGTCCCAGTTTTGCAGGGCTCTCGTGTTGGGCAGCACTGGGTTTATTCCCTGCATCTGGTTTGTTCCTTCCACAGCAGAACACGTCACTCGCTGGGCAGGCTGGGAACAGGCAGGTTTGATTGCAAGAATTAATCCAGTTAGCAATTTTTAAAGGCCACAGGATGAGGACACAAATTGAGTGGTTTACTTGGGTTTCAGAGTCTCCTCTTCCCCAAATTGCAGTACTCTGTAAATCATAGAACCATGGAATAGTTTGTGTTGGAAGGGACGTTAAAAACCATCTCATTCTTCCCCTCTGCCATGGGCAGAAACACCTCCCACTATCCCACATTGCTGAAAGCCCTATCCAACCTTCCAGGGAACTATAATATATGAATAAATGGTCATTTATATATATGAATGGTCATCCATATATATGTCCAAATATGACCATTTATATAAATACATATGACCAATAATGACCCAAAGTATTAATAAATTACCATTTTCATGTCCATTTCTCTCTGTCCTCAGTCCAGAGGGAGGGCAGGAAGGTGAACAACATCACATCTGTGCTCCTGCATCTTAGACAAGACTTTGTCATCATTCTGGGACTGATTATTGCTGGACAATGAAGCCACAGGCTGGAACACCTCTCCTGTGAGCACAGACTGAGAGAGCTGTGGTTCAGCCTGAAGAGGGGGAATGGCTTCCCACAGCCAGAGGGCAGGGATAGATGGCATATTGGGAAGGAATTCCTCCCTGTGAGGGTGCTGAGGCCCTGGCCAATGTTGCCCAGAGAAGCTGTAGCTGCCCCTGGATCCCTGGAAGTGTCCAAGGCCAGGTTGGGTGGGGCTTAGAGCCACCTGGGATAGTGGAAGTTGTCCCTGCCATGGCAGGGCATGGGACTGGGTGGTGTTTCAGGTCCCTTCCCACCTAAACCATTCTGGAATTCCATGGTTTACAGGATCCCAGGGATAGGTGTGCAGGGCTGGCGTTACCTGGAGCAAAGGGGCTGAAGGAGGCGGCTTTGGGCAGTGTGGGGTGACCTGGGTGTCAGAGCCGGCTGCGTCTGTGGGGCTTCAGGCACCATGACCAGAGCCCACTGTCCCTCTCACTGCTGGTCCCTTCCTGGTCAGGCTGAGCTCAGCCCTCATCCCCTGCTCACACTGTGGTGAAGCAGCAGGGCTGGCTCCAGGACAAGGCGTTGGGAACCCCTCTGCTCCCAGCACTGCAGATGTGGGCTTGGAACAAATCTCAGATGGACAAACAGCGTGGGACGGAGCCCACACAGCTCCAGGCGTTTCAGCTCTGCAGTCGCTGTCCAGTGCCAGAATGTGGGATGTTGTTGCAAAACATCCTGAGTTCCGTGTCTGCCAGGTGTGCGGGGTCCCCTGCTTGTGCACAGCCTCTCACCGTGTCGGGAAAACCTGCCCCAGCTTCTTGGAATCCCTGCTCAACCTCCTGCCCGGCTGGGATGCTCCGAGCCCTCGCACAGGGTGGGCACAGGGTGGGCAGCAGGACTCGCTCCCTGCGCCAGGCACGGACCCAGCGGAGTGGAGCAAGAGCAGAGGAAATCCCGAGGGCTGTCGGTGGCTGTTGAGCAGTTTTCCCTTCTGGAATGTCTCCTTTCATCCCAGCCTCTGGAGCTGCCCAAGGGACGTGGTATCCTCCGTATCCTCGAGCAGATTTGGCTGCTACATCCCGTTCCCAGGTTCCTGTCCCACTCCAGGCTGCCTGAACAGCTCTGCCACCACCTGGGACCTCACTGGCACTGTTTACAGTTCTAATGCCAGTCACTAATTTTCTCTGATTGGAAATATGAGATAATGTTGGAAATACTCACAAATTTTCTCCTGTTTCTCATCTGTGGTGGGAAGGGCTAATGAGAAACAGAAAAACAGAAAAGCAAAGGCTTTTCTCTTCCTCCCATCTACAGTCCTGCTAGAGACATTCCAACTCCAGAGATTTACTCAGTGTTGACTCTGGGTATCCTGTCTCTCTCCTGATGTCCCCAGCCTCCCACACAGCTCCTTAGTTCAGTGACACCTCCCTTGATGCTCTCTCCCTCAACTCTGTTGATCTCCTGCTGTTAAAGTCATAGGTCTATCCATCATCCATTCACTGTCCATCCACCATCCATCCCTCCCTTTATTTCCCAGTGATCTCCCTGCCCATAGACAGAAATCCCTCACAAACCTCAGAGCTTTAACTCCCTCTTTATGATTAATTTTTAACTTCCCAGGAGAAGGATGATCTTGGTGGAAGGAGCCCAGCTTGGTGTGGTCCTCATTCCTGCTGTTATTTGTGAAGAGAGATGGAGAGAAATACATCCAGAGGCCCAGAGATGGTCACGGAACACGGGCAACATGTCCAAAGTAATCCCATCTGCAGGAGCCTACAAGAAGCCATTCCTCCTGGAGCCTAAAAAGGAGAACGATTTCCTTTACCAGGTTTGACAGCAAGATGTGGGGTCACTAGGGAGATAGACACAGACAGATCCATCAGGGCTGAAGGCAGGAGAACCACAATTAATATTAGGTTGCAAAACCTAACACTTGGAGTATCCTTGCTTTTCTAACACCAAAAAGTCCCTTTACCAAAGAGCCTGAGAGCTCACAGGCAGCATTATCTGGGCTGAGAAACGCAGGGTCTGTGAGGCACCTTCAGTGCTGTGACAGTAAATCCTGGTAAGAACAATTCAGCAGAAGCCTGGTCAGCCAGAGCCCAGGATGGAGCAGGGGCATGGCACAAAGTCAGTTTTACACAGACCCCTAAAGCAGCAGTTCTCCAGCAATAGCAGCTGGCTCAGCCTTGGCTACAGAAGTTTATTAAGATAAAACAGAGTCTGGAATTTCTAATGAAATTAAACTAGACTGTAAAAAATATGTAAAAATGGAAATGGGCTAAAAATTCCATCAGACGTTTGATAATAATCCAACATGAAAAATTCTTGTGATGCTTTAAAGGGAATTATGTAATAATCTGGCCAAAATAACAAAGCCTTTAAAGCATCCCGTGGGATGGGGATTCCACCCGGAGGTGGGATCCATAGGGAGATAAAGAGGACATTCAGCTAAATGTCAAAGGTACCATGGAGCCACCTCCCTGTGATTGCTCCTCTGGGACTGGCTACCTACACTGGGCTCCCACAGCACTGGCACAGGTTGTCCAGAGAAGCTGTGTCTTGGTTTGAACAGACAGGTGTCTGCTAAGGAAGGCAGGAGCCTCCCTTGAAATGGAAAATGTAAACCCCCTCCCTCCAAATTAATATACTTTTGGAATTAAGGGGCTCTCAGGCAAACATATGGGAATAGGAATAATAGTTCTTTATTAGGAAAATTAAAAATAAAAATGCAATAGTACAAAAAAAGAAAACAAGCCACTGACAGAGTCAGAATACAACTGACACGCTGTGGGGCAGGGAGGTGGCAGCAGCCCCATCCCAGGGTGGCTCAGCCCTCCTGCAGTGCCAGCTGTGCTTCTGCTGGAGCAGGATCCTGCACAGGGGGGAGTTTTCCTCTGGAGCTCCAGGGCTGGGGGAGATGGGCCTGGGCTCCTCTGGGAATGCAGTGGGAAGAAAGCTGCTCCTCTGGGAATGCAGTGGGAAGAAAGCTGCTCCTCTGGGAATGCAGTGGGGAGAAAGCTGCTCCTCTGGGAATGCAGTGGGGCACAAAGCTGCTCCTCTGGGAATGCAGGGGGCAAAGGCTGCTGTGCTGTTCCCAGGTCAGATTGGATCCAGGTAGGAATGTTTGGCTCCTCCCCTGGGCAGAGCCTCTCCCCATGGGATGATGGCATTTTCTCAGCCAGGCAGGGACACTCAGTGGCCATGAACAGCAGAGATCTCCTGGAGGGAGGATTGGTTGTGAAAGAGATAAAGAAAACTGCCCCACCTGGTTTTAACCATTTGCCCAATTAACAGAAGATAACTACCCCACTTTTAACAGATGGCAATAGGATACACACCCTCAGCCACATGCTGCAACCTAAGTCAAGCTGTGGCTGCTCCATCCCTGGAAGTGTCCAAGGCCAGGTTGGACAGGGCTTGGAGCACTCTGGGATAGTGGAAAGTGTCCCTTCTCATGGCAGGGGTGAAACTGGATGGTGTTTAAGGTCCTTTCCCACCCAAACCATTCCATGATTCTATTCTATGATTCTCATGCAGTTGAAACTGTCCCTGCTCCTGTCAGGGGGTTGGATCCTGCCTGTGGTGGGTAGGCCCTGGCTGGACACTGGGTGCCCCTAAAGCCACTCTGTCATTCCCCTCTGCTGGACAGGAGAGAGAAAATAGAGCTAAAGGCTTGTGGCCGGAGATAAGGACAGGGAGGTGTCACTCAGCAAGGACCATCATGGGCAAAACAGACTCCACACGGGGAAATGAGATAAGTTGTTACAAATCAGATCAGAAATAAAACCAAATCATAAAGCACCTTCCCCCTACCACTCCCTTCTTTTTGGGCTCAACTTCACTCCTCAATTCTCCATCTCCTCCCCTCCAGCAGTGCAGGGGGATGAGGAATGGGGGTTACAGTCAGGTCATCACACTTCTTTTCTGCTGCTCCTTCCTCCACCTCAGGGCCAAGATTCCTCAAACTCTTCCCCTGCTCCAGTGTGAGTCCCTCCCACAGGAGACAATCCTACAGGAATTTCTTCAGCATGAGTCTTTCCCAGAGGCTGCAGTTCTTCACAAACTGCTCCAGTGAAGTTCCCTTTCCACAGGGTCAGTCCTTCAGGAGCCAGCTGCTCCAGTGTGGGTCCCCCCAAAGGTCACATGTCCTGCCAGGAAAGCTGCTCCAGTGTGGGCTCTGCTCTCCACAGGGCCACAGGTCCCTGCCAGGACCCTGCTCATGCATGGGCTTCACACAGGGCCTCTCCTGGGCATCCCCCTGCTCCAGCCTGAGCTCCTCCAGGAGCTGCAGGTGCATCTCTGCACCCCCATGCCCTCAATGGGCTGCAGGGGCACAGCTGCCTCACCACAGTCCTCACCATGGGCTGCAGAGGAATCTCAAACCTGGAGCCAGGAGCAGCTCTTCCTCCTCCTTCTCCTCTGCCCTGGGGATCTGCCGAGCTCTTCCTCTCGTTGTTCCCACTCCTCTCTGGCTGCTGTTCTGCAGGTGGATATTTTTCCCTGCTTCTTATCTCTGTTTTCCCAGAGGTGCTGCCACCATCATTAGTGGGCTCAGCCTTGGCCACAAGCAGACCTCTGGCATTGGCTCTGCTGGACATGGGGGAAGCTTCCAGCAGCTTCTCACAGAAGCCACCCCTGTAGCCCCTCACTACCAAAAACTGTCCATGCACAGGCTGTGCCATGCCCTGCAGAGGTCCCTTCCAGCCCAAATCTCGTGATTCCGTGGCACAGCCCAGGCACATTTCAGCACAGTCAGTACCTGCCAGGTGGCTGTGATGTCTCAGCCTTTGGAGCCTTTGGATTCCTCCACTTGCTCTCTGGAGCTCACGTGTGACATTCTGCCATTGACAGTGGTAGCACAGATGAGAGCTGGTGGTGGGAGCAGTGTGTGTGGCAGAGAGGTGATTCCATGACCTGTCCTGCTTCCAGGGAAAGCTCAGGGCTGTGTGTGCCTGTGGAGAATCACAGAATTGCAGAATGGTTTGGCTTGGAAAGGACCATAAATGTCCCAGTTCCATGCCCCTAAAGCGTTAAAGCTGCATCATTCCAGCCCAAAATTCCAGTCCAGCCCAGCTGAGCTTTACCCAGAGTACAGCTATTGATTTCTCACAGCAGACTCTGATGAAGTCTCACCTTTCCCTGTTCCCAGCTTTCCAAAGCTGAGGTGTTTGTGTTCACAGGCTGTGCTGCTCACCCGAGGAACTCAGTAGCAAGAGCAACAAAACAGTAATGGGCTGGAAAAACACAGCAAGGACCCCCGTGGTGAATCTGCTGGGTCTCCAGACAAGCAAATTCACACTCTGCAGAGGACACAGCATTGGCTTCAAGGCTGAACCAGCCCATTCCCGCAGGGCTTCTGCTGTCCTAAACCCATGTCCTTCTGGTTAGACACTCCTCCCCTCCCCTGGGAGTTCTTGGTCAGAAAAATATTGCCATCTGTCATCAGGAGGTTGCCTGAGTTGTTGGTAACTTAATAAATGGAGGAAAGAGTCAGCTCAGACTGTTACAAATCTGAAGTCTTCAGGTGTGGAGTCAGGCTGGCAGAGCTGGGGGTGTTCAGCCTGGAGATGAGGAGGCTCCAGTGAAACCTTAGAGCCCCTTCCAGTGCTTAAAGAGCCTCCAGGAGAGCTGGAGAGGGACTTGGGTCAAGGACAAGGGAGAATGGCTTCCCACTGTCAGGGTAGATGGGATATTGGGATGAAATTAGTGGGGAGGCCCTGGCACAGGGTGCCCAGAACAACTGTGGCTGCCCCTGGATCCCTGGAATTGCTCAAGGCAGGAGTGGAAGGTGTCACTGCCCATGGTGGGGAGTGGGAACAAGATGATCTTTAAGGCCAACCATCCTGTGATTCTAGACTGAACATAACTAAGAAAAGGTTAAGCAGTGACTTGATTGTGTTCTCCAGTGGAGATTCTGATGTTAGAGGACATTTGTTTTAACAACAGAAACACCAGTTCCAACAGCCAGGAGGGGGAAGGAGGCAAATCCAGGCTGACACAAAAAGCAGGAAAGGCTCATTGAATCCACTTTAACTCCATCAAAATTAAGTGTCTGTCTCAGCTTGACTGTCTCCCACAGTAATTTCTGCATTAAAATAAAAGGTTCCTGCCACAACATGGAATTGCAGCGGATAAGCTGCCGGTTGTGTCCCCTCCCTGCCCGTGTCGTGTTACACTGTCACTGGTTTGACTCAGAGACGAACTCCGAACTCCGGTTTGGCTCATGTAACGCCAGACACAAAAAGAGCTCATTCATCAACGGGATCCCAAGATGCTCTTGCAACATCACGGGGAAAAGCTGCTGCTTTGCCAAGTTTAGACGGGGACTTGATTCTCATCTCTGTACACTGGGCTCAGACATGTCTTAACAGATCAAAGAATTGTCATAGATAAGGGCATACACTCTCATGTTAGATAGAAGCAGTTCCTACCTTGTGAGGTTAATGAATGTAAATACACACTTTAAAAAATCACTTCTAAAAAAATAAGAAATCAATGTCTTAAGACAAACAGGTCTGAGGAGAATCTTTCATCCTCTCCTGCTCATGGGACACTTATTCTCCCCTCCCCCCCTTCCAGAGGCATTCATGGACAGCTGGGTAAGGAGCCTGGATAGGGCTGTGTCACCTGGAGCCACATGCACTGACCCATGTTCCTTCAGCAGGATGCAAAATCTCACTGCCTGTCTCACCAAAGCTGCACAGGGGATTTTCAAAAATTCAGAGATCACTTTTGCCAGTGATACAGTTTTTAGGACTGTGCCCTCAGCTCCTGGGCACTGGGAACAGCATCTCCATTACCAGTTCTGTATTTGTCCAGTTAAGAGTGAAGGTTGCAGCAAATACCTGCAAACAGCTGCAGCCATTGGGGTGGATCTTCTCCCCACCTTCCTGCAGCATCACTCACTGGGGGGTGTTCAATTCATGAGCTGGTCTGGGAGCCTGATCCTTGAATCACCTGTGCTGTGACCATTCCAACCTGCACGTGCTACAAGGACTTGTCCAAGGGATACCTTGAGTTTTCCTTAAAGAACTCTAGAGGGTTCACCTTCCAGGGGAAACATTCCAGAGAAAGGAATGGAGCTGGGGAAGGGAGCAGCAGAAGCAGCTGAAGGAGCTGGGGGGGCTCAGCCTGGAGAAAAGGAGGCTCAGGGGACCCTTCTGGCTCTGCACAGCTCCTGACAGGAGGGAAAAAGGGACAGGACAAAAAGAAACAGCCTCAAGTTGTGCCGGGGAAGGATCAGGTTGGATATTGGGGAAAATTTAATAATGGAAAAGCTGTCCAGCCCTGGTACAGCCTGCCCAGGGCAGGGGCAGAGTCACCATGTTTGGAGTGACGTAAAAGGTGTGTGAATGTGGCATATGGGGGCATGGGTTGGTGGTGGGCTTGGAAGTGCTGGGGCAACAGTTGGACTCAATCTTAGAGGGCTTTTCCAACTGAAGTATTTCTATGATTCTGTGATCCTTAAGGAAGATTTGGGCAGGATGGTGCTGGAAAATCTGCCAAGCTTCTGAGACTGTCTCCACTCCAGCTCGTAACCACAGGTCAGTTGGAGCTGGCAGTGCTAATTCAGCTACTGCAGGTTCATTTGGTGGCTGGATATTGAATTTCTGGACACTGCAATGGCTCTGGCTCTGGGCCAGACAGAGGTGAAGGATGGCAGGTGGCTGTCCTGGACATGCTTCCCTGTGTCACATCTCAAGCAGGTGAGGACAAATCTGTCCAACACCCTGGGAGCTGTGGGCAGAGATGGATGGGGGCTGTGCCCCAGTTCATGTTCTTTGACATTAAAATGCTCATTAATGAGGCAGCTTGAATCAGACCCATTAATGGGGTAGATCAAAGATCATCTGGCAAAGCACCTTGGCACCAACTGGCATCAGAGCAAGGACTCCCCAGCAGAACCTTCTGGAGCTGAAGCCACTCCCTGTGGCTGCTGCCGCCCCCATGGTAGCTCCTGGTTTGGGGACAAATGCACAGGGGGACCTCAAAGGTCCCTCTGACCCCCATGGGGGGATCCCCCAGTGGCACTGCACCTACCAGCCCCTCTCAGCCATTTCTGCAGGAATTATTGACGTTGCAAATGAGAATTTGGATATTTGCACCCAGCAGTGCCTGGGGGAGGCTGGGCTGGTCCTGGTCACTCACGCCCCTGCCCCACATCCGTGTGTGCCTGACAAACCAGCAAACCCAAGCAGCACCCAGGTCTCTTCCAAAAACAATTACCTCATGTTGAAGCCATGGAGCATGTGATTTCCCAGCCCGACACTGAGAGCCTCCCTCCTCCAGAGGGAGAGGAGCTGTGCAGGAGCCAGCTGGGATTCAGCAGGAAAGGCTTTATCCTCTCTCCAACAACATGGGGTCCAAACAGGACTCTGCCCAGGAGACGGGACTGCCAAGGCACCATGCAGGAAGCAGACTGCACCCGTCAGAGAAGAAAAGCCCTTAAAGCTTCAAATCTGTCTGAATTTTGAGCACCTTAAAACTTCAGGTCTGGCTGGATATTGAGCTCATTTCCTGGGAAATTGACTTATTTCTCTCAAAGTTGTAAAAATATGGATGGATATTTCCAAAGAGGGAGTTTGAATTGGGGCAGAAGGGCTACACCTGCCTGGTTTGGCACATTGAGGTGAGGGAATGTGAGGAAATCTCCCCTTGGTGTGCCCCAAACTCCATACAGCACCTGGCACCTGGCTCTGATGGGGACAGACAGTGTGGCTGAGGTCCATGGCAGCCGGATCAGGCTTTGTTCTGCTGCCAGGTTCTCGCCAGCACCTCATTCCTTGTCCCATTTTCCCTCAGCCTCGTGATTTGTGGAGGTGAGGGCAGCTCTGCTCAGTCATTGAACTCCTGGCCCCGCTCAGGTCCCACGTGGATGTCTCACAAGGATCCCCTTTGATCCCAGCACAGCCAGGAGGCTCCAGGAACGAGGACAGAGGCCACGAGCACTGCAGAATAATTAATCCAAGAGAGGGAACCTATTGGGAACTGCTGTCTGAGACAAATCCCAGTCTCGGGAGACTCAGGTGGGCTTCTCCAGCCGGGACAGACAAGTTTGTGACACGCAGAGCCTGGCTGGGAGCAGAGTTTCCCTGAAATCCTCAAGCTTCTCTTTCCTGAAAGCTCTTCTCTGCAGATTAGCAGATGTCTTTGTTGGAGCCCTGGGTCCCTGCCAAGGATTACTGTAAACACTTGGCGAGGTGCAGCCTCTTGGCACCCGCTGCGTGTGGGGGGAGCGCAGGTCACCTCGCGAGTGGCTCTTGGGTGTTCACACTCACACAGAAGCTGTTAACTGCAAACAGCCCAGGCAGGGCCAACACAGCTTCAACTTGCAGCCCTGAAACAACACCAATATTTTGGTTTTCCCACCTTTCTTACCAAGGAAGAGTGAAGGGGTTGATTCGGAAATGCTGTTCCTGTGCCTGTGAATTCCAAGTACACGATGGCCAGCGGTGTAAAGACAAAGTCTGCTGGTGCCAGGTGTAAGAAATGTGAAAGATCACAACAGAAATTGATGTATGATCAAGGGTCAATCCAGCTCTGAGTGACCAAGAGCTCCTGCTGTGGCACTGGGAACTGCTCACCTGTGTGGGATCAGGAGAGTGAGGTGAGAGAAAACCTAACCTGTCATGGGATCCCAGAGCAGTCTGAGTGGGCAGGGGGCTTAAAGCACATCCAGTGCCACCCCTGCCATGGGCAGGGACACCTTCCACTGTCCCAGGTCGCTCCAAGCCCCAGTGTCCAACCTGGCCTTGGACACTTCCAGGGATCCAGGGGCAGCCACAGCTGCTCTGGGCACCTGTGCCACGGCCTGCCCACCCTCACAGGGAACAATTCCTTCCCAGTATCCCACCTACCCCTGCCCTCTGGCACAGGTGCCTGTGTCCTGTTCCTCCATCCGTTGTCCAGAGTCCCTCTCCAGCTCTCCTGGAGCCCCCTTAGGCAGTGGAAGGGGCTCTAAGTACTTCCTGGATGCTTCTCCAGGCTGGACACCCCCAGGTCTCCCAGCCTGTTATGGGGTGAGGACTTGGTTGCAACCACAGACGGACTAAGCGAGAGCTCCAGAGGATTCCCTCACTTAGAGATGGAGTAAAGACCTGTGTGACCTGTTTGCCCAGAAGCCATCACTGGAGGACTCTGCCTTCCCAGGTGTGGCACCTGCAGGACCATCGTGCTCAGCTCCAGCTCCCCAGTTCCTAAGGCCACACTTCAACCCAGTGTTCCAAAGCAGGTCTGATTGTGAAGAAAACATTGCAGAACAGCACTGAAATGACTCATATTTGAAGAAAAATCCCTTCTAGAAAAGGCCTGGAGTCCCAGTTCTGACTGTCAGTACTGAGCCTGCCAATGCTTTAATGAGCGGCTCCATTAATTACCTCCCCTGTAAAGAATGCGCTGTTTCCCAGTTCCACACGTCTCTGTTGGCCAACAGCTTTGGCGTGTGTTCTTCCTCTTCCCTGCCAGATGGAAGAACCCTCCCGTGTCAAACTTCTGCTCCCCCATGGGAACTGCCAGGGTTACAGTCTTTCCTGAGCCGTGGGTGGCACCACAGGTGTGGGATCCCAGCTTTGCTCCAGGTTTCCCAAGCTGCTGACGTGAGCTCCCAGGCTGGCTGTGGTCCCTCCTCCCATCCTGTTAGATTAAACCCTTTTCTGAGCCAGAGATGGGGCAACTGAGAGGTGTTTTAAAAACTTTTATTCCATTTTCAGTCTCATGTGAAGGGTGAGACAATACAGATGTCATAATTCATGCTATTACAATCAGAGAGAGATTTTTATAATTTTCTACATTTTCTAAATTCCTTTCCTAAATCAGATTTATACAGTCTCTGATCCTGTACATAGGAACTGTGTGCAGCTCTGGGTCCCAACATTTGAGAAGGATGGGAAAACCCTGGAATGTGTCCAGAGGAGGAGAATCAAGCTGGCGATGGGCTGGAAGACATGGAGAGAAGGGGGCTGAAGGGTGATCTCATGGCTCTGTGCAGCTTCCTGAGGAGAGGACGTGGAGACGGAGGTGCTGAGCTCTTCTCCTTGGGATCCAGGCAGAGGATGCCTGAGAATGGCTCAAAGCTGCACGGGGAGAGGGTTAGACTGGACATTGGCAGCATCTTTACCAAGAGGGTGGTCAGGCTTCCTGGGGATGTGGTCAATGCCCCAAACCTGTCAGTGTTGAAGAGGCATTTGGATGGTGCCCTTAACAAGAGCACTTGTGACTTCTGGTCATCCCTGAAGTGGTCAGGCAGTTGCCGCATATGGTCACTGTAGGTCCCTTCAAACTCCTCTTCTCTTCTCTCCTCTCCTCTCCTCTTTCTCCTCTCCTCTCCTCTCCTCTCCTCTCCTCTCCTCTCCTCTCCTCTCCTCTCCTCTCCTCTCCTCTCCTCTCCTCTCCTCTCCTCTCCTCTCCTCTCCTCTCCTCTCCTCTCCTCTCCTCTCCTCTCCTCTCCTCTCCTCTCCTCTCCTCTCCTCTCCTCTCCTCTCCTCTCCTCTCCTCTCCTCTCCTCTCCTCTCCTCTCCTCTCCTCTCCTCTCCTCTCCTCTCCTCTCCTCTCCTCTCCTCTCCTCCCCTCCCTCCCCTCCCCTCCCCTCCCCTCCCCTCCCCTCCCCTCCCCAGCACTTTTTTTTCATTCCCATCCAGCTCCCAAAGTGACAGCAGTGGCACTGGTCTCATGTACAGCCTCTGGCTGCCTCCTAGCATGGATCCAAACACAGCCCCAGGCGTCCCCATCCCCACTGCCCCATCCTGCCCTGGGCTGCAGCCCCTTCCGGGCCTCCCTGAGCATGGAAGAGTGTAGGGAGGGGAGAACAGAGTGCTGTGGAGCAGTGGTGGGGGAGGGCTGAGCCTTTTCTGGTCGTTGGTGCCTGGTGGCACCAGGAGGAACGGGACAGAAGGAGGAAATAACCTGAGGAGAAACTTCCTGTGTGTTTGTTTTGGGAGTTAATAACCTCTGAGCTCTTTGGGTGGCCTTGAGCTGATCAGAGCCTCCAGGACAAGGGCAGTGAGCAGGGATGGGGACAGCAGGAAGAAGTCACTGGTGGCAGGACACCGCAGTGTCAGCTGCCCATCTGTTGGTGCTGCCATCACAGCTGGGCAGATCCCAGCCCTGTAACCCCAAACACGTGTGGGAGCTGCAGGGAGGCTGCAGGAGCTGCTGGCTGAGCCATGGCAGGAGTCACCCACCAAACACTTGGGTCTGGCTTTGTCTGGGGCCCAGCAAGTCTGTACCTGCTTCTTGACTCCTTCTACCTTAAACATTTGTCTGCTGCTCTTCCCCCGTGCTTCCTGCTGGAAATATCTCCTCTTTAATGATCTGGAGATGGGACACAGCCTTTACCACTGACACAAACCCGGGTGAGCCGTGGATGGAGCAGAGAGTTGTGCTGCCATCCAGAGGGGCCCGAGGAAATGAGCTGGCAGGAGCTTCATACAGTTCAAGGTCTCTCCTTTTCCTCTGGCCCTTGGGTTCTTCTAGCTCAGACTCGCTGCCCTCGTCTCTTTTCTGTGCCACACTGTCCTTGCTTTACCTTACTCCAGTGAGCTCTGGCAGCCTCATGAACACAGAGACCTGGGGAGGCTGAACCCAGCTCCCTGTCAAACAACTGCCCTCCATCACTTTAAATCCACAAAACTCTTCTCTGCCTGGGCCCATCAAATGTTTGCTGTTCATGAATTCTGGTAGCCAGAAGTAAAGTCAGACAAGCCCTGGACTCCAGGGTCCAGGACAAAACTCTTCCCTGCCAAGTTGGTTGGAAACCACTCAAGTGGACATCCAGGTCCTCTCATTGGCTGTTCTGTTTCTTTAGAATCTCTGCTGAGCTATGCCCATGGAATCCCAAAATGGTCTGAGCTGGAAGAGACTTAAGGATCACCAGTTCCACCCCCTGCCATGGGCAGGGACACTTTCCACTAGACCAGATCATCAAAGGCCTGTCCAACCTGCCTTGAGCGCTTCCAGGGGTGGGGCAGCCACAGCTGCTCTGGGCACCCCGTGCCAGGGCCTCACCAGCCTTGATTTTGGGTTTGTTTTTTTTGGCTCCTCTGCACAGCCACTGACGGTTTTCCCAGGAACTGGAACACAGAAGAAATGAAGGTTGTTGCTCACAGTCTCTGGTGCACTTGGCCATGTTCAGCTCCTGTCTGGGACTCTCATCACACACCCAGGAGAGCCTCAGGCCCTGGCTGCTGCACTGAGGTGGTTGGGAAGAAGCTTTTTAACATTTTTTAATGACTGATTGGGAAAAGTTCATGCCCTCAGGAGTTCTGCTTGGATAAGACAGTGTTGGATGATGAATGAATGGTTGTCACACTGAGTTTTGCTGGTACAACACATCAGAGCTCAGGGTGCCAGTTTGTGTTAGATCCAGGGATTTTGAAGATTTTGAGATAAAGAAAATGCCTATGTAGATTTTTTGCATTCTTTTGGCATTGGGAGCCCAAGTGTCTGTGAGGCATCTTCCTAAGCATTTCACTGCATCTTAGCCAGAAACCTGCCCCTTAAATTAGCATTCCCACTTGGAATGGCACATCATTGCAGCTGGCCTAACCTGGGATGGGATAGAACAGAATTAAATAGGAGAGTAATAGAGAAGAGTAAAATCAAAATGGAATGGAATGGAATGGAATGGAATGGAATGGAATGGAATGGAATGGAATGGAATGGAATGGAATGGAATGGAATGGAATGGAATGGAATAGAATAGAATAGAATAGAATAGAATAGAATAGAATAGAATAGAATAGAATAGAATAGAATAGAATAGAATAGAATAGAATAGAATAGAATAGAATAGAATAGAATTCCAGAGGGGAAAAATCAATACAAGGAGATTATAATTATCCTTCAAAGACTTTTTTACTTTTTTTCTGAAAGGTAAATTAGGAGCTTTTTCTTTTAATGGTCAGGATAAGCAGCATCATGTCCAGGGGCCATGGTGTGGTCTGGCATCTCCTCCCTTGGCCCAGGGGAGGGCAGGGAATGTGGGGGCTGCTGCAGGTGAATGTGCTCTGTGTTATTGCTTGAGGCATCTGCAGAAGCAAGAGAGCTGATGGACAAGGAAGACCCAATAAATCACCTATTTTATGATAAACAACAAGTTCAGGATCCTTTAGGTCACACTGGTAGGGGATGAGGAATTCTGATGGAGCTGGATATTTATATGATGCAATACCCTTGGTTTCTGAAACTTGGACAAAGGTGGTTGGTCCTTCCAGAACTGCTTTGCTGCCTTTGCTTTCCATCCTGTGCTTTTGCAACCTTCACACAATGCCGTGTGAGTTTGGAATTCCTCAGTATTTCCTACAGTAGATCCCACCTCCAAGGACTGGGGTGGGAAATTGCTCCTCCCTTCTTACAACACATCCTGAAAAACCTCCCTTGTTTTGCTAGCAGCGAGGATTAAAGGAAATCTAGAAAATGTGATCTCTGAGGGAAGAGTGAAAGAATTGGGTTGTTTGTAGCAGAGGAGCAGAGCCTGGGACAGCTGGGGATGAGCTGACCTCCAGCCTCCCCTTTGCAGCTGCACTTCCTGCCCTGCTGGGATAGCCCTCCTCCAATAAATAAAAGGCTGCCATGGAAAAGAAGGGAATAAACTGCTCTGTGTCTGCCTGGAGAGGATGAAGAGTCACAGAGTGAGAGCTTTAGTCAGACTGTGGGGACTGGCTGAGTGTAAACACAGCCCTGGGCCAGGACAGAGCCCTGTGCCTGTTCCATCAGTGGCAGTTTTAGGAGGGAAGAGCACGAATTAAACAAACATCCATCATGAGGGGTTTAAGCTGCACTTACCCTGCATTGCATCAGCATGAACAGCAATTGCTCCAGGCATCCCTGGAGCTCTGCTTGCTCTGCTTCTCTGCTGCTGCTCCCAGCAGGTGAAAATGCCCTCGGCCTGGAACCGGACTCTCCCCTCCGAGAGTGGATGTTTGAGAAGGGGTTTGCTCCCATCCCTGTGACTTTCCAGCTGCCTGGATGCAGGAGCAGCACTGCTGGACTGCCTCAGGCCCCCTGCAGGTGGGGAAGGATGAAGAACCATGCTGAGGACAGTGAGGAGGGACCATGGAGCTGGGTGAGTGTTGTCAAAGATCTTCACACTATAAAAACTTCCTTTTCGTTTCTTTAAGGAATTTTAAGGGATTTTGTACACTGGAGGAACAACTTCTCACCACTGTGCTATGAAGTCAGAGTACAGAAGCCTGAGATTTCAGTGAACAGCCTGGCCTTCAATCTCTTGCCATAAAATCCCAGAATGGTGTGGGTTGAAAGTGACCTGAAAGATGATCCAGTGCCACCACCTGGAGGGCATGGGCAGGGACACCTTCCACTATCCCAGGTTGCTCCAAGCCCCATCCAGCCTGGCCTTGGGCACTGGTAGGGATCCAGGGGCAGCCACAGCTTCTCTGGACACCCTGTGCCAGGGCCTCCCCACTCTCACAGGAAACAATTTATCCCAATATCCCACCTGACCCTGCCCTGTGGCAGTGGGAAACCCTTGTCCTGTTCCTCCATCCTTTGTCCAAAGTCCCTCTCCGGTTTTCTTGGAGCCCCTTTAGGCACTGGAAGGAGTTTCTAAGGTCTGCCTGAAGCCCTTTTCTCCTGAGCAGCCTGTTTGTGCTGGTTTGAGCTGGCCATGGCTCAGTGCCACATCTCTAAGGAGAGCGGGGATGGGTTTTGATGCAGGAAGCTGCAGAATCAGCTGCAGTCAGACCTGGTGAACATCTCAAGATGTTTCCCTTCTGTTCAACTGAGTCTGGTGGTTTTGGCTGGATTCCCAGCCCTCTTCAGCCTGGGGAATCACAGACCTGGATGTAAATAGAAGCGGCTTACAGTGAAGCTTTGCCGTAGGGCAATTCCTTCCCGGAGAGGAAACAAAGCTGTTGGATGCTGCTGAGGGACAGGGCAGCCCCACAACCCTTCATGCTGCCTCGGGCTCCTCCGCCCTCCTCTCCCAGGAAGAAAAACATCCTCAACAGGATTCTCAGGAACAGCTTTGGGAAAGATTTCCCCTTATGAGAAGCAAAGGTCTTGAGGACTCTGCTTCATCTTGGTAATTCGCAGGGCGTCTGGCTCTGCACACACTGACCTTAGAGGGAATGTTAATGTTTTCCCACTATAAATGTTCATGTATTTGTGCAACAGTCACATCACAGTCTTGGAAAGTCTCATTTTGGTCTTCATAAAACTTCCTGGAAAACTCCATAAAAGAAAACACTGTATCCACCTTAATTATAAAAAGTCTTGGAAGTGAATATTTAGTTCGTTTACAGTTTGACATCCTCCTCCTTGGCTCGAGACCACAACAGCAATGTGTGTGTGTTGGGCTGGAAATTTTGATGTGTTGTCTAATTTTCTTTATTACTTCCCTTTTTGAAAAAATAGAGAAGAGGGAAGGGCACAGTTACCCCCTCACAGACGGTTACTGCTGAGGCAGCCCACGGAGCCATTTACCAGCAGGGGAATTGTGGAAAGGAGGAAGAGGCCCTGCCTCATGAAATATAAAAAATACCAGAGGAAGCTGAGTAAGAAGAAATAATATAAATCACCAAAAGCAGAATTCATGTTTTTAAAGAGAGACCTGGCAGATGAGCAGTTAAAGCATCAGAGAACAACCTGATTAAATCCCAGAATTGTTTGGGGTGGAAGGGATCTTAAAGCCCATCCAGTGGGCTTTCCCACCTTCCACTATCCCAGGTTGCCCCAAGCCATGTCCAACATGGCCTTGGACACTTCCAGGGCTGGGGCAGCCACAGCTGCTCTGGGCTGGCTCAGCAGCCTCATCTCTCCCAGCCTGGCTCCAGAGCAGAGGAGCTCCAGCCCTCAGAGGATTTTTCAGAGAAATCTGTGTTTCTCTGTTTTGTCCTCATTTCCTTCTATCCCAGGCAGAAGCCATGTCCCAGAGATGTCTGTGCAAGCCTCGGGTGTGATCCAGAGCTGTGGTTTGAGGTGCCCAGACCCAACTGGGTGACCTAGTAGCTGATCTGCCATTGTGTGCCCAGCCTGGGCTGTGCTGCAGGGCCACACTCACTCCCACCAGCCCCTGAGCCTGGTCTGGGGGGATTTCAGCCATCAGAAGTGGGGAGATGCTGGAGCCTCCATGGCCCCTCCTTTGGGCACCACAGCAATGGGGATGGGGTGCCCTGGCTGAGCCAGGCTCTGATTTCTTGTGCCTGGATGTCAGCCATGTCCCTTTTGCTGTCCCCAGTGGCCTTTTGGCTCTGTGCCACACCTGGAGCTGGCACCTCCCACACTGACCTGCTCTGGGTCCCAGAGCAAACCCAGCCCCAACCCTGCCCCCATGTTTTTTGGGATCAGATAAGACTCAGTCCAGTACTAACAGCAAATCCTCTGAGGATCTGGACACCTGGCTGGTGTTCTGCCTGCTCTCCACAGCCCATTTTCAGTTCCTCACTGGCAGCACCCCAGAGGGAGGACACCACTCATCCCTCCTCACCCTTGGGACAAGAAGCAGCAGCTTTTACCAGCCTTTTCCTCCATTTTGCACAAAGCAGCTCCACTCCTTGTTTTCCAAAAGCTTTTAGGATCATGTACTACAAAGTCCCCAGCCAAAGCTGTAAATCACACAGCTGTGTCCTGCAGATGAAGACTTGGTTTGGGTTCAGATCTGAGTTTTGGAAAGGCCAACACCATCCTGAGCACAGGCAACAGGAATTATACAAGTCCACCCTTGAGAACAGCAAACTGTGAGAGCCCTGGTCCTCCTCCAGGGCTCCTAAAGGAGAGAAGTCTTTGTTGGTTGATTCTGGATCCACAGACTGATAAAAGCACCATGTTTGTGTTTAACCCTCCCATTTCCTTAGCCTGTCTGGGCTTCTGTCTTCTACTACAAACATAACTAAAAAAATAATAGAAGAAATGAACAACAACAACAAATAATCCTGAAAAGCCCTTTCAGGTCCAGCTGCTTGTGGGTTCATCCTCCTGCTTCTCCCAAAGCTGCCTTTTGCGGTGACAGATTAAAGCAGTTTTTTGAAGGGCATCCACATGGTGTGTGCAGCCTCAACAGGCACTTCCCCTCTGGGAATAAATCATCACTTTCAGTTTTTTAACCCAGGATTTTCATCCAGGTGTTTCCCATAGGTTGGAGGAGGAAGTTGAAATTATAATCAGAAGGTGCAAGTGCTAAAGAAACAACAAATATGGGCTTTTGTGGGGGTCTGGCACAGGGGCCCCTGCCTCTCCCTGGGTATGCCAGGGGCTGCCCATGCATAAGGAATTTCTGCTCCACTGACCCCATGGCAGCACATTTCCCTCTTCCCCCAAACTGGACTCCAGAAAATCTTTTGAGAGGTCACGCAATAAATCTTGTGCTTCAGATCCCTATTTAGTAACATTAAGGTTGCAAAAGCCCTCTGAGATCATCAGGTCCAATCCTTCTCCATGGCACTGCCAAGGCTGCAGCTGTCCATGTCCCCAAGTGCCACATCCACAGGGCTCCCAAATCCTCCCAAGGATGGGACCCCCCCACCGCCCTTGGAACAGGATGTTTCTGACACAAGAAATCACAACTCCAAACTCAGCAGGACTATCAGATAAAATAAAGGGGAGAGACATGGGTTGTGTGGGGAAGGAAAGACAAGATAAACAGGAAAAAATTACCAAATAAAGATACTGAAGAATAGATTCCAGAGGGCTGAGGGTCCACTGAGTCTGGTGAGGCAAAGTAAGAACAGAGAGACACCTGAGACACCACAGAACCCCAGCAGGGTTTGGGTTGGAAGGGCCTTTAAAGCCCACCCAGTCCCACCCCTGCCATGGGGAGGGACATCTGCCACCATCCCAGGTTACTCCAAACCCTGTCCAACCTGGCCTTGGACACTTCCAGGGCTGTGCTGGTCAATATTTTGCTTCTCTAGAGCCCAGTTGAGCTACAAGTTTTTGGGTAGGAAAAGGCCCATTGATAACACCAAATCTCCTGCCCTGGTGATCCGTCCCAGCATCTCCTCTGCTCCAGCTGCTTCCCCCAAGAGCTGGTGATGGCACCAGGCTCAGTTTCCCTTCCAGACAGTGATCCCACACACAATGACTGCAGGGGTTAAGAAGCCAGGCAGCCACACTGCACAAGAGCAGCTCCACATGTCACTCTCCCAGCAGCAGCTGGGGCTCCAAATACAGAAATAAAGAGAGAAAGAAGAGGACAACAGCTCCAGGCTGTCTGCAGGGACAAGACTGAATGAATGGTCTTCTTGGTTTTTCCTTACTGTAGCACAAGAGAAAACACCAACAGAATGATGAAGCTCCCAACCAGATGTATCAGAGGCTGTGGAACCCTCCCCTTCACCTCCCTGAGCATTTGGGACAGATCAAGCAGATTCCAGCCAGGAATGCTGGAGGTTAAAAAAGCCTTCAGCTTGTGCCAGCGTTACAAGGCCCAATCCCTGTGGAAGGATCCATCCCTTTCTCAGCCTCCTGCCCATATTCCTGGGAGGGCAAGGCTGCCCCAGTGCTGCCAGGAGCTGTTGGCACTTCATTGGGACTGAAAGCCCTCTGTGGGAAGGCAGGCAGCTGGGCACTGCCATGTTCCCTGTCCATGCCCATGGCAGGATTTGGAGCTGAAGGCAGGAAGCTGGAGAACCCAGAGACATCCCTGGGACTGCTATGTGCAGGGGCTCCATGGAGAGCCTAGAAACAAAATGGGTCATTCAGTGCCAGGTGCTGGCATGGCATCACCAGGAATGCTGCTGCCTCCAAGACTGGCATCCCCCCAGGGCTTAGAATAACACCCCCCTTTCCTCCTTCTGTTTTCTTGGCCAAATAGGGTGCAAAGATGCACCAAACAGCCCCCCCAGGGCAGCCTGGGCTGACAGAGCCAAGAGGCTGCCCTGTGAGTGTTTGAGGGGTGTGTGACCACCCCTGTCCTGCTCCCCTTCCTGGGGCACACAGGTTCCCAGCCCAACACCTGCTGCTCTCAGTGCTGGCAGTGCCAGCCCAGGGAGGAGACTCCATTAAACAATGCAAAAAAATACTTTATTTACCAAAACCACATTAAAATACTACAAAGACTGTCTCATGCTGCCTCATCTCGTGGCTCAAGATCCTGGAGGAGGCTTGTAGAGCTCACGCAGCAGCACCAGTTTCGTGGCCAGCAGAACTTCACGGTGGCCCAGGTGGTTCCTTCTGCCATAGCGGGACAGCCGGGAGGCCTCCAGAGCTACATCCCCGAGGAGCTGGGGACTGCCTAGCCAGGCCAGCATGGAAGCCACCAGGTAAGAATCCCCCGTGGAACATGTCTGTGGGGAGAGCAACCAGCAGCATCAGCACAGCAGGCACAGCCCAGCTTCAGTTTGGGGCCATGGAATCATTCAGGTTGGAAAAACCCATGAAGAGCAAATCCAAACATTCCCCCAGCCCCAAGGCCATCATTAATCCACCTCATCCACACATCTTTTAAACCCCTCCAGGGGTGGCAACACCATCCCTGAGCCCTGCTTAGCCACCACCCAGCCAGGGACACACAGATGAGCAGGTGGAACTCGGGGAGCAGGAGCCCAGCTGGGACTCACCCGGTTTAGGAGCTTGCAGATATAGGCTGAATAAGCCACTTTCTTCTTCTGCCTGTGGAGTTGGAGGCAGTGGAGGCTCTGCCAGGCACATCCCTCTGCTGCCCTCAGGGGCTCAGGGTGGGCAGAAGGACCGAGGGGGCTGTGGAGGGCAGGGGGTCCTGGCTCCATCGCTGCTGCCCACGCTCAGGTCTGGGGTCACACACACGTCCTGTGGCTGCAAAACCTCTGCCGAGAGAGCACCAAGCAGGGGCTGAACACACCTCTGCCCTCACCCTGTCCTTGCCAGGGCACTAATTAGCATCAGGCAAATTAGGCACTTACAATAACAGCAAAGCCATGCATCACATTGCATAAACAAAACAGAAACCACCCCCTCTGCAAAGCAGAACACACATAAGAAAAGCAAAGTACAAATAAGGCATTTCAGGAGATTTTTCTTCACAGCTCACCTCTGAGAGCTCCTCTAGTCTTGTTCTCCCCCAGGAGCAGAGAGGGAGCTGGGATGTGCTGCCTATAACCAGGGGGGATCATTGCCTGCAGCTGGGAGGGGAGGGGAGGGTGGGATGGAGGTGGAGACAAGGACAGGGACACAAACCTCACACCTGCACCCTGTCTCCTACACTCAAACCAGCCATTCTTGCCCAAAATTCTCTTAGGTGAGGCTGTATTTGTTCCCAGGTCCCCTGACAGCCCCATAGCCCTAATTAGTATCATTAATGAAATTAGCCCTTGCTGCTGGATCTGGGGGGACTTTTGTGTGGTTTATTTTACATTAATTTGAGGGGGTTCCAGGGTTTCACCAAGCATCAGGGTGAGCAGGGTCTGGGCGGTTCCTTTCCCGGGATCCCCATCGCCCATCCCGGAGCTCCGGTCCCTTTCCCGGGATCCCCATTGCCCATCCCGGAGCTCCGGTCCCTTTCCCGGGATCCCCATTGCCCATCCCGGAGCTCCGGTTCCTTTCCCGGGATCCCCATTTTCCCATCCCGAGCTCCGGTCCCTTTCCCGGGATCCCCATTGCCCATCCCGGAGCTCCGGTCCCTTTCCCGGGATCCCCATTGCCCATCCCGGAGCTCCGGTCCCTTTCCCGGGATCCCTTTGCCCATCCCGGAGCTCCGGTCCCGGTCCCTTTCCCGGGATCCCCATTGCCCATCCCGGAGCTCCGGTCCCTTTCCCGGGATCCCCATTGCCCATCCCGGAGCTCCGGTTCCTTTCCCGGGATCCCCATTTTCCCATCCCGAGCTCCGGTCCCTTTCCCGGGATCCCCATTGCCCATCCCGGAGCTCCGGTCCCTTTCCCGGGATCCCCATTGCCCATCCCGGAGCTCCGGTCCCTTTCCCGGGATCCCTTTGCCCATCCCGGAGCTCCGGTCCCGGTCCCTTTCCCGGGATCCCCATTGCCCATCCCGGAGCTCCGGTCCCTTTCCCGGGATCCCCATTGCCCATCCCGGAGCTCCGGTCCCTTTCCCGGGATCCCCATTGCCCATCCCGGAGCTCCGGTCCCTTTCCCGGGATCCCCATTGCCCATCCCGGAGCTCCGGTCCCTTTCCCGGGATCCCCATTGCCCATCCCGGAGCTCCGGTTCCTTTCCCGGGATCCCCATTGCCCATCCCGGAGCTCCGGTCCCGGTACCTTTCCCGGGATCCCCATTGCCCATCCCGGAGCTCCGGTTCCTTTCCCGGGATCCCCATTGCCCATCCCGGAGCTCCGGTCCCTTTCCCGGGATCCCCATTGCCCATCCCGGAGCTCCGGTTCCTTTCCCGGGATCCCCATTGCCCATCCCGGAGCTCCCATTCCCCTTTCCCGGGATCCCCATCGCCCATCCCGGAGCTCCGGTCCCTTTCCCGGGATCCCCATTGCCCATCCCGGAGCTCCGGTCCCTTTCCCGGGATCCCCATTGCCCATCCCGGAGCTCCGGTCCCGGTTCCTTTCCCGGGATCCCCATTGCCCATCCCGGAGCTCCGGTTCCTTTCCCGGGATCCCCATTGCCCATCCCGGAGCTCCGGTCCCTTTCCCGGGATCCCCATTGCCCATCCCGGAGCTCCGGTCCCTTTCCCAGGATCCCCATTGCCCATCCCGGAGCTCCAGTTCCTTTCCCGGGATCCCCATTGACCATCCCGGAGCTCCGGTCCCTTTCCCGGGATCCCCATTGCCCATCCCGGAGCTCCGGTCCCTTTCCCGGGATCCCCATCGCCCATCCCGGAGCTCCGGTTCCTTTCCCGGGATCCCCATTGCCCATCCCGGAGCTCCGGTTCCTTTCCCGGGATCCCCATTGCCCATCCCGGAGCTCCGGTCCCGGTTCCTTTCCCGGGATCTCCGCCTGCAGCGCGGAGCTCCGGCCGCCAGGGAGCGCTGCCGCCCCGGGAGCTCCGAGGCCGCTGCCGCCGCCAGGGGGCGCCGCGCGGAGCCGCCTCACGGCCCGGCCCCGCCCCGCCGCAGGTGACACCCCCGCCCGGGGAGCGGCGGGAGCGATCCCGTCACCGGTCCCGTCCCGCTCCTATCTCGGCCCCCATCCCGGTCCCGGCCGTCCCAGTGGCCGCCATGGCAGAGCAGGAGAGTTTGGAGTTCGGCAAAGCCGACTTCGTGCTGATGGATGCCGTCACCATGCCCGAGTTCATGGCG
This sequence comes from Taeniopygia guttata, assembly GCF_048771995.1. Classification (NCBI taxonomy): domain Eukaryota; kingdom Metazoa; phylum Chordata; class Aves; order Passeriformes; family Estrildidae; genus Taeniopygia; species Taeniopygia guttata. Next base: position 3,736,964 of record NC_133052.1, on the reverse strand, counting down.
AACCTCCGGCTGCGGTGAGTGAGGGGCGGGCGGCGCGGCCCCACCGCCCCGGAGCTCGGCGGGTCTTCCCCTCACACACGGCGGGTCTTCCCCTCACACACGGCCCGCTTGGGATGGAGTGTGAGGGAGCCGAAACACTCCCGGAGCCTCCTCCGCCTGCTGCCCCTCCCTGACCGAGCAAACCGCACAAAGTGGGGATTTTTCTTTGAAATGGAAGAGCCGGGTAAGGATGAGGGTGCTCAGGGTGCGCCAAGCCCTGGGGGCTGCGGCGGCTCTCATTCCCCCTCTGGAAAATCTCCCTCCGGAGTCACCTGCCCCAGTGCCCATCTCCCTCACGGGACCATGGAGTGGTACAGGAGCGAAGGCACCTTAAGGACTTTACTTTTAAACGCTATGTTGTTCTTCCCCTGTACCACAGAAACACAGGGTGGGATGGGGTGGGAAGGGACCTCAAAGCCCATCCAGTGAAACCTTCCACTATCTCAGGTGGCTCCGAGCCCTGTCCAGCCTGACCTTGGACAATTCCAGGGATCCAGGGGCACCACGGCTGCTCTGGGCAGCCTGTCCCTCTCCCCCTGCGTTTCTCGCCTATGCTGACATTCTGCAAAGTTGCTTTGGGGAGAAAGAAAAAGAGCAATAAAAGTCACCAAGTCCAAGGTTGCTCCATCCCATGGGGGCATTGCAGCCACTTGCTGGTTTATACTTGCTGTGCTAACATTTCGTGATCTTTATGGTTTTATTTCCCTTGTAGACGTGGTGGGTGCTGGAAAGATCCACATTTTCCTGCCTGCTCTCAACCACAACTAAATCCTGGGCAGCATTGATAGAGGACAGCCGGGAGACCCTAAGTCTGTGGCTGCTTTTCACTTTCCATTATAAAACATTCATGGGATCTCCTCCTGATAAACTCTTATGCCCCTGCTTGTGCAAGGATTTGATAATTGCCGAAGAGAAGCTTTTGGGGTAAAGATGTGACTTACCGGCTTGTGTCCCTCCCCTCTTCTGCTCAGGTTTTCCTACCTGTTCCTGTCCTGCCACTTGTGTTCCGGTGGGTTTTGGAATCAACCAACATATTTTGTGCTCTTTTCCTTCTATATTTTGGATTTCTGTTTGGGCAGAGAGGGCATTTGTGTTTGAATATAAGAAAATCATAGTGAGAATGGTTAAGCTTTGAACATGATTTCAGATTTAAATGAATTTTGCAGTGCCTCTAAAAGTTTAAATTTGATTCTCATTTGTACACTCCATTACATTGTAATTGTATTAGAAAGGGCTTGCATGCAATATCTTTGTAATTAGAAGGAAGAATGTCACGGTTTGTTCTTGGGGGTTTTATTCTTTGGTTAATATGTACTAGAAATCTAAATGAAGTATTGGAAATGGATTTATAACTTAAAAAACAACGTGGCATGTTGGTTGCCTTTCAAAATCCATTGAGAGGTGCATTTCAGGGACAGACTTTGCTAATTTTGTATGAAGGCATGAGAAGAACCAGCCAGCAGTCCTGGATCCTTACAATAAATGTGCATCTTGTTTATTTTTTTCTCTGTGCTGTTGCTGATGGTGCCTGAGGATGTATCCAGGACATCCCTGCTGTGTGTGATATGCCTTGGAGGCCCCGTTTAACTGCAGTGCTTTGGTCCCAGGTACTCAAACCTGCCCAAACCCAGGCTTATCCTCTGACAACAGTTCAGACTCGAGTTCTTCTCACCCAGCCGTGAGCTCTGCCTGAGCTTTGAGGTCATCTGGTGTCTGTGCCCTGGGCAGAGCAAACTTTTGTCAAAAGCTGATTGATACTGTTAAACTTTCTAACCTTAGTGCTGTCATCCTCTGCCTCCAGACCTGTGTGCACTGGGACATTTGGGAAAGCTGATGTGGATTTCCCAAAAGTGTGGCCTTCCAGTGCTGCTGGTGCTTTCCAGCACTCAGGCAGCACCTGCTGCTCACATTTTACTGCTCTGGGGAGGGCAGTTGACTCTTGGTGCTGACAGGTCGGATGCTGTGTGAGACCCAGCTGGGACCTGCCAGGGGTTGGCTGTGTCACTGCGGCAGTGACAGTCCCCTGTGTGCTGAGCAGAGGGAAGGAGCTGCTGCTCCTTCCTCACGGAGTGTTCAGTTTACACTTGGATGGGCTCCACCCTGTTCCATAAATCCAGCTTTCTGCCAGAGCTATTTTTGTTCGGGGTCACTGGCTGACCCAAGACGGGCTGTGATGGATTTAGTTCCCAAGTGAGCCCAGATGTGGGTGGAATTGAAATCATACCAGTTTTGGTGCATGCAAGGATATTTCCCCAAGGATGTCTCTAGTGGGAAAAAGAGGAATGGTGAAGCTGCACTTTTCATTAGTGTAGTATTTGAATTCAGTGATGATGACACGGGCTGGATGAGTATGGGTGGATGCAGTGTGAATTTACTACCTCCTTTCCCAGCCCCAGTGCTCATGCCCAGTTATTTGTAAGTTTGAGTGGTGATTCAGCAGGGATATCACTGTGTCAATACCTTTTTGTGGCTGTTTCTTGCAGATACTTAATGAATGTTTCTTTGGACACTCAGCAGTCACTGCATGTTACATTTTATTGTAAATAAAATCATCATGCCCTCAAATTCCTTAGTCCTGAGTGTCTGGTTCATCCCAGTGTCTGGTTGTGATTCTTAGTCATCAGAATAATTTTTAAAAAAGAAACCCAAGACTATGGGAATGGTCTGTGTGGACTCAGTAGCTTTGTTTCTTTATGGTAACCTCCAAAATTATAACAGACGATTGTTTCTGGAATGCTCATAGATCGGAATTATTAAAACAGCTGTATTTGAGTGGTTTGTGTGTCAGTAATTGCCCATTATCTCTTCAGTGAGTGCCTGCTCCTCTCTGCACTGCTGCAGGAGTAACTGGCAATTCCAATCCCAGGACATCAGATTAATTGAAGGACTCCTTAAAATAGGGAATCTTTTTGTGTCTAGCAACTCTCAGGTCCTGCCACTGGCAGGCAGGTATTATCTGTGGTCAGGTATTACCTGCTGTGATGGGAGAATGCTCCAGACTTGCTAAAACTCTCTGTTTCACTGCTTTTGACTTAATGTGACCATGACTATTCTGTGGCAGGTGGACTGAGATGGTGCTTGTGGAAAGGGAGTGTTGGTCTGGCCAGAGCTGCTCAGCTTTTGCAGAAATTGTGGTGTAGATGAAACTGTTGAGTAAGAGAAGCAAGAAACTGCACCACCTCATTTTCTTCATGCTATAGTGGAAATCTCAAGTAGTAAAAGTTACCATTTTTAATTTAATTCCTTGTAAGGAAGCTTATTTTTCAGAATTATGAAATATCCTGGTTTATCAGATGATTTCTTGCATTGCAATGCAAAGACCACTCACTGTTCTGTATACCTTGCATTTGTCTTGACAAACAGATCAAACCTCAGAACATTAAAAATGGGATCTGTGGAATGCCAAGAGGGAGTTCTTGAATTATCTGTTGGGCAGCCTTGGTGATGCCTGTGGGAGTCACTGCAACAGTGAGTTGCTCATTTTTCATAAGCATTGTGCAAATCCCCCCGGGAACATGTTAGATCTGTGTCACTGTTATTAAAGAATTCAAGGATGTGTGAAAGGAAGACAGTGAGAGCACCTGGTGATATGTAATGATTGTAAAATGAATTTGGGGTTGTTTTCCTCTTCTTTTAAGTACTTCCAGCATGAAACCAGCTGTGGAAGGCTGTACTTGCTACTCAGATAGTTCTTGGTCATCCCAGGCCACCTGAGCCTGGAGTGGTACAAAGATCTATGGGTTAACAGTCCTTGCAGTTGTCTCCCTGTGCACATGGTGACTTCTGGCCTCTCAAAGCAGCATTTCATAACAACACAGTTCTGTGTTCACCTAAAAACACACAAAAGTGTTTTTCTGATGTTTCTCAACTAACTCACAAACCCCAGCATTTTCAGATTAAGGCAACAGGTCTAGATCTGTATTTATTGCAGGGCCATTTGAAACGTAGATAATATTTGCTATGATTATTAATAGTTTTGGCATCAAGAATCTATACTGAAAATCTGGTTCTCCTGAGAATGTGCTGAAAGTATTTGGTACTGAATGGAGTGTTTGCTCTGCAGGCAGGGTTGAGACATGGGCTGGAGTCCTAGAAGAAGGTTGGAGCAAACTGAATGGGGAATTGGGCTTTAAATGCTGCAGAGGAATATCTCAAAGGGGTTTTCTCGAGGTTGTTGTGTGGAGGTTGTACCTTTTGGGCCTCTGTCAAAAAATTCCCGTTGTTTTTCTGGACGATGTGGTGAGTTGAGGCCATTCTCTAGAATCCTAAAATCACAGAATAGTTTGGGTTGGAAGGGACCCTAAAGTTCATTTGGTTCCACCCCCATGTCCCTTCCACTGGAGCAGGTTCTTCGAGTCCCTGGCCTAGGATACTTCCAGGGAAGTACTTTAAGTTCTGAAAGGTCAAACTCCTGTTCTGCCATTCAGTGTCCCCTAGATCTGCAGTCTGGGTTGTTTTCCTTTCCTTTTTCAGGTCTGGAAAAGCAAGCACAAGTTCTGGGGTTGAACAAATGCTTCAGTTTGTCCCCATCTCCAGGAAATGGGGTCCCTGTGATCCATTAGGAACAATTCCTAGCCCAGCTGTGGGTCCTATTTGTTCTTGCTCAGTACCACACTCGTTCTGTTCTTCCCTTGATGAACCTCAGTTGCAGTTTTGGAGTGAAGGGTGCTGTCTGTATTACACTGATATTTTTACACTGACTTCCTTATCTTTTGAGCACCATCTTAAACATTCATATTTGGGGTTGAAATTGCGGTGGGAGAGGTTTGGTTTCCTATGAAGTAATAAACTGTATTTAATCCCAGAAGAGGAAATATTATGTGACTGCTTAGTTTCATTTGTGCTTTTGCTAATGAAATATTCATGCTTCATAAACAAGCTTTTCATGCCTTTAAGCCATTTTAATTTCCTCATTCTAAATAGTTATGAATATTTGAATTGTTGGTGTGGTGTTGGATTAAAGAGCTGCTGGGAAGAGGCTGCTTTCTGCCTGGAGAGGGGCACCTGCCTCTTGGTGCTGCAGGACACTCCTTCCTCTACTCAGGCCAGCAGCACTTGAGTCTCCTCAGCCCTTCTTGGCTTCCTCAGAGTTACTCAACCTGTAGAAGCTGTCTTGTGTCACAGATTGGAATGAATGGAATGAAAATTCCCCTTAGTCCATCAAAATTTGACTTAAGAGCTTGGCCTGGGGCCAGCCTGATCTTCAGAGGTGGAAAAGGCCATCGATCTCACTTAAAAAGCAAATCCCAAGCAGAGGAGTAGCAAAGGGAGAATCCAAGTCAGCTTCCCAGCTCCACAGGGACTCTTCAGCCCATGGACACCTGGAGCTGCTGCAGGTGTGCTCTGGGATTCCTGGCTGGAATTCCCATGGACCAGGCTTTGAATGAGGTGCTGTCCAGCCTGGGCTTTGTTTTGCCTCCATATGTGCTGAGTTTATCTGGTTTCACTGGGCTTTCCTGCCCTCCCTGCCTGATGAAAGCCTCCTTAGAAGGAAGTTTTACAGGAGTCTTTTTATAGCAGCTGGGTGGGGGAGTGTTTAATAATTTTAGCACCTGGGTGTTGAATAATATACGAGGTCAGATTTATGAATGAGATCAGTCTTTCAGCATGCCTTGTACTTCTAAACTCTGAGGCTGCTGATACTGTGCCCCAGACCTGCTGGTCCTGCCCCCAGCTGCCTCTGGTCCTTGCCAGAGCACAGGTAACAACATTTAGTGGTGGGAAGGAAACAGCAACATGGGGAGTGATATCCATGGCATGTGGCATCAGGTGTGAAACAAAAACCTGACAGAATCAGTGAAGTAACCAGAACTATGGGGGATTAGCTCAATAGAAAATGCTCTTTCTTGCATTTTTTAAAGTCTTTTTTCCTGCTGTTTACACAAGGTATATGTACAAAAATCAGCTGGTAATTTAGGAATTCCTCATCAGCTTTTTGGCTTTCATCCTTACTCTGCAATGATTTTGTAGATTCTGATGAAGTGCTGTGGGTCCTGAAGCTCCTCAGAGTTGCAGTGCATCTGTTTGGGATGCTGTCAGGTGGAATCCTGTTCTGGTTTTTGACTACTCCATGTTTGAGGCAGCTTGTGTAACCTGCATCATCTTAACTGAAGTGATTTGTCATCGCCCGCTGATTTTCACCAGCTGAAGGTTGACTCCAAGATCTGCTAACTTCCTACAGTAAATATTTGCTAATACTTCCAATGAGTTTCATGGCCTCCTTTAGTCAAGAGTCCTTTGCATTGACTTCTGTTCAAAAATCTGCCTCTCCAGGTGCTTTACTGGTCTAACACTCACCGGGCCCTTGCATTTCTTTGACTCTTTGCATTTCTTCTGGCTGAGCAGGCTTTGACACCACCTGAAGTGATATTTACTTGAATTCCTTTAAAGATGCAGATCTCACGAGGTATTTGGAGTTACATCATCTCTCACTGCATCCCTGGGTCACGATTACATCTTTTTATGGAATGAAGGAGTTCTGAGAGGGGGAGAAGGAAACAGATGTCTGCACATAGTTTTGCCTATAAGTGTGAAGTAGGGGAGTTGTGTGTCCCCTGGTGGCAAATGCTCATTTCCAGTTCTCTGAAGAAAATATGCAATTTGTAATTTACAATTTGTAAAGAAGATTAGTTTCTTTAAGGGATTTTTTTGGTGAGATGTGATGAGATCTCAGATCCTGATGCTGCTGTCACATGCTGATGTTCCTGTATTAGACCAGGTGTAAAAGTTGTGGTTTTCAAGTTCTGAAAGAACAGCCTGACTGTGAGGGTGTTCCATCTTTGGGAGTGAAAAAGAGACATTAGATAGATTTAACTTTTTTGAAAATCATTTTTCTTCAAATCTAAGCCATTAAACTGTTCCTGAGATAACCTCTGTCTTTGGCTAGGAATGAGGTTTTACTGGTCTCTGAGTAGCTGTGTGTGGCTGCAACACTCAGAGCAGTTCCTTTGGGTGGTGGTTTTAGATGGACAGCAGATACTCTCCTGTCAGGGCCCAGCTGAGGCAGGAGGAGGAGGAGATCTTGGAAAGATCTTTTAAATAAAATAGTTGTTACTGATAAGGCAGAGGACCCAACCCTTTCATCACTGATTGTCTTGCAGGGCTCAACTTCTCAGGCTCAGCAGCAGAACTGACTGCAGCATAACAAGCCTGCTCTTGCTCTGATTCTTGGTGGTAGTGGTATTTTCCATTCTGCCCCCAATAGTTTCTGAGCATTTTTCTGTGCATACTTCAAAATTTCTCCTTGAGTAGTGCTGGAATATTTGTTCATCAGTTCTGTCCTGTTCTGCTGAAGCATTTTGCAGCCCACATTTCCTGGCTGCTGGGATGCTGCTGACCTTCCCTTCTGGGTTTAAAATTGGCAGTGACCTGTCCTATGGCTGCCACTTGCCCAGCAACACTTCAGAGAACAGTTTCTGTGTGACTGTTGGACTCTCTGGTGTGACCAGACTCTCTGGTCTGATCCAGAGCTTTATTTCCAGAAAAATGTACCATTGGGTGAAAATACAGCATTAAACCAGTTCCGTGTCCCTGGGCAGCCACTTACCTGCCATGGTGTCATTTCTCAACCTTGGATGTTTTTTCCTCAACTCCAGCATGCCAGGCATTGACCCCCACTGTCCCTCCAAGAAGTGTTGTCCCACCTGACCTTCCTTTCTCCTGCTGACTTCCCATATTTCTGTAACTGCAGTACTCTCCTGGTCATCCTGGGTGACTCCTCTCTCCTTTTTCAGTACCCTCTGTGTGCAGCTGAGCACCTCTGCCCAGCTTTCCCCCTTGCTGTTTATGTCCTTTTAGCTCCCCAGTGTCATCTCTGATCTTGGGCTGATCTTCCCCGCCCTGCCCTGTCTGTCAGCTGGAATTTCCTGGGGCCAGAGCAAGTGAGCTCCTCTGGAGAGCAGTTCCCTTGTTCCACCTGCACTTTTGGACTCTGTCCTTTCTAGGCCTTTCTAGGTGTTGGTGCTCCCCTGTGGTGTGTCAGGCCCAAGCCTGAGCCATACACAGAGCCCAGTCTTGTCTAGAGTCACCTCACACTGATTTTTGTGCTTGTTCCTTCTCTTGTGCACTGACAAACCCCCTTTCCCACAGAGCTTGTTCAGGGTTATCTACAAAGATTGCTTTTGCTCTCAGTTCTATCTCCTTCACCTATCTCCTTGCCTCCCTCCTGTTCTACCTCAGAACACAGCTTATCTCCTCCCTGCGTTTATCAGTTTCTGTGGCAGGACTGATCTGTGCCATGTCTCTCTGAGAACTTTCTGACCAGCATCCCTGTGCTTTTCCTGCAGTTGCTCCTTTTGGCATGCAAGAAACACCGTAGAACTTCCAGCAAAGACGCTGCCTCCTCCTTCCATGTAATTTATGGAGCTCACACAAAGTGTGCCATGGCAGGAGGTTTGGAGTGCTGCAATCACTGATTATCGTGTTCATCTGCTCAAGTTGTTTCCTGGCTCCACGCTGGGTCCCAGCCTGTTGGAGCTCTTTTTCTCTTGGGTTTGGACAGAGCCTGCCCTGATGTTATCCTGCTTGAGGTTGTTCAGGTAGAAAATTATCTCATCAGAGTAGCTTGATATGTTCCTTTTTAAGGTTGATGTAACTTAACTTGGGAAGCCTGAAGGCTCATTACATCTTCCTGGGAAACAAAAACTGGAGATCTGTGTCAGGACTCTGCAATATGTGAGGTGTGATGTGCTGCTGGGGCTGGATGTGCTCTTTGGGGTGGTGGGCTTAACTCCATCTCCACACACAAAGGATTTTTGTCCTTGCCCCTGCATCTTTATTCATATCAAGCCAACTCAAACCATGTTTCACTGGAAGTTCTGGCAGCTTTGGAATAAATCCCTTTTTTCTGGGGCCCCTAACAAGAAGGTTTTTTGTCCCATTCTGATGGGAGTGGGTGTGCATGGCTACTCCTTAAATGAATTATGCTTTGAGGCACCAGGTGAAACTTTCAGGAAAGGTTCCCTTTCATTATCTGCCTCCCATTACAGCATCGGTGCCTTCATTGTTGCCCTGGGCTTTGTTTATGGTGCCCAGGACAAGCTCACAGCAGGGGAACTAAATGGAACTCCAGCACTTCACTGCAGCATCCTGCCCAGGGAGCTCAACAGCTGGGCAGGAATCAGAACCCATGTTTTAACAGCTACTATGAATAGCAAAGAAAACCAAACTGAAACAAAAATCCCCTTTCCCACTGTAGGAACTGTAGGCTTTCTTTGGGGAGAGCTCCTCCATGGCATTTGGAGGGGTAAAAAGTGCGGTGGCTGTGAAAGCCTTCACACCATGGCCATCAGGGCACAATGAAGCTTTCATTCTCCACATCACATCACATCACATCACTGAGATGTTTACACTAAAACTTTTGCTGTTATTCAGATTGCTACGCTGCAGCTAAATAGATTATTTTACAAGAATGAATGATAATGTAGATTTCACCTTCAAAAGAAAACTCCAGCTATGGTTCCTTGAATGCCTCCCCTCCCCTGCAGTGTTTATAAAGGAACTGGATATGGAGTTTATAAAGTTCCAAGGTGGGAAATGGTGCCTTCCACTGCTCCTTAATACCAGTTTCTTTGTGTGTTGTTGCTTCTTGATCCCGGTGTAAAGACCAGGGGAGCAAATGAAAACAGGCTCAAAGAGCTGTAAATACATTTTAGGCCCCAGAAGAATCCCAGAGTCTTCCAGAAAACTTGCTTAGAAAAATTGTTGCTCCTGCACCCTGCAGAGAATGTCCTCCCTTGTTTGCTTCTCAGACTGTCAGAAGGACACTGTGCTGCTTTTCCTTGTGCTTCCAGGGACAGCAGAACCCCCAGATTCTTTTAAAGCTGGATGTAAACACCTCCTTGGAACGGTAGCTGTTAAACTTTGTTGAAAAGTGCTTAGCAATGACAAAAAAATGTTATTTCCGAAAGGATCTCTGTAGCACTGAGGGTTTTCTTTTTCAAATGAAAGTCCAAATTTACCGCAAAAATGTCCCTGTAACCTCTTATAATTCAAAACATATTCCTTGCTGTTCAAAAGCACAGGCAAATTACCAGGGAGCCTTTCTAAAATAAGCCTGAGGTTGGATGTTTGACTTTGCGGACAGTGCTGCTTGATAATCAGCATTTCCTTTTTTGAGTTTGCCTGTGTCGCAGTCAGAAAGGAGCTTTGCTTTGTGTGGTTTCTGACCTGTTCCAGGTGAGGAGAACACGAACAATGCCTGTGCTGCAGTACTGGGATAGAAACAGGAGTATCCCTTTCTCTTATTTTCCTTTTAAGTGTAGCATTTATGTCTCCAGCAAAGCAAACAATGGAAATCTTGTCTTTGTTCTTGTTTTTTGGGCCATGCTGCATCCTGGCTTTCAAGGATGCAGACATTCCTGAGCTAGACCTCTCAGTGTCTGGCAGCTGGTCCTCTGACTCTGTGTTGGTTACAGAACTTAAACCCCTCTGAGGAAATGCCAGGGAAAAGCAGATCGTGTGAAGTGTAAAGCTTCTAAAGCTGATATGAAACCCTGAGAGCTGGGCTTGGTAGGAAACTGAAGGAAACCTAAACAATTTTGAAATTATTGGGAATATCTGGCTTAATTTTCCCAATCACTCGATAGAAAACATGTTTTCCATTAAGGGCTTACATTTTTGGAGACTTAAAAGGGGGGCTGTGTATTGTCAAAACAAGTCTTGTTTTTCAGCAAATATCTTGGCTGTCTGGTTTGATTTTTGGTGCTGTCCCTGCAGGCAGTGCCGGGGAGCTGGTGCCAGGCTGTCACCTGGAATGCTGGAATCATGGGTGCTGTGGGGTTTGTATCCCAGTGCTTGTGCCCTGAGGAGCAGTGCCAGGCTCCAGCTGGCTGGCAGGAGTGGGAAAGCCAGGAGGAGTGATGGGGGACACCCATCTCCTAAAAGATGCCACGTGTGTCATGTCCTGCCATGCAGGAAACCTCAAATCTTTCATAAACCTAAAGAATGCCTGATTGTTTCTGTCCTGCTTTTCTGCTGGGTTTCTGGATCTTGGATGCTCTCATGGAGGAGCCAAGGTGGCACCTGCTGCTTGCTTGGATGAGCCATTGGAACAGGAAGATGTTCACCATTCCCAGGGCTGCTCAGAGGGGATAATGTGGGTTTGGGGCTCTGCTCTCACACCACAGACTGTGAATGGCTTCAGGGCCAGCTCAGATGTGTTGCTACTGAATTTAGGGAGAAAACTTGTGTCAGTCTTGGTCTTCTCCCACGAGTTCTGTCCGTAACTGATTGGTAATTGGCTGCCCAGCTGCTTTCCTGAGAGGCAGTTTATCAAAGCTAGTCAGCACACTCAGTGCAGATGGACAGATCTTGTTCTAGTGGACAAACAAAAATATGTTGTGTTGCAAACTTTGTAGCTGAATCATGGAAATTGTAAAATTGGGACATAGTATTTCAAAATGTTCAACTCCATCTGATACATTTTAACCTTCTGCCTTTCCCATATTTGTCCTTGTACCTAGGAAGGAATAACAGAAGTTAAATGCAGTAAACTTGGTGAATTTTGAAGACATTCTGTGGCACCTTGACCAGATGAAAGGAATAATTTGCTAGAGTTACATTTATTAATGTGCACTTAAACCACAATAAATCACAGGAGGGCTAAGTGAACAGATTCTTACAGAAAGACTAGCTTGGTCAGTGTCAAGTTTATGTTGTACCAGGGGATGTGGGAAGCTCAAACAGTTAAGTAGTCATAGTCAGAAATCTGTATTAGGGTTTTTTATAAAACATCTTTGCTGCCTTGTTTGAAGGCTCCTCTTTACCTGCCACTGGTTATGTGACATAAATCTTGTGCTGGCTGTAATTCCCACAGCACCTTCCCGTCCTTTGTGCCATGACAAAGGATGTTTTACCTCAAGTGCCAAATTCTCTTGTGTCTTGATGAGCAGGGTAAGCCCCAGAACCAATCTGGGAAAGCTTTCAGGGGAAAATACCCCTACCTCCTACCTTTCATATATGGATGTACTGGCTGGCCTTGTTTAAGACAAATGAGCAGCCTCTGTTTATCCTAATGAGGTACTTGAAGTGGAAACTGATAGCACTAATGGCCAGATCCCAAATAATTTGCTGTGTAGGAAAATTGTCCAATTGTGCCCACCCATCTGGTCCTCCCTGGGTGTCACATAGAGAATGGGAGCCTTTGATTAATTCCCTAAGTGACAGAGTGCAATGGATATTTTGCAAACTAAAAGTTTGTCTCTGAAGACAGAGATTTCTTTGTGTTTTGACCTGGGTTTTGATACTCTTTGTACCCTTCACCGCTCTCAGTGCCAAATAGTTTCTGTTTTTCATCGGGGGGGGGATAAAGCAACTTAGAAAAGCATCCTATCTTATATCAGCTACAAACCATGCATTTCTCCATGAGGACAGGGGAGGAGCAGTGTGAGGAAGCAGCACTGGCAAGTGCAAGCATTGCCTGATTTTTGTTCTGCTCTCTGAAGTTTAAATCTTTCAGATATTCTGTGGTTGTTTCCAACTTTACAGTGATGAGAGCTAAAACCCCCATAACAAGGGTGGGGATGGTTGTATTCTTTTTATTCTAACAGGGTGTGTTTTAAGAAAAAACAATAGTTATTATGATACACGTGGAATAAACCACAAGCGATGAAATTTATTTCTCAGACTTGTTTTTCCATCCCTTCTCAGTGTTGCTGCTGCTGCCACTGTCCCCTTGGGTTGTCTGCGATTAACTTCTCCTGCCATGGAGTTTTCACACCAAGGATTTTCACTTTGAAATGGCATCTTTCACTCAGAGAGGAAAAATGGAGTAGTTTTCAGTTTCACAAAAATTTTGAATGAACACTGAGAAAGTAAATGGCAGCAGATGGATTTTTATGGAGTGGGGAATGTCAGAACTGCCTTTCACAGGAACTGTATTGTCACACAAGAACTGAGGGGTTTCAGGAGGGATGTCCCTGCCCTTAGGTGCTTTCAGGTTCTGGTGTTAATGCCTGGGAACTGATTTGGCTGGAAAAAGGATCTTTTGCTTCTCTGCTCAAGATCCCCAAATGCCTTCCAGGGTGGGAACTGTGGGCACAAGGTGACACTGAGGGTCCTGCTGGCACAGGGTGCCAGACCTTCCTCAGCATTCAATTCCCATTGATCCCCTCCCTTCCCCTACCTGTCCCATTAGAGAGCTTACAGAAGGTCTCAATGGACACCTTTTCTGAGCTGTTTCATCACAGGGTGTTAAGGGGTTGCCCAGGATGGGCAGGAACACCTCCCACCAGGTTGCCCAAAGCCTCATCCAGACTGGCATTGAACATTTCCAGAGTTGGGGCATCCACAACCTCCCTGAGCAACCTGTTCCAGTGTCTCATTATCCTCAAATAAAAAATTTCTTCCCAATATCTAAACTGAACTTCCCTTTTAAAAATTTGTACCCATTCTGCCTTGTCCCATGACTGCAGTTTGTGACAAAAAGTCCCTCTCCAGCTTCCCAGCTCCAGCTTCAGACACTGGAAGGTGCTCTGAGGTCTGCACACAACCTTCCCTTCCCCAGGCTATGTTAATGTTCATTGTGTTAGAGTTTCCTTTCCAGCATGATTCTCTTGGTTCAGCCTTGGAAGGCTGAAGGGCCCCGCTCTCAGCCAGCTCCTCTGGGAGCCACGGAGACCCAACAGTTTTACCCCTGTGCCAGTCCTTGCTGTGCTGTTCCATTCTATAATTATGCTCAGGATTAATCACTTTCTGGTGCTTCTGGATGTCTCTGCAGTATTTGCCACTCATTTGCTTTGGGGGTTTCACATTTGCAGAGTGTAACTGGCCTCTCTTTCTTGTTAGATTTGCCTTAAATTGCAGCACAGAGAAGTTAAAATAGCAATAAAAACCACTTCCTATTAAGTGGCTATTATCTTGTCTCGCTGTGAGTTGCTTTCTTACCAAGTGTATCGTGAAAACTCATTTGTTAGATCACACTTGTGAAGATACTTTAGGTGCTTTATTCCTCTAATTCCAACTATAACCATCCTGTGATCTTAATCAACATTTGCTTTAACATTAGCTGGAAATTAACTCCCTTGCAAATTTGGCCAATACGAGTGGCAACGTGAAGGTGTCTTTTTTTGGTTATGAACTTAGTTCCTTGTTTTCTGTTTACAGATACCACTGTGGTAGGGGAGCACTTTGGGATTTCCTCCAAAGGTGACTCATGTTTGCCAGATGCACCTATGGCAAAAAGAAGCCAGGCCATTACAGTGTGAGCAGCATCTGCTGAAGCATCCACAGTCAGAGGGGGGCAAAGTTCCTCATGCCTTATCCAAAGCAAGATCTGCTTGTAGAAACTTCATCACGGGTAGCAGCATCTGCATTGGGCTGGGGTGGCAGCTGTCTGTGACTGCTGTGATGAGCTTCACACAACTGGAATAGAAGTTGAAAAGATTTGTAGCTGCAACTTCTTTTTCTTCAGCTCAAGACACCCTTTCCCATTCTTCTCTATTCTCCGGCATTTTGTTGCTGACATCTTTGTCCACTGACCTCTGGTCCTTTTTAAACACTTTGTGTGGAGCCAGGAGCAGTTGCTTTGCTGTGTCTGTATCACGGGTGTTTATGGAATTCCTTTTGAAATAAATGACAGGTTAAATGGAAGACAGTTGTCTCCACTTATGGATTTTGTGGGTGAAGTTAAATACTTGGATCAAAACGAAAGTGTCAGCTATGCATTTACTAGGATGAAATTGTCCTGGTTATGGTGCTTCTTTTGTTTTAACCCCTCCCTAATTTACAGAGCTACTTCCTAATATTTACAGATATTATTTCCTAAAAGGAGATTGTTATCACTGCTTTAGTGCCCCCTCAGGGACACTAAATTTAAATTTCTCCCAATTTAAATCCCTTCTGTTGAAGCAGGAATAATTCCTTCGATAGGGAAACGTTTCTAGCAGGATCCCACCTGCCCGATGGTGGTGCAGCTTCCCTGGATGGTGTCCCGGGGAGGGAGCAGCTCTGCAGCCCCGGATTGAGCTTCACTCCCCCCTTGGAAGCTCCAGCTCCAGCCACTGCCCTGCCCTGGTGCTGGCAGGGCCGGCTGGGTTGTATAACGGCTCCGAGACACAGCTCCACAGCAGTGATTAATCAGGGAAACATCTAACAACCTTAAATGGCAGCACATTTATTTTGGCAGGTGGAGACTGAGAAAGTCCTTGCTGCCACGGAGGGAGTATTGCTCCAGAGCGCTCCGATCACATTTTGTTTGCCTTAACACTTTCTCCAGTCTCAAACTTTTACCACTGCGCTGAAATATCCTTTTTACACATCTTTGTGCTGTGATTCTTAGCTAGGTCAGAATATGGGATGACATTTTTTCAGACTCAGTGAACAGCAGAAGTGCCATTGCTTCCTGCCCCAGAGAATGCAGCACTTGTACCTGTGGGTGAGCGGTGAAGTGTCCCTCTGCAGTGACGTGGTGACAGCCACAGCTGAGTGCTCAGGTTTGTCTTTCCAAGCCTTATGAACTGGCACTGCAAATAATCCCAGATGTCCCCTGGGAGACTGGGCAGGATGAGGTCATGTACCAGCCTGCCAGACCAAATATTTCAAATATTCTTGTTATAGTCTTTCTGAAGGTGAATAGATAACTGGGTTCATCTGAGAGAATTCTTTAGGAGTGCTCTGGATTAAGATTGGTTTTGGATTTAGTGAGACAATAACCCACATTTTAAAGATCCTTGAAAAATCAGTGATAAGGAAGAATTGATTACTCTGAAAATTTTAATAACACTCAATATGTGAATTATATTTTATTCAAAAGCTCCAAATTCTCAGCCTTTTTTTCCTGTATATTTTGAACTGGAATTTAGTTTTGACTTGAGGAATAGTTAGCTGGAATTTTTCTATTTCAATCTCCTTGCTGGCCAAAATTAGTTTTGTTGGTGTACCCATAAATTTCATGGAAGTTTGTTTATTTTACTGAGGCTCTGTTCAGGGCAGAAAGTACATACCCAAACATAAATTTTATATGCTCTAGAAAACTTTGAGCCTCTCTTTCAGATTGCAGGCTGTGTAGGACTAAAAATGGCTGTTTCTATCATGTTGCTATTGCTTGAGATGTCTGTGTCCTGCACTGGCTGTGACTATGGGGATGTTCTTAAGTCTTCAATTAATTCTCTCTTTACCAGCAGGAGTGGTATTGGGTGTTGTTTGCTAAAGCAAAGGTATCAGCAGGCAGGAACTGCACACCACCGAAAACCCTGAGCTGGTGTTTGCCTTTAAAAAACTCAACAGCACAGTTTTGAGACAGTCAATCTCTCTGCACACAGACGAGCTGTTAGTCTGGCAGGATGTAATTCCATTTTCCTGAGTAGTTTGATTTCCTTTTGGCCTGTCTATGCTTCAGCTCGTCATTGCTCTTGTGCTGAATAGATGTTGACTCTAAGGTAGTTTTCTGAGTAATTCAAGCCGAGGATATTTGTGAAAAGACTGTGATTTGCTTTTATCTATAGCAAATGCAGGCTCTCAAGAGAACTTATAAATGCTAAACTTCTAGGCCCATCTGTGCATAATTTTCCAAGTCACATTTTATGGCTGCACATGGTGGCTGCAGCTCCTAGTGCAGAGAACCAGCTGGCAGACTGTTGCTTGCTTTTTAATAGGGTCTGAAGGCACAACACACGTCTGACACAGCCCAGAGACTGCCATGGCTTAAGAGTTCATTCAGTTTACTTAAAATCTTAAGGTGAGTCTTATTTCAGGCATGTTGATTTCCTCAGAAAGCTTTTGTTAGTTTGGCTAGTGGCCACATTATGTAAGATATAATTATTTGGCCTCAAAGTAGTGATTTCAGCAAGGGAACAGTGTAAAGCTGGCTGTGAGCTGCGTTGTGGCAGCACCATTTCAAGTGACACAGGTGAGGTGTGGCCATAAAGGCTCTGGCTCCTTGGTGCCTGTATCCTATTCCCCTCCAGGTGCCTGTGACTGTCCTCAGTGCAAACAGGGAAATCAGAAAACAACCAGGAAAACCTTCTCTTCTCATGTTTTCTGAAAGGCTTTGTGGCTGCAGCTGGTAACTCCCATGTAACCTTTCTTCTCTGGACATGCTCCAAGAGGTGCCACAGCCAGGGCTGACTCCAGAGCAGCCCCTGGGGAATGTCTTGGGTGGCTTTGCCACCCTTTTTGTCTGGATCTGACCAGAGCTGTGTTCAGAGAAAGAATTAAGCGCCCTGGTTCTGCTGACATAGTAGCTACAGCTGAGTTGTTTTAAAATCTGTATTCCTGATATTGAAAAGAATTGTTAGGAACCTCCTTAAATTCCCTTTAACCAGCTACTTCATTTTCCTTGGGTTTTTTTGGTTTTTTTTTTTTTCCTTTGCCCTAGATGGAGTCAGTCGAGGCAGTCTGGAATAATGTGTGTGGAATTGACAGGCCACGTCCTGTCACACACAGCTTTCCTTTGAGATGGCCTTTAAGCTTTCTATTAGTTGCATTTCCATTTGGGGAATCCTTGAGCTATTGGATATTATTGTGTGGGGGGAAGGCTGAGATAGAATCAGAATTTTCAGTGTTTGTTTTCTGATAGTAAATTGCCTTCTTGCATGTCATCCAAGAGTTCACACAACCAGGACTCCAAACTGGGCTGCTCTTGGGCAGAGGAGCTGTGTGGGGCAGAGCAGGGACACCCTGAGCACAGTGACAGGGGACAAGGAATGGTGCCCTGCTCACACCCTGCTCAGGCTCTGGAGGAGGCAGGTCCCTGTTGGGTCATTCTGTCCCTCTCCCTCGGACGTGGAATTCTGGGACAGCAGAGCTTGGCAGGAGCTTGATTTTATCAGGAGCTTTGGCCTGTGGCTGTCAGTTCGACTCCGAGTTTCACTTTAGAGTCTAATCCTGTTTTGGAAACTCACTTCCTTTTCCTCCTCTTGTGCCATTTTATGATTTAGATGCACTGTTCTCATGATGTTTCACTACTGTGTTGAGCATAAACTGTGGTTTCCTCCGAGTTCTCCAGCATTCACATCCATAGCAGGGATCAGGGATGGTCCTGGGGCTCAGTGCTGCTCTCCCTGCAGCTCCTTGACAACCCTTCTTGCTCCTGCACCTTCCTCCCTGGCTCTCCTGGCAGGATCCTGGGGAATGCTCTGGCACAAAGATCCCTCTGTCCTATCAGCTAAGAGCAGTCCTGCATTCCAGTTCAATACCTGTGGGAATGTTTGAAGCTTCTCAGTCCTAAGACAAAGCAAGGAATGTTACCAGCAGCGCAGGAATTAAATAGCTTTGAAGTTTTTTTCTGTCTGAAGCTTTTATGGCTCTGGGATGTGGCATCAGCTCTCAACTTGGGGAAGCTCAGATTAGTATTATATGGTCTAAATACTTGTCATGTATTTACTACTGTTTTATCAGGTACTGAAGGGATTAACCAAGCCAGTGACTGCTGACAGACCACCTTGGCCAAAGTGGCTGAGGGGTTGATTTTCAAAGTCACATCTGTTTACTGAAGGTACCAGCCTGACACTTGTTTTGCATTCTGCTGTAGGGTTTTGTGGTCACAAGGAACCTGGTTTACAGCTATTTTTATTGTCTTCATTTCTTTCAGATCGACACAGGATGCTTGTGCCCTTAACATCCTGGTTTTTGCTGTGATTCTGTGAGTGCCAGCTGTGAGGGAGGCACTGCTGTAATTGCAGCTATGCCTGGGAGTGCCAGCACCTTGTGTCCTGCTGCTGTGTCAGTGTCAGAGCTCTCTGTTTGGAACAGGCCCTTGTTTGGATGCCTCTCTGAATGACCTGTCAATAGCTGAAATAATACCTTGATCCCAGAGCAGTGGTGCTGCCAGAAATGCCTCTTGCGGGCCTGGCCAATAATAAATAAACTGTCCTGGTGCTCCAAACTGCCCTTCCCATGCCTTCAGAGGGCCGGGGGTTCCCTCTGCTGGGGTGGGTACAAACCATGGCTTCATGATGGGAACACCAGCACAGACAGCTGCCCAAATTCTGTCTGACTGTGGCCAAAATAATGGCCTAGCTGGACTTCATTGCTGTCAGCTGTGGTGTGAAGACAGTTGTCTCTAACCATTTTCCCTTTTTTTTTTCTTTTTTTTTTTTCCCCTTTAATTAAGCTTGGATACAATGTGAGGGAGAGGCAGGAACATGAGGGGGCCATGAATCAATTCAGGGTTCAAGAAGCAGCAATAAAAGTGCTATTATGAATGAGTAATGGCTTGTAAAGGGCTCCAATCTGCTAATGTAGGTTAGTGGGTTGATACCATTACTTTAATAACGGTTCTTTAGTCTGGTTAGATGTTCTGACAATCCTTTCAGCTTGACTGTGAGGCGTTGGTCCCTTGTGAATTTTGGATTATTTCTTGAGGTCACTTTTCCAGTTGCAGAACCTGTGTAATAACACTGAGCAGCAGAGCACACTGCTGTTCTGATCAAATTGGGACAATCACAGGCTCAGTAATTGCAGTGGTGCTGATGCAATTATCACCCAACAAGCTGTAATTTGAAAATGGGCCCCACTGCTTGGCCAATGTGGTGCTTTGGAAGCTTTTAAAATACTGATCCCTTTGTTTTGTTATACGCTGCTTATATCTGATCAGCCTGTGATGAAAACCTCCCACATGCCCTTTGCCTTGTAATTACACATTTACAAACAATGTGGGGGGAGTGCAGCAGGAGGCTGTGTTTAAATAAGCAGTCCTGCACTCAGTGCAGTTTCTGCAGGTGCCACATGCCGTGTGCTGGCTTGTGTCTCAGCAGCTGGTCAGTGTTTCATGAAGTGCTGTCCCACTTCCCTGTGGAGGCTGCTGGGAGCAGGACAAAGGATTGTCTGATACCTTTGGAGACACAAATGTTGCACAGCCAGGGCAGTGTCACCTTGCTGCTCATACCAGAGCATCCAGGTACCTGTTCTCCCAGGTCTCTTTGGAAACAGGGTTCAAACAGGTGATCAGGAAGGACTTTAGGAGCAAAACAATTTGAACCCACTCAGTTAAACCAGGAGCATGAGTCCTGCCCTCGTTTGGAAGCAGTGATCAGTATGTGAGGAGACAATAACTGATCAAAAAGTATCCTGGATTCCTGCAAGTCCCTATGGCTCATGGAGGTGATAGTTAATGTTGTGTGTGTCATTACACTGGTTTGAATTGAAAGGGTGCTTCACATTCCCAGCAACACCTGGCTGTCAGCATCCTCTTCTTTCCTGACTTACTGAGGAAGATGAGGGGCTTAAAACAAGATAGTCCAGCAGCAGTGAGTTAATGTTTAGTTGTAGTAATATCTGGTTTATTTCCTGTACATTTAATCCTCAGCTGCCCTGGAGAGGGTGATCTGGTTACAGATTAACTACAGTGCTGATAAAGGTGTACACGAGCTCCATTGAGAGGCAGCTGGGTCCTGGCAGGGCACAGCAGCCCAGGTGTGGAGCTGGGAGAACATGCCCATGCTGCTTCTTGGTGGGGAGCTGCTTCCTCAGCCTGTGGAGCTCCAGCTTGCGAGGCTGCTGAGCTGAGGGGGCTCTATGCAGGGAGGGTTTGGCCCTTTGCCACCATATTCCTGGAGTGGGAGCCCTGGGGAAGAAGCTGCAGCGATCTGTCAGGAGGTGATCCCCACTTCTGCAGTGTGGGCACCATACAGGAGTTCTGGTGTAAAAATCTCTTTATCCAGTCAGTGGAAACCTGGTCAGTGCAGCTGATGAATCAGCCCCAAAACTTCATCTGCCTGAATGCATCCCAGGGAAGGTTTGTGGCTGCTGAGCCAGGGGCAGGGCTGGCAGCTGGGAATGCAGGGTCTCAACAGTGGTTTGGTCAACCAGCTTTGGCCTGCAGGGCTACTCAAATGGAAGAGAAATAACCTGGCCTACACAGGTACCTTGTGGGAGCAGAGTGTGGGTGTTGGAGAGCTCTGGGACAGATCCCTGTCCAGCACTACTGCAGTGCTGGAACCTCTGCTGGGCAGGGGCTGCTGAGGACACTGGGCTTGGAGGGAAAGCAGGAACCTCCTGCAGCTATCACGAAACTGAGGCAGCTTTTGTAAAAACAAGGTTCACAACGGTGCCAGGTGGGGGAGGTGGTGCTCCTGCAGAAGATACTGGATCCCAGTGGATGCAACCCAATTATCCAGAACGCTGAGTCATTCATTTCCAGCTGACTAATGGGCTGTGAATGGCAGGGTCATGGATCAGCGCAGAGGGTGATGAGAGGACACTGCAGGAATTCTGTGACATCAGGCCCAGCTCAGGGAGCTGCATGAGGTGCCTGGATGCTGTAGGAGGAAATGCAGTCAAAAAAGTGCAGGAAATGATGGTATGACTTCATAATGTTGAAAACGGGACCACACTCCTGGTACTAAAAGTGATTTCAGCATTTATTACAATAAAAAGAAAGGCCCAAAGCAAGGGGGCCCACGGGCTGGGCAGAAGCGTTCCCATCGAGGATGCTGCAGCGCCGGCTCTGGGTCTGCTGAGCAGCGATGTCCCCGACATTCCAGGTGGATCCACACGGGTTCAGTGGGTCAGATGCCCCCTTTTTAGCCTGTTTTTTGTCCATTTGGATTGGTTTCTTTTTGGATCCTTCATTTGCATGAAGGTTTAAGGGGCTTGGTTGGCCCATTACAGTTCTGTCCAGGCTGGCTCCTTTCGCTTGGGGGTGGTGCACTTTCCTTAGGTGTAATATGGTACACAGAGTACTGTATTTCTGACAACCACCCCTTTAAACCCCTTTTACCATAACTAAACTAACATGACATGCTTAACAACTATCAACTATTTTACAATCGTTTCTAACCTATTTTTAACAATAAGATACATGCAGGTTTTGTTATAACAAAATGTGTCTCTGTATTAAATACAGGATAAATGAGAAGAAGTGGAGATGGTTAGTGGGGTGTACAGTTACAAGTGGTTTGTGGAGGACAATAAATCAAGTCTGAACTAATAAACTAAAAGTGGAAGCAAACTCCCAAACCTGAGCTAATGGAATTACACTGTGTCTGTTATCTCCTCTTCCCCAGCCTTCCTTTTCTCCCTACTTCTGCTCCCTCCCCATATCCCCACCAAAAAAGGGAAGGAGAAAATTTTAGGCCTAACACTGGTGAAGCAGCACTGGGTGGGAGAGTGGGAATGGTGAGCTCTTCTTGCTGGCTGGGGGCACAGGTGGGTTCTTTATGTGGACAGGCTGACCCTCTGTCTTTGGGCTTCCACTCAGGGCTTGCAGAGGCCATGCAGGATTCCTCCATCCTTGGCAAGTGAGGATCTGTTGTTTTCTTCTCCAGAACCAGATGAGCCACAGCCCAGATGAGATATTTCCAGAGTCCTCTTCAAGTGGTGTTAGACTGTTTTGGATCCCTGGTCTGTCTTGCTTGAGATTACATCAACAGATCTGGACTAAGGGAAGGATTTTTCTTGTCTCAGGTTACTGGACAGTTTTGGAGGGTTTTTGCATGGCTCATTTCCTGGAACTGTTGGCATTTCCACTGCTGAACTGTGATTATTTTAGGACTGAGACAGACTTTTCACTCCTCAAGCAAATACCTTCAAAAGACGACTCCTACTTGCATGAGAGAGAAGGAGGAGGGACAACTGGCTGCAGTTTTACCTCCTCTGACCTGGGACTTTGAAAGTGCAGATAAGATGACAGTAACTGTCCTTATCAGCATAATGACCTGTGTAGCTTATCAAAGTTGCTGATTTGCTATATGTATGAGCACTTCCTTAACTGTCAGTGCCACTCTGTACCCAGCTAAAGGCCAAAGAATGGTGTTTAAGATGAGTGTAGATATGAAGTGTCAAATTCCTTAGTTCTTCTGCTCAAAGGATAGAGATGTGAACAGGAAATAACTGAGCTTTATTTCTTTTCCTGTAAGTCTCTCTTGAATATATTTAGGAGGAAAGAGTCATTTCATAAATACATTCCACTCTCCTTTTGACAAAACCAGGATTTGTAGTAATTTTATTGGCACTGCATGAAAGTGCCGTGACTGAAACACTTGAACCCTGTCTTTATCTGCAAGTCCATCAGGCCATGCCTTTGGATCCAAAGCTGTAGATGCATTTTCTGACTAGATTGTCTAAGTGGCCATTTTATTCCTCAGATTCAGTCAGAAGACTGTGGGCAATAGTTTTTAGGAGGTCCCTTGTGTAAATGTAAACCTTTAAAGTTAATTTGACATGCAAATATCAAAAATAAAGAACCATGGAATCTCAGGATGGTTTGGGCTGGAAGGGACCTTAAAGCCCATCCAGTGCCACCCTTGCTATGGGCAGGGACACCTTTCACTACCCCAGGGTGCTCCAAACCCTGTCCAGCCCGGCCTTGGACACTGCCAGGGATCCAGAGATTCAGGGATCCCAGAGCTTCTGTGGGCACCCTGTGCCAGGGCCTCCCCATCCTCGCAGGGAGGAAATTCCTCCTGATATGCCATCTAATCCTGCCCTTCTTTACCTTATGGCCATGGCTACATTAAATAAAAATAACATGAAAATGCTATAATCCTTGAGGCTTGGGATGTGTGAGAGAGCCGTGTATCAGTGACTGTTGCATTGCATTTTATACAATATCTAAAATGCAAGTAATGAGAGTTGTGTATATTGTGGGTTCAAATTCTTGCATTCCAAGCAGAATTTCTTAAGCTCACCAAAGGCTGTTTTGGGGTCAGGGTGGATTAGCTGATGTCATAAATGTGTGTGCTGATATATAATGACTGGCAGTTGTATTCCACTGTGGATTGCCCCCTAAATGTATGGATTGTCAGTGCTTTCCCACTGACACAGCAAAATATTCTGACAAACCTGAAGCACTCTATTTTTTCCAGAAGTCCTTGGAAAACTGGCAGTAGAGACATTCCTCTCATTTGCTACTGCCTGCTGGAGGCTGACCACTGAGAGTGTGAGGAGCTGATAGTGACCATTCCTCTGTTTATACTTCAAGAATATCTTGATTATTCCATTGACACGAGTATGGGTGAGATATCCATTCATCCTTTATGCAGCAGGGATGAGTATGAGAAAGGTAACACGAACAACTTAACTTTAAAAAAACATAGAAAATAACATAGAAAATATGTTTTCCATCTAATAGATGATTTTCTCTGTTTGTAAAAGGTGTAAAGAGATTAACAGTTTGTGACTGCCAGACTTGTTGATGCCAAGTGTTTTTTTGTGTTTCATGCTGTTCTATGAGGGCTCAGCAGCTGATTGTTTAGGGGAGGGAAGGAAAGAGGGAGGTACCTATGTTTGGAGGAGGATGTGTCAGCTCTGAGCTGCTACTTAAGCAATTCCTTAAAAATGCAGGTGATCTGCATGTTAATTCTGAGTTGTATGGTATTTGTGCTGTCTCACATTATTACTACTGGAATACTCTTTCAGCTTCTGAGTGGGAGCTGTCTTTGACAGAAAAAAATATGTCAAATGTAAGGGAAGGAAATTAACCCAATCTTTCTGGTGATAATTTAAACCAATAAACCAAGCAGCATGTAAATCAAGTCATCTGTTTTACTAATCAAACCCTTTAAGTCCTTTCCCATCTTGCTAATGTTCCCCTGGGTTATCTGTGTACAGTTGCCATTTAGGAATTCACTCCTTTTGCAGTGGATGATGAATGCATAAATAGCAGTTCTCCTGCTGCTCAGCTGCTTTTCCATTCGAAGAATGTAAAGTGAGGTACTTCAGGCCATTGTGCAAATTCATTTGCTTATCTTGCCAGTTCTGCCTGCAGTTCCATACCCACAAGGGTGTTCAAAACATTCCCTGTTTTATTCCTTCTCCTTTTCCCTTTTTGAAGTTGACTTTCAGTGAGAGGGAGAAAGATCCTGATACTAAATCTGCCAGCTCAGTCACACCCATGAATTTAAGTGAACCCACTGCACTTGGTTGTAGTTAAAAACCACTTTGTTTCCCACCCAAACTTTCTGTGGAATATTAGTTGCTCTTTAATTGGAAGAACAAACCTTGTGTGTTTACTGGGCCTTTTCACACTGGCATGATCTAGTGCCTTAAAGAGCCAGAGGTTTTGTCTTCCAGGGCAACTTCTGCTCCATTCTTGGTGATGGGAGAGACTGGGAAATGGAGAAGAGAGATTTCGGTGCAGTTCTGTTCAGATCTCTGTTAGTGGTTTGTCCGCCAGAGCCCTTGGCTGGCACTGGGAGGGCTGGGACAGCCTGTGGGCCAGACCACGGAGCTGAGCCACCACCACGTGCCAGGAGAAGTCCAGTGTCACAGTCAGTGTCCCAGCTAGTGTCACAGCCCGATGTCCCAGCCCAATGTCACTCTCAGCCCAGTGTCACAGCCAGGCAACACACAGGCGTATGTGGGCACTGTCACTGTTTGGTTTTGGATGCCATGGTGCAGATCACTGCAACAACTCCAAAGGAAGCCCTAATGATGTAGAAACACGAGTCATTTGCATGTTTTGCATTTTTATTTTTGCCTGGTTTGTGTGGCCTGTATTTGTATAAATAAGGCACCTAATTTTATTTTATATGTAATGTTACCAGAGCACAGAGCTATTCTTTTGGACTGTATCTTAATGCTGCAAGATGATTCTTAGGTTTTCTGAGCCCTGTCCCAAACAATGCTGCATTCAGGGGCTCCAGTAGCATCCACAGATCAGCACTGGCCACGAGCTTAACAAATCAGAATATTCCTTCCCAGCAGAACAATGAAGCAGCTGAACATCAGCAGCTCCCAGCCAGCTGACTGCTAAAGGAGTCTCCAGGCATTTCCAATGAAAACCTGTGGAATCCTGGGACTCTACCTTGGCACTTGGGTTTGTAGAGTGAGAAGAGGGGTAGCTATCACAAGGTTCTATTAATTGAACAGCACTCCAAAGGCTCAAGGGACAACAGGAGGAGAGGGGGCTGAATCTGTCCAGAGCTTCATGCAGGGCCCTTCCCACCACCCAAATCCATTCCTCCTTCTCCTGCCCACCATGGCTTGTCCCTCCCTTTCTCCATAGCTTGGTCCTTCTCACACCTGAATACCTGTCAGGGTTTCCCTTTCATCCTTTCTAGACCAGATAGTTTAAAAGCAAATGTTCCTTCCCCAGTTCAGCCAGAGTGTGGACAGAGTTGGGAATGTGTCACACTAGGTGGCACTTTGGCTTAGACAATAAAGTTGCAAGTCATCAATGCAGGGGCTGATATCGTTTCAGGTGATGTTATTTGTGAGTGGTGGTTGTTTCCTGAGTTACTGGAGAGTTGGGAGCAAGGAACAGGGGTTCAGTTATGGGCTTTGGTTTTCTGCATGTTTCTGGATCTTTCTGCTGGGTTGAAGGATTTTATAGCCCTTCCAGCATCCCTCACAAGAAGGTTATTTAGAAGCATCAGCTTGCCTGGACACCACTCAGACAAAGCCACGGCTGCAGAATTCACACCCTGCTGAACCAAGGTGAGGAAATGAGGCACAGTCTTCCTCATGGTGCAAATCTATCCATCCACAGGCAATGCCCTGATGTTTGCAATTTTTGTCCCCTGAAATGCCTGAAGGCAGAAAATCCTTTAACACAGGAGTGTACAATCCAGTGTACAAAGCTGAATTCCCAAAACTGAAGGCTGGGATAATCATGATGTGGCAGCTTAATATGGACATGGGATTTGGAAAGAGGAGCTGAATGAAGGTGAAATATCGTTTTTAAGTACCTGAGTGCTGTAACATCAGAATGCAAGGAACATAATAGATCATGAAGTCAGTTGTTGGTCAGTGCAGGGAAGCCAAGTCTTCTCAATACATACATAAAACAAACTCAGCCATATCCAGCAGGGCTCCCTGGTCCTTGCAGCTGCCACTGAACTGCTCTGCAGCTTTCTCTCTCCAGCCTGTGTTGACCAGGGTCCTCCATTCCCATTTTCCCATTGTATGGGCCTGTGTGATGTTCTGTTTAATATTTTCTCCCGGCTGCCTGGCAGGGTGATTCTCATCTTCCCAGATATTTATAGGTGATCACTTCCACCTTTTCCTCCTCCTCTGTAGTTCTGTGTCATTGAAATGAGTTCCTCTGCATGACAAACACAGTGCTCCAGCTGGCTGGGGTGTGATGGGAGCAGAGAACCTAGCTGACTGCTGAGCTTTCTTTTGCTTTTTATTGTCACTTTAGAGGGTATGTGGTTATGTGCTTTTATCTGGCGGATTAAAAGTTGGAGATTGTGGGCAGATGGCAGCCTCTTGTTTGCTGCTATCCCAAGGCTGTTCCTGCTGTTTCCTGGTTAGATCTGGGATCCCAGGATAATACTCCTTCACGACTGCACTCCGGGCACGATGTGGTTACTGCACTCAGATTTTACCATGGCCCAGGCTGATTTTCACATGGAAACTGGGACTGTTTTACTGCTGCACACATAGGGAGCAAACTACTTCCCTCTACCTGTGCTGGCAGCGACTACCTCCTGTGTGTGTTGGAATAAACCACAAAGCATTGTGTGGAGGCTTTTCAAAGAACTTCCCTTTAACTCCTTATTTATCTCAAGTCTGCTTGTGCCTTCTGCTGTGCTCCAGAGCTGGAAAAGGAGTGTGCAGGGCTCCCCTGCTGCACAGAGAGCTCGGCCGGTCTGACGCAAATAGAAATGAGAGTTCAGTGACTCCTGTGTTTAGTGGTTTGGCATTTTTTCAGAGCAAGGTTGGTGCTTTACACTTAAGGATAAGGATTTTGATATTATTCCTGCTCCTACCTCTCCCAGTTTTAGACTTTATTCAGTGTTCATTAGAGCTGGTTTAGCATCCATCTCCTATTTTCCTTCCCCTGACCTTACCCAGTGGTTTGCAGAGCTGGTGGATGACTCAAGGGTCAGCTGGGCTGGAGCTGAATCAGCCCCATCAAATTACAGACAATTTGCTTAAGCCTTGGTTTGTTGAGGAAGATGTGGCAGAGGTCACTCGTGGTTTGCTAATTTTATTTAGAAAAAAAGTGACATAATTACAAAGAACTCTTTTAACCTAATTTCCAAGCTGGCTGGAAGCTGTAGATGAATGGAGTATTCCTCATCCTGCCCTGTCTGCTCCCTCCATACAGGAAAGGAGTGGTGCAGAACGTGCTCCAAATGGCATTTCCTATTTTGTTCAACTGGCAGCATCTGAATACCAAGTCCATGCAGGCCAGCTGCAGGCAAAAATCTCACCTGCACTCAACATTAATTTAATTGCAGTTTTCCTGGTCCTCAGGGTGGATCAGAACCTTGTAGACATGCATATTTTGAATATTATAGACATGCATATTCATGATCAGGACAGACTTGGATAATTTTCCTGGTGCAGGGAGGTTATACTGACTGGACAGTTTTTTGGTCTGTTTTTTCCAAGAGCAGCAGGAATATTTTAGCCATAGTTCTGCCAATGCAAATCCTGTTTATCTGAGTGCTCTTGTGGGAGGCTGATTCTGTGTGAGACAGTTTATGAACAATTTACTGAAAGGCTTGAAGTCCTGTTTGACAGCTGAATTTACTTTGAGATTTCCATAAAATAAAGTCTTTAAGCAGCACTGAACTCTCAGTAAAGAGACTTGGTATCACATAGAAAAGGTGCAAGTACCTGAGGCACAGAGTGAACTCTGCTTTAGACAAGTCACTCCCCAAAGCAGGAGGAGAATGGGGTTGTTCCTTTGGGTGAGTGCAGGCTACTAATTCTTGCATTTACAAACCAGGTAAATATGATTTCACTGTCAGAAGCCTGCTTACATTCCTTTCCTTCTGAACACATCCTAAAGGCCCATCCTTGGCTGTCCATGAACATCTCCTCATGAACACAGGTTTTAATTAAATGTCTCCACGTGGGTTTGCAAAGAGAACAGACTCTCAAAGCCTGCAGTCATGGACTTTTAATGTATATGACTTTTAATGTTAATATTTAATGGAAAAAATAACTGAGGTTTGTTACCCCATTTAGAAGAGCAACCCAAACCATGTGGGATGTTTACAACAGGAAAAGGAATTGTCCCTTCTCCACACAGTAGAGGTGTGCAGCTCCTGGATCATTCTTCCCATGCACAGAGGAGGAAGAAAAAGCTGTGTGCCCATACTCAATATTTCACTTTGTGCTTTGGAATTCAGAAATAAACTGGAAACAGAGAATAGTTTGAAACCACCAGTTTTGATTATCTTAATCCTCATTGGGACTGGGTTTGCTGCTGACTAGCACAGCTGAGGGAGCTGTAGCACTCTGGATTCTGTCCTGAATTATTTGCTTTTCTTTAACGTTTCCTTTCCTTTAAGGCACTGCTGCACAGCCAAACTGAAGGGCCATCTCAGGGGGTGTCTGTGCTGTGACTGACTGAGCAGGGTCTGTCCTGGGGGACCTGTGGAGCATCAGGAAGGGCTGAGCCCAAGGAGCTTCAGGGAGCACCTGCTAACGGGTAAAGCTTTGGTGTACCTGTAAAGCAGAATGGGCTGCCAGTCGGTGAGCAGTGCTGAGAACAGAGCAGTCCAGGACCAGAGAAGGGCTTTTCCCAGTAGAATATCATCCAGAATAGCAATACCTGTGCTTCAGCTCTCCTAAAGGAACAGCAAAGCGGTGACCTGCCCTGTTTCTCCAGCTCTGTGCCTGGGCTGTTGGACAGATGGTCATGGGCTGCCAAAGTGCGTTGGTGAGGAGCCGTTTGCCCGGTGCTCAGGGCTGGCAGTGCTCCCCCAGGGGCTCTTTGGCTTCTGGAGCAGAGGAGTTACATGTCAATGATTAATTAGGAATTCCCTGTGTGATGTGAGGGCTCCTGCTCGGTGAGGCGCCTCTGTGCAACGGTCCCGTCCTGCAGATGTTGTTTGGGAGTGTGGGTTCCAAGTCTTGCCAACTAACTTTTCTTTATTTGTACTGAGTGCATTTGAAGTTGCATCATTTCCTCGGTAAGAACAGTTTTATTTTTGACTAGAGTGTTTGTCAGGTGGAGGAAATCCTAAATGTGAGTGCTCTCTGGTGGTGGAGATTTCTGCTTCAGTGTTCCCATTTCTGCAGTGTATTTTCCACGAGCAACTGCATGTGAATATACCTTGTCTAGACTTAAAGATCCCTTTTTTCCCAACTCTTTCCCTAAAATTAAAAACTACAAAACAAAGTAAAAGTGTATTTCTTGCCTTAGTGGACTTCTATCCTAGAGAAGAATTTCTCTCCCTTAAAATTATTTATGTTCTGTGACTCACTGGTTTTTATTTTCTCATTATCGATTGATGTTTTAATGAGGTAATTAAAAACTTCTCATGAAAGAGCTGCTGTTCCTCCTCAAAATAACCCACATGGATTAAATACTGTGAATTGCTTTTTGGCTGCTGAGCTGCTGGAGAGAGGGGAGACTCATTGGGGCTGCAGCTCCTCCCCGGGGGCAGCTCCCATCTCTGCTCCCTGTGACAGGAACAGGATCCAGGGAATGGCTGGGGATGGATCTCAGGAAAGGTTCTTCCCCCAGAGGTGCTGGCACTGCCCAGGCTCCCCAGGGAATGGTCCCAGCCCTGAGGCTGCCAGAGCTCCAGGAGGGTTTGGACAGCGCTGCCAGGGATACCCAAGGTGGGATTGTTGGGGTGTCTGTGCAGGGCCAGGGGTGGCACTGGGTGATCCTTGGGGATATCTTCCCACTCAGGATAGTCCAGGATTCGTTCTATGACATTGATACAGAAATTATTCAAATGGAACAATTGCAGGGAAATGTTTTGTTGTAGCACAAGCTGATGTGACTTCCATGAGATACAAAACAAGGTTTGACCCAGGGGTGTCACCCCAGGAGTGGATCCTGGGGTTCCTTTTATTAAGGAGCTTTTTTTTTATCAAGGAACTGCACTGTTGTTGCTTTGAGTAACGAAATCCCAGTTCTGTGTGTTACATCTCAGCACTAAAATGCCTGTGCTGGCTGTGAAAAGCACCAAATGGATTCCTGGTCTTGTTTTGTGACCTTGCCCTGCCGAGGAATCATAGGTTTAAGACAGCTCAAAGCTCCCCATTTGCACTGCCCTCGTGGGTTGTTTTTTTAAGCTTTTCTGAGCTCTCCATGGGCAGGGCAAACCCGGCTCTCCCACCCGAGCTGTGCAGGAAGAGAGGCCCTGCTGTTCTTGGCCTCTGCTGTGCTGAGCCATGCTCAGGGATGAAAAGGGGCTTTATCAGCAACGAGGGGCGAGGAGCTGGAGCTCCTGGTGGGAACATCTGAGCACAGCTCTGCAAGTTTAACTCTGGTGCTGGGAATAAAAGAGAAATGAACTGAAATGTAAACGGAGGCGTCGCTTGTTCATAAAGTCTGTATCCCCAAAGCCAGGCTGGAGAGGTGCCTGTTTGTCAAGCCTGGAGGCAGATCCTTCTTCCCCCTCATCTCCATCTGCCTTTTGCCACAGAGCTGAAGACACAACTCAACAGAGCCCAGTAAAACTTTTTAGAACTTGGCTTGGAGGCCCAATGTGGGACCTGCTGTTTGAGCTGAGCTGTGGGGAAGTGGCAGGCAGGATGTGAGCCTGTGCCAGCATCCCAGCTGGAACCCCTCCGGAGCAGGGACAGACTGCAGGGACAGATCTGGAGCTTCTGCTTGGAGGCAGAGGGTGCTGACACTGCCCAGACTCCCCAGGGAATGGTCCTGGCCCCGAGACTGCCAGAGCTCCAGGAGCCTTAGGACACTGCTCCCAGGGCTGGGATTGCTCCCAGGGCTGGGATTGCTCCCAGGGCTGGGATTGTTGGGTTGTCTGGGCAGGCCAGGGGTGGGACTGGATGATCCTTGGGGGTCCCTTCCCACTCAGCACATTCCCTGATTCTATGATTCATTCAGGGACGCTGAGCTCTCATGGGAGGAAACTTAAACTGGGCTCTGGCAATGCATGTTTACATAATTCATTACTTAAGGAAGAGGTCAGGGTATTGGGTGCTGTGATGGTGGCGTGGCACGACACTGCAGCAGGAGTGGCCTTTCTTTCTTTATTTCTCTTCAGCTAAAACAACCCCCCTCACCCTCTCTGTGGCCATGAACCCTCCAGCTGCTCCTGGGGCTTCAAACCTCATCCACAATCTGCTGGATCTTTATTTTCAGCATCAGCAGTGCCTCGAGCAGCAGTTCTGTGCTGCTGGGCAGGCACTTGGGAGAGCAGGCTCGGTGATCTCCATTGGGTAACTCACCTTTTTTGGGTGTCCATCACCAGGAGGTGGAATGATTCTGCTCATTGTGATGTCCTTGTGGTTTCCATTACATATTGATGTCCCAGTGTGACTTGATCTCCTTAATACCAGCAGTGTTATGTGGGTTTGGTTTTTCAAGCTCTCCTCTGTGTATGCAGAGTCCCTCATGGGCTCCCAGCCTAGTATGTGATCCCTTTGCACTTCTACCTGTTCAGGATCTTCCAAAAAAAATAAAATTAGGGGTATTGGTATTGCTAATTATGTTGACTTTATCTTTTCTAAAACATTACTGTACCATTCAAACAGAATATATCTCAGAAAATGTAAAATATCTTCTCATTTTAAGCTCATTATTATTTTGGGAAATGCATATCAGGACACCTTCAGGTAAAAGTGATGTAGGAACAAGAGGATGTTTTGCAATTCTCTGTCTTCCCAGTGCAGTGTTCCAGGAGGAAGCAGGACTGGAAGGCACCAGCACCTCTAGAAAGTGAAATGCTGGTTGCTGGATGATATTTCTTGAGTTTTATTACACCTGCTAAAAACTAACACTGCCAAGATGCTGCAGAAAATTCTCAAATGAACAATAGAAAATGTCAGGGCTGTCACCACATGGGGGTGGTAATAAATTTCAATAAAGTAATGCTGAAATTTGTGCCGGAGTCCATCAGGATTCGAGGCTCCTGGGCTCTGTGGAGGGGTTCTGGTGCCATCTAATGTCCCGAGGTTTAAATACAGCTGCAGACAGGGATTGGCGCTGGAGATCCAGGGTTTGTGTGTTGATCCCTAAACCTGTTGTCCTTTCTCCTCCTGAGAAACAAATGCTGTTTGTAAACTCAGCTGTTAATCTGGAATTATTCTGAGTTCTCCTCATAGGTAACTTTCAACAAAATGGGAGTTTGTTTGGAAGCATCTTCTAACTTAAGTTTTTTTGGTTTTTTTTTTTAACTAACATCAAGTTATTTTCTGTCTTGTTTGCAGAAAGAATCAAAGAACCAGGTAGGGATAGAAATGGTGTCACTTAGGGTTGTTTGCACACAGTCTTAGAAATTTTTCCTCTCTGGTGTAGCAGCAGTGATGATACCAAAGTGCCTTCCAGCAAAAAAGACTCATTGCTAGAGCTGAGAGGCTGCAATTCCCTCCTGGGCTTCTTTGTTTACTTTCAAGTGTGATTAGACCTCTCAGTGAGGGCTTCAGAACTTCTGCTCTCTGGCCTGAGCTGGGCCATGAACAACTACAGAATATGAAAAAATAATTTGCCTGTAAATCCCCTTTATGAAGCAGATTAAATTTGCTCCTCAACTCATGTTCACTTATAGTCAGTTGTAGAAACTGTAAATTCCATATTGTGTATCTGGAAGTGAAGTGGAGGTAGAAATGTCCTTTGTAGGTGGTGGAACTCCAGCCCTGGGTTGTTGTCCTTGTACCCCCGGGTCTCTGCTGCTGTGCCACCCCTGCTCGGGGAGTTCCAGAGCCAGGGTTTTATTCTCGTGTTTCCATAGGGTGGTGGATGGAAGAGCTCACCGATTCCTGATTTTTGTCTCCTCTGGGCAGCTTCGAGAAGGGCCGGATTTACACCTTTATCGGGGAGGTGGTTGTTTCCATGAATCCCTACAAGAACCTGAACATCTACGGGCGGGACACGATCGAGCAGTACAAGGGCAGGGAGCTCTACGAGAGGCCTCCCCACCTCTTCGCCATCGCTGATGCTGCTTACAAAGCCATGAAGAGACGATCCAAAGACACCTGCATTGTCATCTCAGGTAGGCTGGAGGGCTCTGCATGGTGATGAGCATCTGATCTGTGTGAAATTCCAGGCGGAAGGAGAATAATGGTTTGGCTAATGACAGCGTTTTATAAAAGAAACTTCATTAAGCTTAAAGCTGCTCATTTGCATTTGAATCCGTGTGTGGAGATCGGCACAATTATTTCTTATCTCATTCAAGAGCTGGTGCCAGCCAAGAGCTGGATCTGTGCCTGCAGAGGGATAATGTGAGCAGGAGCCCTGTGTCTGTTCCGGACAGTGACCTGGGATCAGCAGAGCTGGGCTGGTGATCAGGAGCTGCTGATTTTTGTCGCCTGGCCGCTGTTTGTTCCCTGCTCCATTGGAAAGGCCGTGGCTCCAGCGGTGGGAGCAGGGCTGGTACCAGAGTGATCCGTGGCTGGATCCTGGCACTTTGTTTCCTTGATGTCCCCGTGCTCAGGCAGCTCTGAAAGGAGAGAGCCCCGGGCTGGGGTGCTGAACAGTGGCCCCTTGTGCTGCTGCAGGCCAGGCTTTCTCCTCTAACAATATTCCTTTGATCCTCTGTGTGCCAGCCCTTTTCCCGACCTGTGTAATCTCACAGCACAATTGCTCAAAGTCAGCCCAACAGCAGCCAGGCAGGGGTATGGCTGTGTTTAGAAAACGTCCCAAGTGCACACAAAGATTGCTTTAAAAAGGAAAAACCAAACTGCCCAGGCACTGTTGGGGTAGAATTGAGATCTTCTGTCCAATGATTTGTTTTGCTTTTTTTCGTCTGTTTGGTCACCGTGGTGTTTCTGCCCCCAGGTGAAAGCGGGGCTGGGAAAACTGAGGCCAGTAAATACATAATGCAGTACATAGCAGCCATCACCAACCCCGGGCAGAGGGCTGAGGTGGAGAGGTAAGGCCTGGGCTGGAAAAGAAGGGAAAGTCTCCTGCTTATAGATCTCTTTCTGTGGGCTGTGTAGCATTACATTATCAGATGGTCTCTTGTACATGCCAATTTATACTTAACTT
Organism: Taeniopygia guttata; assembly: GCF_048771995.1. Lineage (NCBI taxonomy): Eukaryota > Metazoa > Chordata > Aves > Passeriformes > Estrildidae > Taeniopygia > Taeniopygia guttata. The sequence continues at coordinate 3,702,175 of NC_133052.1, read as the reverse complement.
TTTCAGGTACTGCTTTTAGGGTATTTTGCAGTATTAATTGCTGAAATCATATTTAAAAGTTTATTTTGAAAGGTCAAGCTTTCCAAATCAAAACAGCATCTAGAAATACCATCCAGGCAATATCAACCATCTAATGGCAGGACTCAATGATCTTAGAGGTCTTTGCCCAATGAAATTATTCTAAATCGCTTTTCCTGGGGCAAATTGCCTGAAATTTGGGTGGGCTAGAACACCATGTGGAGTGCAAGGAGTGTATTCCGTGACCTTCCAGGCTTGCATGATTCTGAATTGAAAAATGTCCCTCTCTGTCCTGGAGTAAAAGCTTTGGAGCAAAGAATGTGTCTTTCTGCGGAAACAGACTTAAACCTACCCCAAATGAACTTTTGAAAATGACTTGAAAAAGAGTTCAGAAAATTGGTTTCAGAATTCAAATGTGTATAGAAGCTGAATTTCTGGTGCTGATTTCAGGGTGGGGGTCTGGTCTTTGAACCAAAGAGCATTTTCTTCCTTTGAGGAGTGTTGCTGACAGCTCCTAGCTGATTTCCCATGGGATTGCTGATGTCACCCACACCTGCCCAAATTTGCCATCAAAGAGCATCACTGCTATCATTGAATTCTTGTGGAGAAATGGCTGTGAAAGAAAAATCCCGTGGTGTGAGTGTTGAAGTCTTACCCTTTTCCATCCCTCCATCCCTGCTGCAGAGTGAAAAACATCCTGCTGAAATCCAACTGTGTGCTGGAGGCCTTCGGCAATGCCAAAACAAACCGCAACGACAATTCCAGCCGGTTTGGAAAGTACATGGACATCAACTTTGATTTCAAGGGAGACCCCATAGGTGGGCACATCAATAATTACTTGCTAGAAAAGGTAAGGCACTCTCCCTTCTAGGGTTACAGCCTTTGCTGGAGTTACTTTTTCAATCTGGGCTTTCTCAGTAGAAAGTTTGCCATTCAAACATGTACAGCAGGTGAGGTATCAGGGCACAGAAAATAAACCCAGGGCTTAAGTTTTCCTCAGGAGTCAGGAAAGCCACTGCAGTGCTGGCAGTGCCCTGAGCACCACGACTTCCAGAGCTCAGCAGCAACGGGGCTGTGTTACCCAAAGGATTTTGTGTGTGTGGGTGTGTGAAGTTTAATCTCAGTTTTTCTTTTGGATACAATTTACCCTCTGCACAGCTCCTGCTTTGTAATTCCTGCACTGAGGTCTCCCTGGAGAAGGAGATCTTCAGGGCTGTAGGGAACAAGTGTGCTTGGGAAGTGTTATTTTGGAATAACGCCACAGGCTTGGGTGAGCTGTTAGCAGTGTTGTTTTTATATATTCCAAGTGATCCTGAGCATAATTATTTTTCTTGTGTCATTAAGTGGTGTCTGAAAACATTGGAATATGCAAAACTGGAGAGCTCAGGCGTGAGCTGTTAACAGTTCTTGCTGTGTGAGACGCGTCTGGCTTTGATTATGTGTTTGACCACATCTGCCAACACCATTTTTTGTTTGTGTTTCTTTTTTACTTCTCCCCTTATTTCCCTGAAGTCTATTTTCAGAATAAACACTTTATTTTAAAAAACAAAACAACAAACCCAAACATTTAACTTGGGTTACTTTGATGTAAAAAGAGGGCTGGGACTACAGCTGCAGTGACTTAAATCCTGATAATTTATTTATCCTGATTGTTTATTTCATATCCTTAACTTCTCCCAAGTTAAATTTGTTTCCATTTGAAAGCAGCGGAGGCTCTGGCCCAAATGCAAGCAGTAACAGACAGCGGCTTTGCAGCAGGAACACATCAAATAATGGAATATCCTGGGATGGAAGAGACCCGCCAGGATCATCCAGTCCTGCCCCTGGCCCTGCACAGACACCCCAAGAATCCCACCGTGTGCATCCCTGGGAGTGGTGTCCAAGCACTCCTGGAGCTCTGGCAGCCTTGGGGCCAGGACCATTCCCTCTGGAGCTTGGGCAGTGCCAGCACCTCTGGGGGAGGAACCTTTCCCTGAGATCCAGCCTAAACCTCCCCTACACAGCTTTGTTCCTCACCACTCTTCATAGTTCAAATTTGTAGCATAAAATAAGGACATGTTGCTTGTTGATTGAATGTCTGCTGCTTTTAACCCTTTTTTGTGCTGTTTTACTCTGGTCTGGAATGAGGATTCTGGAATGGAGCTAAGGGTCCCTAAAACAAGGCCCTTGTGTCAGAGCAGAGCATTCCTTTGTGCAGCTGGCTGCTCTGGGCAGCCTGTCCTGGGGGTGTAGGAGTGGTGACCACCAGGCCCTGAGCTCTTGTCTGTAGTCACAGAGTCCTGGTTTTCATTTCCAGTGATTAAATAATTCTAAAACTAAAATGGTGGTTTTTTATTTGACTTTTCCATGAAAGCAACCCTGTAAGTTCCCACATGGGATTCCTGAGTAGAAGTAGGACATTGCAGCTGTTACACAAGCTGGTGCTTTTGGCTACAGATCTCAAGCTCCAGGGTCACATGTGTGATGGTGTTCCCAAGAGCCTGAGTGTGAGATGGGATGGACTAGGGGTGTCCTGGTGATGTGGGTGTCTGAGGGGACACTAACACCCAGCTCTGTGCTTTGTTCCCCCAGTCCCGTGTGATCGTGCAGCAGCCTGGGGAACGAAGCTTCCACTCCTTCTACCAGGTTTGTGTTCCTTTGCTGGAGCAGTGGCTTGTCCCCAGTTTCCCAGATACTTTGGGCACAGCACTCAGTGTTTTCACGCTCTCCTGTGTTTTGCAGAGGGTTCCCTTTTGCAGCAACTTGGGTGATCTTGGGTTCTTCAGTTCTCTGCCAGTGGCTGGGCTGGGAGGGAGCCTGGGAAGATGGATTGTTTTCTATCCTCCAGTCCCATATTAACACATTTCTAAACTTAAAAGGAGGCTGACTAAACAAATATGGTAGGACATTGGACATTGACTCACTGTTTAATGTGCAGTAAGCCTAATCCCTCTATTTTCTCTTGAGGCCTTTAGTCCATATGGAAGTAATTTGGTTTTTTGGATGTTCTTTAATGTCATCCACATTGTGTGTTGGTTCCCTGTGTGTCCTTTAGGGGATATGGTCAGCCTATTAGTATAACCTTGATTCTGCACTGAGGGAAGGGGAGGTTTGTTTATTTTTTCCCCACTTTTTCAGTACTCCATGATGGCATGTTAGCACTTTCCTCACGGATGTGTCATTTCCAGAAGGAAAAGTCACTGTGTGGGCAATGTGCTTGCCAAGGCACAGCTGTGGCATGGCACAGCTGTGAACAGGTCTGGGAGGGGTTCAGGCTGGTTTTTATACTGTTGTGACTCTAAAGGACAGATTTGTGCTGGCACTGCACCAGTGCCAGCATGGTGCTGGCATACAAATACAGGCCCTGTATTTTGCACATTGTATTTCACATATTACAGCAGTAAATAATATTTTCATGACTTTGCTTGTCAAGCAGATGAATAAGAGAAAGAAAAAATAAGGAGTTTATATTTTTCATTCACCCATTGTTAAAACTCTCTTCATGCAGCTCCTGCAGGGAGGTTCTGAGCAGCTCCTGCGTTCTCTGCACCTCCAGAAGGATGCATCAGCCTACAGCTACATCTGCCCTGGGGCACAGCTCAAGGTGAGGCCTCTGAGGGACCCAGGGACAGCTTAACATTGCAAGTGCTGCTGGAAATGCTTAAAGCACTGCTGAGCTAGCAGGAGCTGAGATCAGTGGGGATGAGTAGAGAAAGGTGACACTGGTGTGCTGTTTGTAATGAAGTTTCTGGTGCTACAAGATAAAGCACGAGTGTACTTAGAATCATAGAAAATACATACTTCTGTTCTTTTAAAAATATACAAAAATACCTGTGCATGCTGCATCTGCTTATGAACAGCATTATTAAAATGATAAAATTATATATAAATAATTATTTAATCATCATATAATCATTATTCTATTATAATAATATAATATCATTATATAAATAATTTTAAATGATTTATTAATAAGTGTGGGTGTGGATATTTGACCCATTACGAGTGGCAGACATTCCAGGCTCCATAATGGGTGCCTTAAACTGCCTTGTGGAGCAAAAAGCCAGAAGGACTCATTTTTTTTGCAGTAGGATCTTTGAGTTACTGGAGCACTGAGTCTTCATGTCTGACTTGTCCTCAAGGGGGACCTCTGAGCAGGATAGAAGGGAACAAACCCATAAAGTCTTCAGACAAGATCCTGAACATTTTAGATACATCTGGAGCTGTCCCTAGTGTTGTCCCTTTGAAGCTGGGTCCAGACCAAAGGCCCCCTGATTTCCTAGGTGCTTTTGTGAGATGCACTTTGGTACAGAAACCCAGAGACCTTCTCCCTTGCCAGAGGGATGCTAATCTTGAGAGAAGTGGAGAACAGAGATTTCCTGCTGGTGCTCTGCAGCCTCTGCTCAGAGGGTCTGTGAGTGCACAAATTGTCCCTGTTTTTCTGGGATTTTTAATGAACTCTTTCTCAGCAAATTCCACTGGGAAATTGATTATGCTATGGTGGATTTCTGTGTCTCCTGCTGCCAGAATATGTGTGTGCAATGCAGGGTTCAGTGTCCAAGCACACAAGATGGCATTGAAATAAGCTGGGAAACCTCATGACAATGTATTGCCTCTGAGAAACATCAAAAGTGCATCTTGTTTCCCATGGGCTTGTGAAATCCTTGCTTCCTCACAGCTGACTTCCATTAAATCCCCCATCCCAAACTTCTGTCTCCCCTCAGTGTTCCATCAATGATGGGGCCGAGTTCAAGGCAGTCGCTGATGCCATGAAGGTGATTGGCTTCAAGCAGGAGGAGATTCAGACTGTCTACAAAATCTTGGCAGCCATTCTGCACCTGGTAAGCTCCCTGCCCATGGGTATCCATCCCTGAATCCCTGGGCTGTTCCTCAGGAGGGCTTGTACTGCCAGCAGCTCTGATTTTCCTGCTGCAGAAGCCGTTGGAAGCTCTGGTGGCTGGGAAGGTTTCCAGTTCACAGCTCCAGTGGTGAGAGACAGTCCTTGCTGGAGCAGGGCACTGCAATGATGATCACATGTATTCCTGTATGTTCCAGATCCCAAACCAGGCATACCACTAAGTACTGGGAGCTGTTGTACATTCTGAAAAAGGAACTGTTGGGGTTTGGCAGTGAGGAGATAGGGAGCTTCTGTCCCTTTGTGCCCTCACTCACCTTCACCACAGTGATCCTGCTTCACTTCATGGTGAAGGTTGAGCACAGGAGACACAGGAGTCCTCTTAATTCTTTGTGTTCTGAGACTGAGGAGAGCCTTCCTTTCCATGGATCCTTCTGGGAGCCACAGAGCCTCCTCCCCTGCACAGTGTCCCTGTAGCTCAGCTCTGTTGTTTCCTGAGGAAAGAGAAGGGCAGGAGAAGGGTGGCAAAGAGCAACTGTATTCCAGTTCCTTCTCCTCCTTGGGATGACAGTGCTGGGAAGGAAGGGAGGCACAGCAGAGTGGGACCATGCAGGCAGGCTGGGGTACTACCCTCTGCTGTGGATCACCCAGGGGTGTCACAGCTTAATCCTGGCAGAGAAGGTACCCAGGAGCAGAGAGCTGTGGTGGTGGGGTATTGCCAGTCCAGTCTCACTGACACTGGCCTCTCAGCTTCCCCACGCCATTCCCATTCCCTCTGTGGCAGTAGCACTGCAGCCAGTGGGTTCATGGCAAGCTACAGTGAAGACAAATGCTACATCCAGTATTTGCATACATGGTGCAATTCCCTATCCCTGGACTCTGAATCTTGGGATAGTGTTTGATTAAATTTCAGGAAGTGTTTGATGTAGTTTGTCCCAAAAGCTGAGCTGAACACTGAACAGGAATGCTTTGCTTTGAGAAAGCCCTTGCTGCTCCCACTGACATTGGAGGTTTGAGGGTGTGGATGTGCAAGATCCACCTGCCAGTGTGGCAGGAGATTTCCAGCCTGGTGTAGCAGGTGGAAAATGGATGGAGTTAGGGTGTGCTGATCCCTGTTAGTAAAGGGCAGATGGAGAAATGCTGCTGATTGCAGGGGAACCTGAAGTTCTATGTGGATGGAGACACTCCCATCATCGAGAACAGCAAGGTGGTGTCGGTCATCGCTGACCTGCTGTCCACCAAGGCCGAGCTGGTGGAGAAGGCGCTGCTGTTCCGGACAGTGGCCACGGGCAGGGACGTCATCGACAAGCAGCACACGGAGCAGGAGGCCACCTACGGCAGGGACGCCTTTGCAAAGGTGAGTGCAGTCCCCTTCCTCTGCACAGTGTGTGACACTCACCAGACACACCTCTGCTGCCTTTGCCCGTGGTTTGAGGTGTGCAGCAAGGAATATCAGTGCCCAAGGGGGGCATTGCTGCCAGAACTGCACATTTTTCAGTGCTCAGTCCCAGGAAGATTCCTGGGTGGGTCAATAAGCACAGGACTTGCTGTACATCCTGCAGATTTCTCTCTGAACCTTGGTGCTCCTGAGTTCTGTAGGAGTCTGTGGCACGTCCCCATCCCTGCCCTTCCAGCAGGGATCCAGCAGTGCCAGGCACAGCGAGGAGGGGATGGGCTGCAGGCTGGGCTGGCATAGAGGGAGGAATTTGCTGTGAAATGGGATCCTCAACTTCATTTTGCAGTTAAATTCAAAGAGTAGAGAGTGGAACTGTAATATCTAGAATTCATGTTGAAAATACAATGTGGTATTTTAAAAATGTTTTTTAAAGAATTGTAGAATGGTTTGGGTTGAAAGGACCTTAAAGACCATCTTGTTTCAACCCCTTGCCATGGGCAGGGACACCTTCCACAGGCAAAGTGAGTACTGGTGGCAGGAGTGACAATTGTTCCTCCTCTGCTAAGAAATCAAATTATAAGGGAGAAATGGATGAAGTTATGAAGGTCATCAATAATTAACTTGACTTCTTTTCCTGAGATAATGTATTTACCCAACTTCACAGCACATTTTGAACATGAAGACTTTGAAGACACCTCTGCCTACAGAACATTATCTTTGTGAAAGGTGAACAGGATTATTTTCCTGTCATTGTGTTCAGTTGTTGGGTTTCTGTGACTGACCTCTTTCTTGCTCTTCACTATTGTTAAATAATTCTCAGGAATGGTACTTATTAGGCAGCTGAAAAGCTGACTGGAATCAAATTAGGGAACTGCTGCACCCAGTGACCTCACTGGGATTTCAACTTGGTATAAATGAGTTTTGGAAGAAAGAAAATAAATACTTCCATAGAATATTTTCTTCAGTCTGTAGCTGCTCGCTTGCAGCAGAACATGACCTGCGGCTTTGATGGAGGCCTGGAATGAGCTGTGCTGAATTTCCTGGGAAGAGCTGAGGCAGGTGCAGGCAGGAGCCCTCAGTCTGTGTTTCCTGCAGGCCATTTACGAGCGTCTGTTCTGCTGGATTGTGACACACATCAACGATGTCATCGAGGTGAAGAACTACGACACCACAGTGCATGGCAAGAACACAGTGATTGGGGTCCTGGATATCTATGGCTTTGAGATATTTGACAATAACAGGTGAGCCACCTTCTAAAGCCCAGTGTTGTGCCCTTGCATTTTCCAGAACACTCATCACCTTTTCTTCTCATGTTTTTGCAGCTTTGAACAATTCTGCATTAATTACTGCAATGAAAAGCTGCAGCAGCTCTTCATTCAGCTGGTTCTAAAGCAGGAGCAGGAGGAGTACCAGCGAGAGGGAATTCCCTGGAAGCATGTGAGTGCTTTGGCAGGGGAGGGAGAGGTTGGTGTGAGGTCAGTGTACCAGCACAAGTGCCAGACCTGAAGTTACTCCACATGCAGGCTCCAGTTGATGGGACATCTGTGTCCCTGCCAGCTGTTCTGGCAGCTGTTCAGGCCAGGGCAGGAGCTCCCCAGTCACCTCACCACGTGTCTCCTTGGGAAAACATGGGACTCCAGGTCTGAGATTAAGCCCATTGTGGCACCTCTGTGATGCCACACACGTAACTGTGGGTCTCTATGCTGAGTGCTTATAGATTTTTGTATTTGTTGATGATAATACGTAAAAATCTTGACTTTTCTTGCTCAAACTCGCTTCAGAATGCCAAGGACGGGATGTGCAGTGTCACTGTGGTGACTGCACACAGCTGAATTGTAAAAGACATTTTAAAGAGCATTCTGCAGCAGAGGTCTTGAAATGTATCTGAGGGGTTTGAAAAATCGCTTTCTGTGCTGTTCAGTGTAGGAGAGCAGCCTGCTTTATCTGGAATCAGAGATCTGCACGTTCAGAGCTGATTGCTTCTCACTGTCGCACTGGCTGCTATGACCAGCGCTGGTACCCTCCCATTTCTGCAGCCAAGGTCACCAACACCCCTGTCCTTTGTTCCCTGCAGATCGATTATTTCAACAACCAGGTTATTGTGGACCTGGTGGAGCAGCAGCACAAAGGGATCATTGCCATTCTGGATGATGCCTGCATGAATGTGGGGAAAGTCACGGATGAGATGTTCCTCGAGGCCCTCAACAACAAACTGGGGAAGCACGCACACTTCTCCAGCAGGAAGGTAACCCACAGGCCTTGTTGTCCTCTGCCATCCCTTCCCCATGTTCTGTGGTGGAATGGAATGAGGAAAAGGGGTTTAGGGGTGCCTGGATTGGAATCACTGCAACTGAGTGTGAGATGAGGAGCCCGGAGCGGCTCCAGCCGCAGAGGAACCCGGCAGAGGGAGCTCCAGCACATCCAGTGGCTCATCCCTTTTATTCCGGGATAAAAGGAGCCTGAGCTCGTGCCTTGACATATCATGATGTCATCTGGAACCAATCGATACGCCGGCTCGGCCCACGTGTTGTTCTTCCCAGGCTGCTCTAATACATAGTGACAGTGAAATTATTCACACTCCTGCATTATTACAGCACCGTGATTTGGGCTTTTTTCATCATCATTGGCTGCAGAACGTGCTCGTCTCCCACTGCACCTCAGAGCACCCAGGCCCCTCGCCTGGCTTTGTCTGGGCTACAATGGGCGAATTAAAAGGCTTCATTTATTCCTCACTTGGCAGCAGATTGCAAAATGGTCACCAGCCTGATTAATTTGAGAATCTTTCACACAGACTAATCAAATAAGGGCCTTTAGTTTGATGTCTCTCTACTCAGAAACATTTGTCTAAAATGTATGGCTCAGAGTGCTGGTCCCCCCTGCTCCCTCCCACCCCAGCACAATATTTTATGTAGGTCAGAAGTACCAAATTAGCCTGGTTGTGTAAGATATGTGCTAAAGGCTGCCTCCGGCAGGCCCGGGATAAACAATGGATCCAGCTGGGGCTGTCTGAGGAGAGGCCAGGATGAAAGTAAACCAAAACCACTTTTTCCACCCAGATAATAATTTTCCTTAAGCGCCCTTTTGCTGCAGCACACCTGATGCACACCTGCCAGGTGTACCTGAGCTCAGGGAGGGGGACAGGGAGCTTGATTCCAGTGCTGACCCAGACTTCACATGCCTGAGCAGTGACATGGAACATTCTGAGAAAACCCCTGAAACCAAGTGTGGGGCCTGGCCTGGGTTCCCATTTGAGTACAAACTGCTTCTTTCAGTGGTAGTACTGGTGGGATGGAGTCTGGGGTCCTCTGCAGTAGGGTGCTGGGATGTGGTCCAGTTCCTGGAGCTGTCTGGTCAGTTTGAGAGAGAGGAGTTTGGTTTCTGTTCTGTCCTTGCTCCCACATCTGCCCAGGGGAAGGGGCTCTGCCACAGAGGGAGCAGGTGGTCCTTTAGTGCAGCAGCAGAAGGGGATGAAATTTCAGGAGGTGCTATGGGAGGCTATGAAATGAACATTTAAAAATAAAATCTGCTCAAGTCCTTGCCTTCAGGAGTCCCCTCCCAGCAAGGAGACATTAAAGGGCAGCATTGCCAGCTGCAGCGTTCCTCAGCAGGAGGTGGCGTTGTCAGAAACTGCCTGCACAGAGTAAGAGGGAGACAAGGAATCTTACTATAAATAATGTTTATGGAGGGTCTGATGGATCTGCCTGGCTTACTAATTTCTAGTTAAATCAATAGAGGCTTGAAAACATTGACCCATAAACCTCTCAGCATAATTATTATTTTTTTCTCCCTGTCGCATCTCTGCAGACATCCCAGCACCTCAGAGCTTTTCTTTAGTCCTACCCAGAGCTGCTGTGGGAAGCCTGAGCCTTCTGAGCCAGGCTCTCCTAACTTGGCTTAAAACAAAGGCTTGATTCCATCTCATGCCATGCCTTTGCAGAGTGCAGTTGTTCCATGCAGATCCTGTAAAGTTCCACACAGATGGGAGCTGTTCCCAAAGAGTTAAAGTGCATGTGTTGGGAACAGCTCCCACCCCTCAGCCCAGTTCATGCTCCACTGCTCCCTGCAGAGCATGCTGCACACAGGCTCCATGTGGAGAAGCTCTAGGGGGCTGTGGTGCCCTAAATAGTCGTGTCCTACTTTGTGCACCCGGCTGCTCCGCGCTGCCGGCGCCCTTGTCCTGGGGAAGGCCAAACCAGCCAGGACAATGCTGGTTGACACTTCCACCAGCAGAATTTGTGGCAGAATTTTGTGTTCCTGGATCATGGGCAGTCCTCCTCGGGTTTTTCTAATGCTGCTCTGGATGTGCAGATGTGCCAGCTGTTCTAGTGGCCCTTCCCAGCATCACCATTTGTATCCTCAACCTCTCCAAGTTCCATTTATTTTCTGTTGATATTTTACTTTGAAAGGATCAAGTACAGTGACAGTCCATGAATGCCTCAGTCTTCAAATTGTGGAGAGCATGAATTTCAACACACTGGTTGTGAAGGGAAGAGTGTCAGAAGGTCCATTCTGGTCCACCTGATGTTGTGTCTTCCAAGACACTGGACAGTGATGAATGCCCAAGTGAGAGTCCAATACAGGATAAATGTGTACTGATAACTTGACATGCTCCCATTCTTCAGGGACCTGCAGCCCAGGAACCTCCAGGTCTTCTTAATAGGGTTTTTTCTGTGGTCTTGTTGGTTTGTAAATCAACAAATAAGTCCACAGCTCAGATACTCAAGTAAAGAGCTCCTTCCTCCCTGTTTCCTTCCCTTCTCCATTTTAGATTACATCTCTCACATACTAGTTTTTAAATGGATAAACACAGTTCTCTTTGTCTTCCACTACCATCATCTCCATCTTTTTTGCCATCATCTCTGGTATTTCTTTGCTAACCTGGGAAAGCTGAGTTTGTTGGCCCATCCTCCCAGGGCAGTCAGTCAGCAGGGGATGGGTTTTGCCCTTTAAGCATCTCCCAGTTCTCTGTGTCCTTTTTGAGATGAACGAGGGCAGTTAAGATCCCTGTTGAGTCTGGAAGGGATGGTTTGGGGCCCATCAGCTCCTGTGAACTTTGCTGCCCTTTCTCAGTGGGAATCCCTGCCCTGCTGGGGAGTTCCATTTGCTCTGCTTTGCCCTCATTAAGCTCTGGGTGTCTCCCGCAGCTCTTCCCAGCCAGCCCTCAGTGATTAAGTGTCCCTACCCAGCCCTACGACCTTCCCATTGCCCTCAGATTATGGCTCATTTCAGATGCTGTGAAAGCAGAGGCTCAGGGCAGGCTCCCACGGGATTCCCATCTTTCCAACACCTTTCTCCTGTCTTTACTCGCCTTTGAATGCTGGGAGCTGTCAGTGGGAGCCTCAATGGGAGGCCTCACACAAACCCAGGCAGGTGATCCACTCTATCAATGGACCTACTGGGGTTTTTTTCACTAATTTCATCTTCTTTGTCCAGGAAACACAAAGCTTGGACAGAATCACTCCTTTGGAAAAAGCCAAACCAGCAAACAACAAAATCCTTGATTGCTGTGTTATGGCTCCTTCCAGCCTCTCCAGAGCTGGATGAGCTCTCAGAGGAACTTGTGCTGCCAGCCCTGTTTGGTAGCACAGACACATTTCTGTTGCCATTTGTATTTACCCTTTTTATTGACCTGTTGGTTTGAGCTGTGTGTTTGGGTGGCTGAGAAAGGCACTTCCCAGCCCCCTGCTGGGGACAAAGCTGCAGCAAGAAAGATGGCTTTGTTTTCCTAGTATTGCCTTGTTTCTTCCATTTTCCCTGTGTTCTGCTGTACCTTGATCATCCATCAGCTCTGCAGCTCCTGGTGCTCCCTGCTCCTGCCATGCTGGACTTCCCACACCTCTGGGGCCTCCTGGAGACTTTGGGTACTCACACTCCTTGGGGTCCTCCTTCTGATTAATTTTGTGTAAAACATACTCTGTTTTTTTCTTCTTTTCTTACACTTTGAGCCAATCTATTCTGTGTTCTTGGACACAGGTGAATTTTTGGAGTGTATCTCCCTGCCCCTAATCATTCCTCCTGCCCCGCATTTCAACCATGCTAATTTCCTCTTTTATTTCTCCAAGACATTTTGTGGATAGCAGATATCTGCTCATAGCCCTTGGTGTTGTTAAATACTGCCTGCAAAGACTTAATTCATCTCCTGCTCCTTTTGCCTATAACAAAATCCTCATTCTTATCTCATACTCCCTTTTTAATTAAGCCAACCCTGATGTATTTTTTTGGCTCCTGCTATTCCTGAAGGGATGAGCATGTTACAGCCACTGCTGCTGAACAGCTGCTACATGGGCACTGGACATCTTGTGTTGTACAGGAGGAATGGGATGGAATGGGAATTTGAGCCTGGAGCAGTGGATCTGCAGGGGGTTCCCTGTTTGAGGGGTGTCAGATGACTAGGAGGGATCTGGGACTGAACAAGCCTTGCTGTTGCCACAGCAGTTGGCCCATTTCTCTGCAATTACAGAGGAGTTACACTGCAATTGCAAAAAAAAAAAAACCACCAAAAAACATAAAGGAAGACTTTAAAAAAGTAATAAATTAAGTCGTGGGCGCAATGTTTCTCTACAGGCACGAGTGTTCTTTTTGCATAATGGTGTTTCTGAGATAGTATCAATTTCTTCATGAAATTATAGGCTCTTGCAGCTTCATTTGTACAAGCACATGTTCTTACAGTGCATCCATGAAACCATTTTCCAGCAGTGGCTTTCACATATGCACATAGAAAGTGGAATTCCTGTAGCTCCCAGTGCTATTTTGAAGGCAGGTTGTTCTTCCATGGAGCTTGTAAATCCAGGGGTGGTGTTTTAATATCAGTCCATAGGTGGTATTTTAATGTATATTTATTTGTTTCAGCTTTGTGCCACGGACAAAACGCTGGAGTTCGACAGAGACTTCCGGATCAAGCACTATGCCGGGGATGTGATGTGAGTTTCCTTCAGAGATAAAGTTGCACATTTTATTTCTGTCTTCCCAGCAGCTCTGAAGTGGTACAATATTCTGATTTACTGCTGCTTCTGGTGCAAGCCAGAATAGCTGTCACACACAATTACAGAGTACAGCGCTTGCTTATCAATTAAATCTTCTGCTGGTGCCTTGCTCTGCAGAGTGGGAATTTTTACTTGGAGTGAAACAAAAGGAGAGCGAGGGGTGGGGGGTGAGGGGAGAGCACTGCTCCAGGGGAAGAAAAAGGGAAAAAAGGCAGCAGTGTTTATGCAAGAAAGCTACACGGAGCTAATAAAGTCTGGTTTAGACATCTGTTTGGTATGATTATATAACTCTGGCTTTAAATTCTCCAATCAGTTGGAGCAGACTGGAAGCCCAGAGGAGAGATAACCTGCAGGAGGGATCAGGGCAGGAGGGTTGGGAAGTGCTTGCCTGGAGCCTGCAGGAACAAGTGCAGGAGGTGACAGCAGTGGGAATGGAGAGTGAGTGGAAGTGAAGGATGCACATGATAGAAACCATTTGCTGGGAAAGCTGTTGTGTGGAATATCACTGAAGTAATTTAATGGTTTAGGATTTGTGTAACTTCCCATGTCAGAAGAAAGGGAGTTACTGAAGGAAGAATTCATGACTTCTTTTACCCTGGTATTATTTTTACCTTTAATTTCCAAGGACAACCAGTGTGATCAGACTGGAGCCCATATAGCATAAGCAGGTTATCTTCTGGAGTCTTTGCTGAGCAATTCCTGACAGACATCCCTGACAAAAGGGGATTTTGGAGGAGAAAATACAATGTGCTGTCTTAGTGGTTGAACCTTCTGAACTGCCAGTGGCTGACAAATGGTGTAAAAGAAAACTGAAATGTGGAAGGAATCGCAGATAGTTCAGGCCCAGATCTTGCATGAAGCCCTTAGACTTGAGGGCAGGCAGGCCCTGGCACAGGATGCCCAGAGCAGCTGTGGCTGCCCCATCCTTGCAAGTGCCCAAGGCCAGGTTGGACAGGGCTTGGAGCAACCTGGGACAGTGGAAGGTGTCCCTGCCATGGCAGGGGTGGCACTGGATGCCTTTTAAAAGGTCCTATTCCGTGACTCTATGATTTGAGAACGGCTCCATATAGGGAGTGCAGGTTGTGGGTTGATCCCAGAGTCTGTAGGTTGGGTGCAGCTTCCCAGGGTGGGATCTGGAACTCAGGAAACATCTGCATGGGAGTCACTGACTAGGGAAACTTTGGACCTTTTCCATGAGGACAGAGCTCTGCCTGCCTTGAGACGTGGAGAAGAGATGAAACCCTGGAACAGTGACCTCCTCAAGTGGTGTTTCTGTGGGAATAGAGGAAGGAAAGAATCTAAAGTGTGTGTGTTTCTGTGTGCTTTGATTTCCAGGGCAGCTCCCAGTCACTACTCAGAGGCTGCTCAGGAATTCAGATTCTCTCCACCGAGAGAAGGGCAGACTGCACAGATTGAAAAACAAACTTGAATTTCCCTAGGATTTAACACAAACACACACACTCACTTTGGAGACAGAATCCCGAGTGTAACTCCTGAATTTGGACCATCTACCCCTGCCCAGGTGCTGTGAGGTGTCTCAGGCAGCACCTGCCCAGCTGCAGGAGCTCTCTGAAGCCAGGTGTGCTGTTCTGTGCTGGAGGTGGGAGCTGGGCCCAAGGATCCAAGTCTCACACTCTGCTCCTGCAGCCATTAGTGACAGACTGGGAGCAGGGCTGGATTAGCATCTGCTGGGTCTGTAGGAGTGCAGGGATGCTGATTCCACAGTTACCAGCAGCTCACAGAAGGACTTTGCTACTTTGCAATTAACTCTGCTTTTCCTTTATTTTTTAGTTACTCTGTCACTGGATTCATTGATAAAAACAAAGACACGTTATTTCAAGACTTCAAACGCCTCATGTACAACAGGTAAGAATATTAATGAGGTGAATTTTAATCTGATTTGCCAGAATCCTTTTCTATGGAGTGATGCTATCAGAGACTCAGGTTTTCAGTGGTCCTGTGTTCAGTGTGTGTGAATAAAGACATTGCTTTGGGATTTGATCTTTGTACATGTCCCGTGACCCAGAGGTTCTTAGTTGGATTTTTCAAGTTAAAGTCCTTATTCTGTACATGTTTCTGTACAGATGCAGCCTTTAATTGAACAGAATTTAAAGTAGTTTTTTTTTTAAACCAACTGATTGTGCAATCAAGATAGTGCAGAGCTTGCTTGTGATGCCTGATTTGTCATTAGCCCATTGCAGATTTATCATCACTGCTCTGTCTGTAATCAGTGCTAAAGATGCTGGGGAGCTTTGGTCAACAACAGATATCCTTAGCCCCACCTAGAACACCCTGTTTTGAAATAAAATGGGGAGATAGGTTTAAATCCTTTCATGTCTGCAGTGGTGTGAAAAGTGCAAACCATGAGGTCATGTGTTGGGCAAGCAAAGGTTGCCTTGAGAAGCAGATTTGAAATCCTATCAGAATGTGGGTGGAAGTCCCCATGCAGCTGTTTTTCTTAATCTGGCATTAAACACGTCCTCATTTTGTAATCTGGAGTTTCAGGGGCTCTGCTCAGAGGACAGTGGGCACAAACACCCTGCAGTGGTAGGCTCTGTTTGCCTGTACAGATTTTAAATTGGTCTGCAGCCCTTTGGGTTGACTGGCTGTGCTCCTCTGAGCAGTCCCACTGTTCCTGTTTTCAACATTTCCCATTGACCAGAAACCTTGCAAAATATTTGCTGTGTGGTTTCATCAAATTTAGCCTGTTTTCTGTGAAGTCTCTGGAAAATCCTGCTCCCAAACACCACTTCTAGCACATTAAAGCCTGTGACAGATTGGCCATTAGATTGCTGTAAATGTGCTCAGTTTTTGTCTGTTCCTGAACTCTTGCTATCCATCAGGGCCAGTTTACCTCACTCTGCACTCTTAAAAATTGCAAGCTAAAGTGTATAAATTATTTTTTTATATTCTTTATAAATCAAGAGGTGCAGAAATGCAGCTTGAACACAGGTGACAGGTTCTAAGGGAGGGTAGTGTGGGTCTCACTCTCCTTTGTGTTGATTAAATTCTTTCTGTTGTGTCAGTGAGGCAGCCCCTGCCTTTGATGGATCACTCTGTGGGATTTTCTCTGTCCTATTCCTGCACATCCTGATCTGAAGGGAGAATGTGCTGGTTGTTTTTCTGGATTGCTCACTTGTAAGCTTGAACTTGCTCTTAAGAGCATAAAATGTTGTGCCCAGGAATCTTACCCTGGCTTGGGTGGTGCCCTGAGAGCTGGAAGCAGCAGTGGGTCTGGGTAAAAACCAACTGTTGGATTGTCAGTGGAGTGGAAGTGCTGGGACACTGCAATTAAAGAGACTCTCTCGTAGCTCCAACCCTGTGTTGAAGATGATGTGGCCTGAAGGGAAACTGAGCATCACTGAGGTCACCAAGAGACCTCTGACAGCTGCTACTCTGTTCAAGAACTCCATGATTGCACTGGTGGACAACCTGACACTGAAGGTAAAGTCTCCTGTTTCAAAATTGACTCTGACTTCTGATGAGAAGAGTGTGGCTTCTCCCTGCAGAGATTCCCACCTTCCCCTCACTGCCATCCACCAGGAGCTAAGCTGATCAAATGCAGAGCAGCCTTGTCTGTGCCAAATGAGCTTTTGGCTGGGCAGGTCTGGAGGAAGGGTCACCTTCATCCCCCATGAAGAGGGTGGATTTTTGGTTCCTCCATGACCAGTTCATCTTTCACTTGTAGGAAAGCCAGTCTGTCTTAGGATGGTGGTGGTGGTGGTGGTTGTATTATTATTATTATTATTATTATTATTATTATTAGTATTAGTATTAGTATTAGTATTAGTATTAGTATTTCAAACCACATTTAGCAAAGCTCTTTGGGCAAAGCACCCAGAGGATGCTGTTCATGGTGGAGAGATTCTCTCTGGCTTCCCATGGCAGTGGGAATGCAATACAGACAGACCTGTGTGAGTTCCTTCTTTCCTCCTCCTTGCCATGCCAGAGGGTGAGGAGGGAAAGCTTTTATTTCAGCACATATTTCAGTTTTATGGTAGAAGGCGTTGCTTGGGCAAGCACCACATGGTGTGATGGAAGGTGGGGAAGGGAATGCTCTGGGAAGGGCTCTTGGAGCAGCACTGGGAGCTGAGCTGAGATCCCTGAGGAATACTGGGGTGTTACTGGAGCTAGGTGGCCTTGCTGGATTCCTGGCACTGGGGTACAGCCCACAAGAGATGAACAGAGAGGCCAGGGTTCTGGGGTGTGTTCACATTCAGAATAATTCAGCAATAAGTGCTCTGAGTGTCTTCTCAGGAGTGTGGGAGCAAAGGAAATGGGTCAGAGCACGGTCACCCAGTGCTGGCTGTGCACAGGAAGAGAGAGCTGCCCTCACTTCTTCTGTCCAGAGTTAGGACATGAAATCACACCTGATTTATAGGGTCTCCCCAGAGGTGCTGGCACTGCCCAGGCTCCCCAGGGAATGGTCCCAGCCCCGAGGCTGCCAGAGCTCGGGGAGTGGTTGAACAATGCTCCCAGGGATGCACAGGGTGGGATTGTTGGTGTGTCTGTGCAGAGCCAGGAGTCTGACTGGATGATCTCTGGGGGTCCTCCCAACAAAGGATATTCTGTGATTCCATGATTCTGTGTTTTTGTGTTCCTGTACTGGAGTGGCTTTGATCTGAGCTCTGCAGGAGGGTCTGGGACCCACCAAAGCTGCCTAGAGGTCCCAGCTGGGCCCCAGTGGGGAGTGGAGCCCCATGGCTCCCCCCAGGATGTTTTGCTTCAGGGCTCCTGAGCAGATGCTCCTGTGAGCCCAAGGCAGCCTTGCTAAAATAGGCACCAGTAGTCAAAACTGAGAGTGCCTGTGTAGGCAGAGAGGAGCTTTCCCAGATGGCAAATCATGAGCTGCCAGAGCTGGGAAGGTGGCTGTGACCCTGGTGGGGGTGGGGACAGACTTTAATCTGTTTTCCAAGGAGTCAACACTGATCTGATCTATCCATCTTCCAAATATTCTGCTGGCTGGGCCTGACCTGAACCTGGTACAGGTGTCAGGAGCTGCCAGGAACACAGGGAGTTGCTCTGTGTTGTGAGAGGAGCACTTGTGGAAGGAAAAGTTTCTCCTTGGTGCTGCTGGCTGTTGTTGCAGGTCTGGTCCTACAGAGTGGCCATGGTCACTTGTGCCCAGCCCAGTGTGGGGAGCCTGAGGCAGCCCAGGAGGGGGTTCAGGACAGCAAGAATCACTGAGGGTGTTGTGGGGAGGGCTGTGATCAGGGCACAGCAGGGAGCTGGGAGCAGGCAAGTTCAGCAGGCATCCATGAAAAAACTTCCTTTCCTTGTTTATTGGAAAAATTATTCCAGGCCACTGGTAGGTGTAAAAATAGAGTAGTCCAGAAAATGCTGTGCACTGTGGTGGTTTGAACAATCCCTGCAGCTCCCAGCAGGGCATGGAGAGTTTAAATCCCACCTTATCCATCTTGAATCAGTGGGTACCATCATTTCACACTGAAGGCTGCCTGGCTTAGTTGGAATTAATTTGCTTCAGTCCATTTATCATCAGTATCTCAATCACAAATACCAGCCTTTCCAGGGGTAGGCATAAGCAGGAGCTGTTTCCAAGTAAAATTCAGTGGGAGGTTCCTGTGTGAGTCTCAGTGTAGTCCTTTCCCTTTCTTTACCTGTCTTAAACTTTCATTGAGAGACTTGTATTGAAGCTGTTGGTGTTTTTGTGATTTTCTGTTGAATAGCAATGGAGAAAAGAAGATTTCATTAGTATTGAGATACCAGTGCTGATAAACATAATTTAAACTCATTGTGCAGAGCCAGAAGGGCTCAGGTTTTGGAGTCATAGAATTGTTCAGTCTGGAAAACCCCTCTGAGACTGAGTCCAACTTATGCCCAGCATGGCCAAGGCCACCACTGACCCCTGTCCTCAAGAGCCACATTCACACCTTTTTTGAACACATGCAGGGATGGGGACTCCATCACTGCCTTGGGCAGCCTGTTCCAGGCTTGACAACCCTTTTCATGAATAAATTTTCCCAATATCCACCCTGAGCTTCCCCTGGCCAGCCTGAGGCTGTTCCCGCTCATGCTGTCCCTGTTCCCTGGCAACAGAGGCCAACTCCACCTGGCTGCCCCTCCTGTCAGGGAGCTGTGTTGGTGAGACCCATCCTGCAGCCAGGCTTGTGTCACTTCAAAGGGTCTAAATTTTGGGGAGGTTCCTTAGATAAGGCCCCTGAACATAACCTTTGCGTACTTCAAGCAGTAAATCAGTGTGCAGACAGCTTCTGTCTGGCTGCTCTGCCCTGAGCATCTCTGTGAGGTGACTTTTGGGACAGTTAATGATAGGTACATGTCATTAACAAGCCAATAATTGGGTATTGGGGCCATGCCAGCAAGATGCTGGTTATGCACAAAGAACTGGATGCTCTGGTTCAGGTCACTGCCAGTCTGGACACTTGGCTCTTCCTTCTGCTGGGCTGGAACCACTGCTGGTGAAGGCACTCTCTGTTTTGGGTACACCATCCCTGCAGTTCCAGGTGCTCTCATCCTTTCCTGGGACTGTTACTCATTTTTCCCATGCTGAATTTGGGAATGAAGTTGCACTAATGAGGAATCGACAGTAACATTCTCTGTGTGTCTTGACTGTGGCTTGCCCCCTTCAGGACTTTTTTGGGAAGCCTGTGGTTACAGCTGATAGAAACAGCTCTGAACACAGGGTT
Source organism: Taeniopygia guttata (assembly GCF_048771995.1). Taxonomy (NCBI): domain Eukaryota; kingdom Metazoa; phylum Chordata; class Aves; order Passeriformes; family Estrildidae; genus Taeniopygia; species Taeniopygia guttata. Next base: position 3,682,279 of record NC_133052.1, on the reverse strand, counting down.
GCACAAACTGCTGAGGTCTTGGGATGTCAGAGGAATAAGGTTCCTTAGGAGAGGTAACAGCAGTTCATGTTATTCTCAGCTGTTTCTCAAAAACACAAGTTGCAGATAGACTTGAGTTTTGTGCAGCTTGAGCTGATGGTTTATTGACATTTCCTGGTGTGCCCAGTGCATTCAGTGCTCCTTGTCTCACCTGGGCTGTTCTGCCTCAGTGCTTCTCTGAAAACTCCTTTAGACCACATTTTTATGCTCAGTTTCTGTAGCCCTCAACAGGATGGCAGCCCAAGAGCTCCTCTCCTCTTTATTGATATTCATGTTTGGCCTCCCTGGAAAGCTGCATGGTTTTTGGCTGTAGCAAGAGTATCTTTAAACCCTCTTTTGGGTGAATAGTCTCCAAAAGTGTCAATTTTAATAACAATAATCTTGGAATTTTAGAATATTTAAGGCTGGAAAAGATGAATGAAGATCATTGAGTTCAACCATCAGCCCAGCACCACCAGAACATCAAAGTCTGTGGCTGATGTAGCTGCAGCATTAGTGGTTATTTAACTTTTCTGCTATTTAAAGTAACAACCTTTAAAATTCTCTTTTGTTGCTATTCTGGTTTAAACCTGAATTTTGGTGGTGAAGCAGAGCTCTGCAGTCTCTGAGGAGGCTCAGGTGTTGAGGTCACTGGGATGTCTCAGGAGCTTCCCTGGGGTCAGAGCCATGGCACTGGTGTCATTAGCAGTGCAGGGGCTGTTCTCAAATCCGGTTTTCATTTCAGCTTCTGCAAGCACAAATCCATATGGAGACACTGGAAATGTGCTGGAAATGCCACACCTCCAATCCTGGGGCAGTTTTGGGGCTCCCATAATAAGGAAGACACTGAAGGGCTGGAGCGTGTCCATGGCAGGGAACGGATCCGGGGAGGGGCTGGAGCCCCAGGAGAGGCTGAGGGAGCTGGGAAGGGGCTCAGCCTGGAGAAAAGGAGGCTCAGGGGGCCCTTCTGGCTCTGCACAGCTCCTGCCAGGAGGGGACAGCCGGGGGGTCGGGCTCTGCTCCAGGAACAGGGACAGGAGCAGAGGGAACAGCCTCAGGCTGGGCCAGGGGAGGCTCAGGGTGGATATTGGGAAAATTTGTTCATGGAAAAGGTGGTCAGGCATTGGCACAGCTGCCCAGGGCACTGATGGAGTCCCCATCCTTGAGGGATTTAAAAGCCCTGAGGATGTGACTCTTGGGGACAGGGGTCAGTGGTGGCCTCAGCAGTGCTGGGATCTGCTGGATTTGGTGATCTCAGAGGGTTTTTCCAGCCTAAACAATTAGTGACGCCATGAAATCTGGTTTTGGAGCATGCTGAGTTTAAGTTATGCTTATCAGCACTGGTATCTCAGGGCTGCTGAAATCCTCCAGATTTCCAGAATCTTTTAGGCATAAACTTCTCATAGGTAGAAAAAAGTCCTATGTTTTTTCCAAAACCAAACCATTTGAAACAAAAACTGGCTTTTCCAGTTGCTTTGTGCCATTTCTCAAGAACATGTTTTACTGCCCAAGCCCTTTTCTCTGTGGTGGATTATCTTGGATGGCTGTTTTGTAAACCCTGACACCAGAAGCATTGTGGCTGCCCCAGCTGTGCCTGATGATCTTCTCTGGGGACTCTCTGGACAGGCATCTCCTCCTCGTTCCTTTCCTTTCCTTTCCTTTCCTTTCCTTTCCTTTCCTTTCCTTTCCTTTCCTTTCCTTTCCTTTCCTTTCCTTTCCTTTCCCTTTCCCTTTCCCTTTCCCTTTCCCTTTCCCTTTCCCTTTCCCTTTCCCTTTCCCTTTCCCTTTCCCTTTCCCTTTCCCTTTCCCTTTCCCTTTCCCTTTCCCTTTCCCTTTCCCTTTCCCTTTCCCTTTCCCTTTCCCTTTCCCCTTTCCCTTTCCCTTTCCCTTTCCCTTTCCCTTTCCTCTTCCCCTTCCCCTTTTCCTTCCTTTTTCTTTTCTTTCCTCCTCCTCTGTAACTCCTTTTGTCTGACTCTTCCTTCCATCTCTTCCCTCTCCTATCCAGCTGACAGACTTAACCTCTGCTGAGTTATAAAGGCATCACTGTGACTGATTTGACACATCCAGCACAAATTTGTCTGTCCTGTCCCATCCCTTATCTCACATAAAGAGCAATAAAGTAAAGAAAAGAAACCCCTCAAAAAAAGAGCTTGTTTGGGGTGCAATGGCTTAAAACTGATTTGGTTTCCTTTTAACACTTAAAAAATCTAAAAATCGCTCAGCTTGATTGAAAAAAAAATAAAATCAGCTGCAATTTGACATCTAAAGAGCTTTCAAAGCTGGGGTCTTTGTGTCTCTGCATTTCAGTTCTTCCATTTACAAACTGCAGTTCTCTGACAGCAAGAATGGGAGCTGCATAATTATCCCCCTGAAGAGCTGGGGCTTGGGGATTTGGAAGCAGGGAATAATCTACTTTAGAATTTACTCCAGGAGCTGTCGTTTCTGAGAGGCTTTAATTACACTGTAATTGCACTGATAGATGATCTCCTGTCTGTGCCGACACTTCCCATTCCTGCTTTCCAAAGGATTTCAGCCTTTTTATATCAAATGCAGGCACAGTTGCTGCCCTTTGTGCTGGACCTGAAGTCACAAATTTGAGGGGTTTTGAGGGGTTTTGCATTTGTGAGTGGCAGAGCTGTGCCCCCAGCCTGTGCTGGGGGATTCTGTGGCAGCACTGAGGAACAGCTGAGAAGTGGCTGCTGCTGTGCCAGCTGTGAACGAGTGACACTTCTGGAATTCATGTTCCTAATGACATGGCCAGAGAAGCTGTGGCTGCCCCATCCCTGGAAGTGTCCAGGGCCAGGTTGGAGCCACCTGGCATTGTGGAAGGTGTTCCTGCCCATGGCAGGGGGTGGCTCTGGATGATCCTCACAGTCCCTTCCAACCCAAACCATTCCATGGTGCTTTAATTTGGATGCTCTGTTCCCAAGGTGTTGCAGTTCTGTGGATTTAATGTGGAATAATTGTGGTATCAACCCCGCCAAGGGATTTAGATGATTTATATTCATCCTGCCACCAGAAGCAGCACAGAGCAGTTCTGGCCTAGCCTGGCACCATCTGGTGTTGGTGACCCTGCTCGTGACACAGAGAGAGGTTTGTCCCGCGTGGTGTGGATGGGGAAGTGGCCCAGGGTGAAGATCAGCAGGAGGGGAAGGGGAAAAGTGCTGCTCATCCACCTTGACAGCTCTGGGCTCTTTCCCAGCATCCAAGTCCAGGTGTAATTCAGGTTCTTCCCCCAGCAGCCAGACCTCGTGGGCTGGGCTCACAGCTGCTGCAGAAGGGTTGTGTCTGCACTCAGGGTCCTCTGCCAGGGTGACACTGCTGTCCTCTGTCCCCAGGAGCCCTACTACGTGCGCTGCATCAAGCCCAACGACAAGAAGTCTCCGCAGCTCTTTGACGAGGAGCGGTGCCGGCACCAGGTGGAGTACCTGGGGCTGCTGGAGAACGTGCGGGTGCGCCGGGCCGGCTTCGCCTACCGCCAGACCTACGAGAAGTTCCTGCACAGGTGAGAGGCTGCCGGGCACTGCCCAGCTCCTCGGGCTGTGCCTGCCTCAAATCAGCTCCCACAGGAGCCTGGCTGCTCTGCTTCAGCTGTGCCCAGGTGCTTGTGCTGCTCAGCTCAACTCCTTGTCTGCTGAAACTCACTGCCTGTGTTAGTCTGCAGTGGGAATGTGTAACGAGGAGCTTCCCCTGAGTACCACCCTGAAACCTGAGCTAATTAACTGGTGTTTTCTCTCTGAATTGTTGCAGCGAGAGGTGGTGTGTCTGGGGGAGCACATGATGGTGCATAGTGACATTATGTGGGAAAAACCCCTGGACTTTAAAACCGAAAGTCTGAAAAGGGGGATGGTATCATGACCCCATTAAATGTTTTTTGTTCTTCTTGCCCTCTTAATTCCTACCAGACATGTGACAAATGACATGTTTTAGATTGAAATTTGTCTTAAGGCTCCACTAAATTAATGTGGGCCCTGCAAGTTCAACATACTCTGATGGAACAGTGAATGGAGTTTTTGTTCTGTTATTGAATCAGGTGAGAAAAGGGCTGTGAGAATAGAAAAATATTAAACTATCCAAGCAGGTGGGATGTCATGAGTTAGAAATAAAGTGCTGGTGAAAGATCTTTTGCTGTTCACAGTGGAGATTTGCCTGGATATATCATAATACCCAAGGTGGACTGAAAGACTCTGGCTTTCTAAATCCAGTCTGCAGTGCTGGGGATCAGTTTCCTGAACCATTCTGCAGTGGATAGAGTGCACTTTACCTCACATGTGGAATTCATTACAGTTTACTCTTAATATTTGTGTAATCACTATTACTATAAACGGCTGCTTTGTTTTTAATGAATGTTTGATGAGATCCCGACAGTGGTTGCAGCCAGGAAGCCAAATCAGCACATGGCAACTGCTTCAGCTTTTGGGCTGCTGGAACAGAAGTCCTGCCCAGGCCTGGAGAGGGATTTGACATCCAGAGTGAGGGATCAGACACCGTGTGTGTGGTGCTGCTCCAAGCCTTGTCTGCAATGGCTTTTCTAAATTAAAAAAAGGAGAAACATAAAACCAGAAAAATAACTTCTCTTTCTGTAGGAGAAGAGTTTGTTGATATTTAGCCCTAAATCCTGTAAGGTAGGTGATATCTGCTCTCTCTCAGTAGGGAATGAAGTGAAGCACAGTTAAGACCATTATAAATGTCCTTCTCAAGCTTTCCTTGGATAAAGAAAACCTTCCTTTGAGCTCTGTGAAAGCCAGTCTGCCCTTTCCCATTTGAAGTATTTTCTGATGGACCAGGACAAGCTGTCCTTGCTGTGATCATCATCCAGTTGGGTGATACACATGGCACTTACACAGATGGAGTGCATTCTCTTGGCTTAATGTATAAATTACCATTAAAAAAAAGCTGATTTGGTTTAGGGAAAGGGTTTGTGAATGTAATCCAACCCTTTCCACACGGAGGCATCCATATGCCTACCCCAGGCCATGTCAAACATAGCTTGGAATGAATACTGAGAGCTGTGAACATCAGGCTGTGAAGGGACAGTGAGGCCCAGCTACAGCTACACACCATTTAGTGGCTTCCAGAAATCTTGGTTCTTAGGAGAGCTGGACTGGGAAATGTTAACTCCAGGAGCAGCCTCATCCCTGCTGGGTGTTTCCATGGGGAGGCACAGAGGGGAAGGAGAAACAAAGGTGTTTGGAAGGGGGTATTCCATGTCTGAGTGACCTTGGAAGCTGCGGGGATCCGCAGGCAGGAGAGGGGCAGGGCTGTGGTGTCAGGGAGCAGGTTTATTCCACAGTCTGCCTGGCTATAATTAGCACCAGGCCAGGATTGTGAGTGGTTGTGGCATCCAGGCCGTGCCCTGTGCTGCAGGGAAGGAGTTGGTGGGTTGTGTGGCACGAGTGGGGACAGTGGGAACAGAGGGACAGCTGGGATATTCCACCCGCTGTGCCTGGGAGGGAGGGGACCATCGGCACTGGGGTGTCCTTAATGCCTGTGGGAAGGAGCAGAAGGATTTAACACCTGGGGAAGGTTTTCGGTGTTGTGACATCCCTTCTCTCCTGAGCTCCTTGATGGGGTAGGCCTGGCTCATAGCCTGGGTCCCAGCCTGATCCACAGCCTGGGTCTGAACCTGATCCATAGCCTGGGTCCCAGCCTGATCCATAGCCTGGGTCCCAGCCTGATCCATAGCCTGGGTCCCAGCCTGATCCATAGCCTGGGTCTGAACCTGATCCATAGCCTGGGTCCCAGCCTGATCCATAGCCTGGGTCTGAACCTGATCCATAGCCTGGGTCCCAGCCTGATCCACAGCCTGGGTCTGAACCTGATCCATAGCCTGGGTCCCAGCCTGATCCATAGCCTGGGTCCCAGCCTGATCCATAGCCTGGGTCTGAACCTGATCCATAGCCTGGGTCCCAGCCTGATCCACAGCCTGGGTCTGAACCTGATCCATAGCCTGGGTCCCAGCCTGATCCATAGCCTGGGTCCCAGCCTGATCCACAGCCTGGGTCTGAACCTGATCCATAGCCTGGGTCCCAGCCTGATCCATAGCCTGGGTCCCAGCCTGATCCATAGCCTGGGTCTGAACCTGAACCATAGTCTGGGTCCCAGCCTGATCCATAGCCTGGGTCCCAGCCTGATCCATAGCCTGGGTCCCAGCCTGATCCATAGCCTGGGTCCCAGCCTGATCCATAGCCTGGGTCTGAACCTGATCCACAGCCTGGGTCTGAACCTGATCCACAGCCTGGGTCCCAGCCTGATCCATAGTCTGGGTCCCAGCCTGATCCATAGCCTGGGTCCTTGCCTGTTTCCCAGCCTTGTTCCCATCTCGTGGGGGTTGCACTGCCAGTGCTTTGCTCTTTTATTTGTTCTTTCCCCTAACATAAGTGTCTCCAGGTGAGAGATGTTTGCCAGTGAGTGAATTATTGCAGGAACATTTTCCTGATGAGAACAGGGCAGAGAATCCAATGTGCAGCGTTGATGTCTCATGTGTGTGTGTGTGAGAGAGAGCAGAAATGCTTTTGCCAGCACGTGCTAAATCTTCTGGGAGTCTGAGGGGAGGTTTTAATCCTGTTTATTTATCAGTGAGATCCCTGTAACCCCTGGGGACTGTGTTCCCTGCTTAAGCAGTGTGCACCTCCATTTCCCCCCTTCCAAAGGCTAATTTGATGAATGAATGGGCGCTGGGATGTTTCCATTCAGGCTCTTGGAGGCTCTTCCCAGGAAAAGGGTGATTGTGAGGTCGTTTAAGTGTAACTGAGAGCTGAGTGTGTCTGAAGCTTTGAGATTGATACCTGCCTTGGCTGGGGGCTTTGAAGTGCAAAGTGGCTGAGCTCGCTTAATGCTTGTTTTATTTAGAATTGCAGAGTGGCTGCGAGTTCCATTCCAGGGAAAACTCTATTACAGCTCTTATTATGTCCATAAATCTTAGGCAGAAGATTCACTGTTGCTTTTTGCAAACGCCTGTTCCCCTAATCAGCATTTGCTGGGCTGGTAAATCTTACAGAGCTTGGGCTGATCCCGGTACTTCGGGTTTGATTTGTAGATGTAGATGTCTGCATTTCTCTGTTCTGGAAAATGGAGTTTGGGGAGTGAGGATGGGAGGAATGGCTGACCCACAGTTACAGGCAATGTTTGCACAGACTGGGGCAGCCAAAGCTCTGCTGTGGGGAGAAGTGACACAATTTGTTAGAGATTACTCCCAAAGTGATGCACTAGAAAAAAATTATTTGCAGAATTTTTAAATCCAGGTTTTCTACCAAAGCAATTGGTTGGAGGTGGCTTCTCATGCAGGCTGTGAACAAAACAAAGCTTTCCTTCCTTACAAAAAACCCCCAAACTAAAACAAACAAAAAAAACCTAAGCAAACAAATAAAAATTAGAATTGGATATTGAAGGTGTAAAAAATGGAACAGACAAATCTGCAGGAGGCCAGTGGTGAGTTTGTTCCTTTGCATGAGTTCAGTGCTGATGAATTGAGCTCCTCCCAATATTATTTTGCAGCATCTCACAAAATCATGCCTCTTCTTTAGTAATTTTCCTTGTATTTTGAGGATCATGATTCCTAAAGAGGATATCTTCAGACTCCTCCATCTATACTCACTTTTATTACAATTTAGTTGATAATTTTTTCTAAAACCAGTTGAAGCTTGGCCTTCTCTAGCACCTGGGTGACAAGTTCACATTTGTAAATTGTACCTTTTAATTCCAGGTACAAGATGATCTCAGAATTCACTTGGCCCAACCACGACCTCCCCTCAGACAAGGAGGCTGTGAGGAAGCTCATCGAGTGCCACGGCTTCCAGCACGACGTGGCCTACGGCAAGACCAAGCTCTTCATCCGCACACCACGGACTCTGTTCACCCTGGAGGAGCTGCACGCCAAGATGCTCGTCAGGATCGTCCTCTTCCTGCAGAAGGTAAAGCTTCCACTGCCTCAGAAACTCAGCTCCAGTTCCTTAAACCACCCTTGCTCTCCTTTCTGGCTCTGTTGCTGCACAGATTCCAGACTTCTGCACTTTGGTCACTGCTGGATATTTTTAGGACTCTTTCCATGGTGCTCTCTGGAGCCTTGGTGTGGTGGCAGCTGTAGCACCTAAAAAGTTGTTTATCACTGTTTAAAAGCTTGCTCTTTTCTCAGTGGAAGGAGGATGCCTGGGAGCTTGAGGGACTTTTGTGGCTGAAATGTGGAATTACAGAATTCCAGGCAGGTTTGGATCAGGAGGGACCTTAAAGCCCAATCCTACCACTCCCTGCACAGGATGCCCAGAGAAGCTGTGGTTGCCCTATCCCTGGAAGTGTCTGAGGCCAGGCTGGATGGTATCAAGTGGAGAGGTCAAGTGGAAGGTGTCCCTGCCCATGGCAGGGGATGGGGCTGGGGGAGCTTTCAGGTTCCTTTTAACACAAACCATCCTGTGATTCTCTGGTGTTAGCACTTGCTGAAGACTGTGTCTGTACAAGTGAGATGTCTGGCAAAGAGGAGAAATGGTGGGGCTGACTTTGCCCTGCCAGGCAAAGTGGATTAGTCCAAGACTTTTAGAAACTAATTTCTTAAAATGTGTATCTTCTGTGAAATTCTTGGAACCTAGGAAAGAACAGAACCTCTGAACCCATTCCTGTCCCTCATAAATAGAAACTGCTGACAGATGGGTGTAAAAAATTGACAGAGCAAAAGCTCTGCAGGGACCAGAGGTTTGCACAAACTCTCCAAACCTGACAGACTGAATGGGGAAGAGCCTGAATGGAGAAGTTCCCCCTGGAAGCTCTGACTTCTGTGGAACACTCATATTTGTAGTGTCTTCATTGGATGTGATTCTCTCCCTGGAAACCCAACCAGTTTGACCAGTAAGGGAGCAGAAAGCATCAAGTCTAGGGTTAGTCTCTTGGTATGTGTTGTGCTGAATGGTTTATTTTACACCTTTTGTGTGCAGTGAGTTTATCTGGAAAGGCCAAGCTCAGGCTGTGGAGGATGCAGGCCCTGCCTTCCTCTGAGCTTTATGGTTCAGAGTTTTGTTCCCTGTTCTGAGCATGTACTGCTGCTGAGCTTCCTTGGACTATCAACATCTTCTCCTACCTTCCCTCCCTGGAAAGGGGAGCGCTTTTCCAGAAGCTCCATCTGACCTGGGCTCTTGGGCTGGCCTGGGGCTGATCTCTGGGGCTGCCTGGGAGGTGTTCCTGGATCCTTAGCTGTGCTTCCCCTGTGCTCACCAGGGGTTCTAGGAAGGAATTTCCTGCCTGGAGCCACTTGGATGGTTTCAGGGAGGTCACAGGACCACAGCTCTAACCAGAGTCTCTTTCTTCCCAGGAATGGGGTGAGCTAATGAACATCTTGTGGAATAAAGCTGCAGGGGGGACTGCTTGCTCCCAGGTGACTCCAGCTTTCATATTAAACCAGGGAGCAACTGAGGGTGACCTTTTTGGAAATTGCAAGGTGCAGCTACTGGAGAATAATTTCAGAGCCCCAGGCTGTGTTGCTGTGGGAGCAGATCATGGCTCGGTGAGCTCCAAGCTCCTCCTTCAGATAAATCCAGTGAGAGGCACAGTTTTAACAGCAACTTGTCAGTTTTGTGAGTTTGCTGCCAGCTCCAGAATCACATTGTCTGGGCTGGGATCTGGAGTGGGCTCAGCATCAAAGCCAGCAGGGCTGGAAGGTAAATAACCTGCTTAGGTGTAATGGATCATCTCCTTTGCTCCACAAAGGGTTTTACTGCAGTGGGTTTTGTGGCATCAGATGTAGAATAACTGTGGTGCTTCTGGGGGTTTCCTTGTTGCCACAGTCAGCAAAAGTGATAGAAATTAAAATGCTGGTGCACATTGTCCTGTGGCTTCACAAACCTCCCTCCCCTGTGTTCTGCTCTCCCTGGGGTGGGGAGGGACCTACATGAGTCTACCTGAGGACTGAAGCAGGACATGGAGGCATCTTTTTGTTGTTACTTTTTCGTGAGAAGTCTTCAGGAAGTTCTAACTTACCTCATAAAGGATTTGTGGGGAAAAGACAAACAGTGTTGAAGGTACTGAGGACTCTGGAGAAATCTGGATGTCCTCCTGGAGCTCCTTTCCTGTAGCTGAACCCTCTCTGCTTTCACTCACTGGAGGCACTCAAATGGGGCTGACAAGGGGATGCAGAGAAGCTTTTCAGGGTGCTGGATCTTGCAGCTAAACCAAGAAACACTCAGTGAATCACTAAATGCTTATTGAACAGCCCATCAGCTAAAGAGAAGGTGTTGAGCTGGTATCTATAGGTATGGATTAGAGACCTTGTACCGTGTTAAATCTACCTGGAAAAAGCTTGTCTTTGTCTCCATTTTCAGTGTTTCTCTTGTTTCCTGTTAACTCTGCTCCCAGGCCTGGCTGGGATCCCTCCCTGGCTCTGCTGCCGGCACATGGGGCCGGCGGAGTTGGGCAGTGCTGGAAAAGGTACAGACAACAATCAAAAATCAAAGAGGAGGGATCTGATGAGACCTTCTCTGAGCTCTGAAAGCATCAAGGCAATTTTGCCTGTCATTTCTGCTCTCAACTTGCTTTCAATTGTTCATTAATAGCTCACAGGGAAATTTAATTCTTGCTCTTTTTTCCTTCTGTAGTTTTGCCTGTGAGGATCAAAGGCTGAGGGAGGCAAACTGTGAGCACATCTAGAAGGATTTGATTTTCTTTTAAATAGCTGAACCTTCTGTTGCATTGGAGTTCCCCAAATTTGAATTTAGGAAAAGGGAAAGACAAGAGAAGAAGAAATGTAGTGCTGTGACAATGGGCACTGTGTGACACAAGCTGAGGCAGATGTGAGGAGCAGCCTTAGAGCAGCTGATCCCAGCCTGGGACCCAGGGCTATTTTCCTCTGCACAGGAATGAGTGTAAGTGAAAGAATCCACATTTGGCTGCTCTTTTTCTAATGATGTGTATTCTGTGGCTTATGGCTGTCCTGTAAATCAGGAGGCTTCCAGAAGGGATTCAGTAATTATCTGGAGAGCTTCATCATCCAGTGACCCTTAACCCTCCAAACAGTGCTGCTGCCTTTGTATAATGGTGCTTACGAGGTTGGTTAAACTGAATTAAAACTGACTGCTAGTTTAAGTAGATAATTTTATTTTCTTTGTTCTACGTCTCTGGGATGTCTTCACCTTTAGATTTATCTTTCACAACCTTTTTTTCCATTGTAAAATGTCAGTGAGATTCCAGGCTGTAATTTTCCTTCTGCCCCAACGCAGTCAGTGAGCAGATGTGATGTGATTTAACCGTGGCAACTTGCTGGCTCCAGGAGAATCCAGCAAGTGAGAGCTGTGTCCAGTGTCACAAACCCCATATGGCAGCAGGGACATCACACCAAAGGGTCACTCCAGGAGCCCCAGCTGAGCTTGCTTCATGTGGTGCTTTAGGGTTTATTTGCTGTACCTGTGCTCCTGCCAGCTCTGTTATTGTCACCCTGAATGCAAATGGAGCAGCTCTAATGTTAATCATGCAAATAAAAAAAAAAAAAAAAAAAGCTGCCATGAAGCTCTGCTGCTTTTCCTGCCCTTGGAAAGGCTCCCACAGGCTCATTAGCTGTGCAGAGCAGAGCTTTGTTCGGGGAAGAAAGCCCGGGCAGGCGGCACGTGCGGGCTGTGCAGATGATGGCTCCTGTCACTATAATTTACTGCACTATTTCGGTGTCATTTTATCAGGCCGGCACAGCTGCGTATGGAAATCGCTCCCGAAATCTTCCTGCCTGGCACGGGAGCAGCAGGAATGTCCTTGAGTGCAGCCCGGCCCCTCCTGGGACACAGCCCAGAAACGGGGGCACTGGGATGTGCCCTGGGCACCCCGAGGTGTCCTTGGGCATCCCAGCGTGTCCGTGGATCCAGCTGGGCTCTGCAGAGGCTCGGGAGCTGCCATCACCATGGCAACATTCCCCATCCCAGCAGCACAGAGCCGTGGCTGATCTCAGCATTCCGTGTTTCACCTTCCCGCTCCAGCCCCACGAGCCCGGGGAGCTCGGGACACAGGGAAGCTCCTCCGTGGGCACAGGAGGTGTTTCCTGACAGGTTATGGAGGGACAGAAGCAATCCAGTGACCCAGATAAAAGGGATGTAGTGGGTGTGCCTCTGGACTCCAGGCTTTTTCCATCCTGAGGCAATGTTTGTGTGTGCTGGCTATCAGCAGGAGCAAGTCTATAATGACGTATGGATTTGTATCCTGGACCCAGGCTTTGATCTGGAGAGGCTCTGGCAGGGAGGAGCTGTGACAGGAGATGCTGTGGCTCCTTCCTGAGGAGCAGGGGCTGGGAGCTGCCAGGACCAGGTGGAGGGAAGGAGGAAGAGCTGGCTCTGTCCCCTGCACTAACACTGACTGATCCCACAGCTTCCCTGGGCTGGGAGCATCCCTGCCTGCTTCCAGTGAAGGCACTGAAGCAAAAAATCCACCACATTTTCCTTCCCTGGAGGGGAAGTGGTCACAGTTCCGAGACTGCTGGATCTCCAGGAGCATTTAGACAACGCTCCAGGGATGCACAGGGTGGGTTTGTTGGGATATCTGATCCCTGTGGACTCCTTCAGGAGATTCTGTGATTCCTGGTGTTGCTAGAGGCAGGAAATCCTGCAAGGTGCTGCCAGGATTAACGAGTGAGTGCCCTGTCAGGCCCATGGGACACCACAAAGGGCACCCAAGACCAGCAGCTCCATGTGGGGGGGATGGTTGGGAGCTTTCCCAGGGCTGGGAATCTCATCCCTGTCCCAGAGCATTGGGGGTGTTTGCTGCAGCTGTGGCTGAGCTGCAGAAGGAGCTGCAGGAGGAACCTGGAGCTGAGATGTGGCTGCATCCCACACCTGGGATCTGCTGAAGCATGGCTCCTTTGGTGATTTTTCTGTTCATTATTGAACACACTCTTGTTAGTGCCAGCTAATTAATCTCAGAGTGGGACCCTTCTCTCCTTCCAGCCTGTGGAATATTGTTGCTATTAAGCGAAGCAGTGCAATGAACATTGTTCAGCTGACTTATGTGAAAAGAGAAAACAGCTCTCAGCAAATGCAGCAGCTCTTCCCCCTCACTGCTCTCTGAGGTGATCTGGGAGAACAGGGAGCCTTTGATTTAAACCCTTTGCCTCAAACCTTTATGGGATCCACGTTTACTCAAAGTAGGAAAGGCAGATCACAAACTGGGGCTCTGAGCGAGGTCTGAGCTCCATCACAGCCCTGCCCTGGAGGAGGTGCCCCTTTGGGGCAGTTGGGGCTGGGGTCACTGGAGGTGGGAGCGTTTCTCTGAGGCCCCGTGGCCACCGCACGTGCACGTAAATATTTAATAAAGTGCCCTGGGAGAGCCTTCAGAGCCGAGCAGGGAGCTGTGTGCCTGCCTGAATTATGGGCTTTGTTTAATTCTCACCACTTGGGCTGCCTGGAGGGCAAACCATGGGCTGGGGCAGATGGAATATTGATCATGGAGCAGTCCAGGCTTGGCCAAAGGAGGGTGGTGGGAGGTGTTTGTGGTGCAGCAGGATTGGGGGAGTTTTCCAAGGTTTGTTTCCTTGCAGAACTGCTCCAAAATACAACTCTGGGGTTTAATTTAGCCGAGCTGGGTTTGTTTGCTGAATCCTGGTCTCACTCATGTGTTTGGACTGGGAGCTGTGTGGGTTTTCTTCTGCACTTGCAGGGATTGCAGCATCTAGGTCAAATCTAGATTATCCCTTTTTCCATGGGAGATGTACAGGCTGCATCCTGGGCCCACCCTGGCTGTTCTGCTGGCTTTCCCTGGGCTCTGCAGGGCCCATTTAATTGTTTTCCTTTATTTCTTCAGCTTTTTTCTCTTTATTTTGGTGGCACATTCAGAGCATGGAACAGCCTGCAGACGAGGCTGTAATGCATAGATGGGTGTGGAGGATTTATGTTCTGCTAAGGTGATGGGTGTGATCTTGGATGTGAGGTTTCTTTAATCTTAGAAACTGTTGGAAGCTAAATGAGGTTTTTAAACTGATTCTAAAGGTATGTTCAGATCTCCCCTGCCACTCATCTGAATTTTAATTTATTAAATTTTAATCAAAAAACAAGTGAATTAAATATTCTTTAGAAAAAAAAAAAAAAATCAGTGCTTCCCTTAAGCTGGGATGTGTCTCTTGCTTTGGCTGAATGCTTTTTGTGCAAGTCCCTGATTTAGAAGCTGTGACAGCAGCTGCTGCACTGGGAGTAGTGGGATCATCCCTTGGAATACCACTGGGCTCACTGGAGCCAGGGCTGTGCAGGAGGAGATCCCTTGCTCTGGAGCTTTTCGTGTCCCCAGGGGTCACTTCCACCTCTGGGTTGGCCTTAACTGGGGGAATAAAAAGGACTGGAGTGTCCAAGGCTGGATTGGATGGGGCTTGGAACAGCCTGGGATAGTGGAAGCTGCCCATGGCAGGGGTGGCACTGGATGGGCTTTAAGGTCCCTTCCAGCTGGGGTTTGGGATTCCATGGTTGATGTTTCTATGAAACATCCCATTTAAAGAACTGTGGAATTGGTAGAATGAAGAAAGAATAGCAAGGAACTTCCTCACTGGGAGCAGCTGTATAGAAATAAATATTCTTTGTAATGGTCAGAGTTTGAGCTGTGTTCAGACTTTGTTTTTCCAACCTTTTCCTTTTTCTCTATCCCTCTCTGAGCCTTTTAGTCCTGATTTCCATTGCCCCTTAATTTTTCCTCCCCTGAATTTTAGGAGGACAAAGCATAGAGAAGGAAAAGGTATTGAAAGAGGTGAGGAGAGACCATGGGTGGGAGCTGGATGGGAGAATGTTTGGTTTATGGTACTCTTTGGGGGTTTTTTTTAAGCCAAAAAACTCATTTTCAAGATAGTCATCATTGCCTCTGCTCTGGTGTCCGTGGTTTGCTCGTGGACCCTTCCCTGCCTGCTCACACTGAGGAATCAGCACATGCTGCTGGTTATTCCCCTCCCCTGCTGTGTCTCCTTGGGCCTTCCTCCTAGAGACCATCCTCTCCATGTCCTGTCCCTCTGCTCCTGCTCAGCCCCTGGGCTGGGCTCTGATCCATGGCACCACCGACTGCCCTGGAGGCTGCTCCAGAGGGGTCACCTGGAAAACAGCCATCAAACGGTTCTTTGGGAGCATCCTCCACCCCCTCCCTCATGCCCCACACACATTCCCACCTCCTCATCCCTCTGGGATGCTGCCAGACCCTCCTGGGCTCCTCTGCCTGTGGTGCTTGGCTGGCAGTCGGTGGCTCCGTGTCTGCTGGTTGGGATTTGGGATCTGGGGAGGCAGATGGCTCTGGAACTGCAGCTGAAGCCGTTCCAGCAATGTCACTCTGATTTCAGGCTCCTTCTGCCCTGCAGCTGATTTTTCTTGAAAGATAAAGGAACTCTGCCTCGTGGAGGCTCCTGCTCCTCTGTCAGCTTGGCTGGGAGCTGGCTCGAGATTCAGGAGCTGTCAGGGCAATCTCAGGAGGTCAGGCAGGGACAGGGTGATCTTCAGTCTCACTCCCATGGGAAATCAGGTTAACCAGCAGGGAAAGCCACAGGAGGGGGGAAAGGGAAGTATGGATTTATTCTTGCTTGTGGGAGGGATGGCACAGGGCTCTGCCATCCCAGGCTGGTTTACTCTGGCTGTAAGGATGCATGTTCTGATGCCCCCAGCTGGCTGAGATGTGGCTCGATTGAAGTGGAAATTCTGAGGTGCCTGTGGCTGTCAGGTCTCAGAGAGATGATCTGCTGGATCCCTTTGGAACTGGGCATGAAAATCCCTTGGATCTTACCTTGGGTGCAGAGGCATAAAGGGGAGAAGCAAAACCCTGGATGCACAAGGCCTTCTGTTGGGGTTTGGCCCTCCTTGGCCCCCAACACACAACAGAGCAGTACCTTTGCAACAGGAAAATTTGTTACAGGCTGCGTAAACTTCCTTCTGGAAATTCGATGTGTTTAATTTCATTTTACAGGGCTCAGTGTTCTCGAGTTACGAATTGGAGGTGGGGGAGAAATGAAAAGGTGCATTGGGTAGAGCTCTCCCAATAATCAAACCTGAGGAAGGTGTGTGTTGGCAGAAACACTCCATCCTCCTGAAACTGCTTGTTCTGGAAATGCATTGGCACAGGGTGCCCAGAGAAGCTGTGGCTGCCCCTGGAAGTGCCCAAGGACAGGTTGGATGGGGCTCAGAGCCACCTGGGATCATGGAAGGTTTCCCAAGGCAACAAAGGCAGAGGGTTGGAACTGGATCATTTTTAAGGTCCCTCCAACCCAAACCATCCTGTGATTCCAGGATTCTGTGATCCTTGTTTGTCTGGTCTATGTCATGCTGCTCACAGCTACACAAAGGACATGCCCAACAGGGAGTTCTCTTGTCCCCAGGATTGACCATTCCATGTTTCTGGAAGGTTCCATGGGGCAGCCAGGACACCGTGGCAGCTCAGCATTACTAAGCTGCAGTGAGCCCTGCAGTGAAAAAGAAAACCACCAAGCCAGAAAACCAGTTCATTTAAAAAATATTTGTCCCCCATTCCCTCAGAGAAGTTTGTCCTTCCCTTTGGCTGTTTCCTCACCTTTGAGGCACTGCCATGGTGCCATGGAAGATCCTCACTGGCAGGGGGTTCTCCAGTTATGACAACTTGATTTGAGAACATGCTTTTCATTGATAGTTTGCTGTGTGTGTAGCCAGGGGCATGCCTGAGCTGGATAATTGGATTTGGGAGGCCAGTGTTTTTACAATTGTGACACCTCTTGCTGTGAAGCCAGTTTCTGCAGCGATGCAGCTGATACAACATTGGGGCAATCTGTTCCAGCCTTTGTTCCAGGGATGTCTGACTAGTGGAAGAAGTAATCACAGTGAGAGACTTCCCTCAACAGCATGTCTGCTTCCAGCCCAAGGAAGCAAAACCAAGACCTTGTTCTGTCTCTCAAATGGTCCAGGGAACAGCTGACAGAAGTGAGGCTCTGCAAAGTCTTGAGCAGCTTACACAGATTCACTGTGTGTGTTCTTTTCTATAGATCCTCTGTAACACCCAAGGAGTGTTTCACTGTGGCCTGGAGCCCTTTGTTCCTCATTTCTGTTCTTACTAAATTCAAAAATGAGAAATTGGCAGTAGTGTTTTGCCCAGTTGATTTTGTTTGTTGTCCACCCAACCCTTACAGGTACATTTTCTGCCTCTTCAGTTTATACTTAACTATCTCAAGCAATCCAAATCTTCTTTAAAAAAAATTCCCCAGTACTCTTTGGGTGTTTAGATTTTAAATCCTAGCTGGTGATTCTGTCAAATTCAGAGTTTCAGAGCCTGCTCTGCCCTCAGACAGGGAAATGTCAGCTTTAATCCAGCCTTACACATTTTGGGTGAAATCCAGGCCTTGTGCAAGCCTGGTTTAGCCAGGAAGCTTTGAGCCTTGAGCTTGCCAGCAGCTCTGAGGGCCTTTGCATGGCTGAAGCTGCACCAGATCTGAGCTAAAACCACAGTGGTAACCCAGTGTGGTAGCAATGACTGCTGAGCACAGCACGTGTGCAGGGGGTGCTGCCTCCTCTCTGTCTAATGGCTTCAAAAGGAAGAAATGAGGAACATGTTGTTTATTATTTCATCTGCACACAGGGATGAGATTCTCAGTCCCATCTCCCTGGGTTTGGTTTGCGTGCTCAGTCCAGCACTGCTGGTTTCTGCTGTGGCTTTTGTGCTTCCTGCCCTTGCCTTTCCCTTCACTGTCCCATTCCTGCCTTGCTTCCCCAGCTCTTCCCTCAGCCACTGAAATGCTCTCTTTTCCCACACCCTCCCTGGAGAGCAGCCCTGGCAGGGGCTCAGGCTGGTCTGGAGCTCATTGCCCTCAGTCCCCAGGGGTGTGTTGGGTTGTTCTCAGAATCCCAGAGTGGTTTGGGTTGGAAGGGACAGTCAAAACCATCCAGTCCCACCCCTGGCCCTGGGCAGGGACACCTTCCACTAGAAGGGATCTTCAGCCTGGAGAAGGGGAGGTTCCAGGGAGAGCTCAGAGCCCCTGCCAGGCACTAAAGGGGCTCCAGGAGAGCTGGAAAGGGAATGGGGACAAGGGATGGAGGGACAGACACAGGGAATGGCTCCCACTGCCAGAGGGCAGGGCTGGACGGGATATTGGGCAGGAATTGTTCCCTAGCAGGGTGGGCAGGCCCTGGCACAGGGTGCCCAGAGCAGCTGTGGCTGCCCCTGGATCCCTGGCAGTGCCCAAGGCCAGGCTGGACAGGGCTTGGAGCAGCCTGGGACAGTGGGAGGTGTCCCTGTCATGGCAGGGGTGGAACTGGAGGATCTTTCATGTCTTTCCCAATCCAAATCATTCTATAAAGCTGTGATTCTATGTGGGCAAGATTGTGCAGGGTCTGGTGTCTGTTGTGCTGTGTGAGAGCAGAAATGCTCTCCACTGATGAGTTTGGTGCTCCATAAAGTACTGGGTGCTCAAGAACTGTCCAGGCTCAGCCAGAGCAACATGGGCTGTGTCTGTAGGGAATGGGAGATGTCCCCCACAGGGACAGTGAGGCCAAAGTAAAACAAGGAGAGAGAACTCTGACAGAGGTTGAAAGAAGAGAGTTGTCTGCTTTTGAAGGGTTTGGGACCCAAAATCTCTGAGTTTCTCTTTAAACTTGGGATGTCTAGAGAGGAGCAGCCCCTTGCAGCTCTGCGCTGGTTGCTGCATGAGCTTTTCTGGGCTGCATGGCAGGAGTGTCAGTGAAGCTGCCAGGAGAGCCTCTGACATCAGCTTCACAAAGCAACTATCATGTGGAAAACAGCCTTGGGTAGTTAATTAATCCTTCTGTAAATAGAAGGCTTGATGTGCACCAGCAGTGCTGTGGGATCTTTCTCAGAGGGAAGGAAAGTCTCTGACAGGAGTGTGGTGAGCAGGGAGGCTCGTTATCCTTCCAGTTAAATTCTGAAAGGAAAAAATATACTTCTATTTGGTGGGTTGTGCTGGAGGGTGAGTACAGGTGGGGAAGGATCCCTGGGGAATGCCAGGGAATGCCAGTTCCTCTGCTTACAGGATGGCAGCAGCTCCTGCCTCCTTCACCTGCCTGGGGCTCCTCCTTGGGAGCTGTGCACTGTCACTGTCACACTCAGGTCAGCACTGGAGCAGCCTTCCAGAATCACTTCCCAGAGTGTCCTCTGGCAGGGGGTGCCAGGAAAAGCCCAGGAGCTGCTGTGTGTTCTGTTTGTGCTGCTCTCCAGGCAAAACACAACTCACAGTGACACTGGAGAAGCTTCCCATCCCAGAAGTTTGGGGAATATCTTTCATTTGCATATTTGTTTGTTTTTCCACACATGACCAGAATAGATATTCCCCAGGCTATCTTCAGAGCAATTTTTTCTTTAATCAGAGTTTGAATTGTTTCTCAATAATTGTTCTCAATTAGCACAGAATCATGGAATGACTTGGGTTGGAAGGAACTTTAAAGTTCATCCAGTGCCACCCTCTGCCACAGGAAGGAACACCTTCCATTGTCCCAGGCTGCTCCAAGCCCTGTCCAGCCTGGCCTTGGGCACTGCCAGGGATCCAGGGGCAGCCACAGCTGCTCTGGGCACCCTTTGCCAGGGCCTCCCTACTCCCCCAGGGAACAATTCCTGCCCAATCTCCCATCCATCCCTGCCCTCTGGCAGTGGGAGCCATTCCCTGTGTCCTGTCCCTCCATCCCTTGTCCCCATTCCCTTTCCAGCTCTCCTGGAGCCCCTTTAGTTCCTGTCAGGGACTCTGAGCTCTCCCTGGAACCTCCCCTTCTCCAGGCTGAAGATCCCTTCTAGTGGAAGGTGTCCCTGCCCAGGGCCAGGGGTGGGACTGGATGGTTTTGACTGTCCCTTCCAACCCGAACCACTCTGGGATTCTGAGAACAACCCAACACACCCCTGGGGACTGAAGCCTGTCAGGGGCTCTGAGCTCTCCCTGGAGCTTCTCCTCTCCAGGTGAGCACCCTCAGCTCTCCCAGCCTGGCTCCAGAGCAGAGGGGAGCCAGAGCAGCAGTTTAATCATTTCCGTGGCCTCCTCTGCTCCATGCCTTTCTCATGTGGAGATCTCAGTCATAAACACAGTGTTTCACGGTCATGTTCTACCTGAATTTGGTTGGATGAAATAGAATTATAACAGTGTGCAGTCCAGTTAGAATCTGGAATGACAAGGATTGTGCTGCTGTGTGTCCCTGGCAGGTGTGGAGGGGCACGCTGGCCCGGCTGCGCTACCGGCGGACGCGGGCGGCGCTGAGCATCGTGCGGCACTACCGGCGCCACAAGGTGCGCTCCTACCTGCGCGAGGTCCTGCGGCGCTTCCGCGACGTGCGGCTGCTGCCCGACCGCGGCCGCGGCATCCCCTGGCCCGCCCCGCCCAAGGTGCTGCTCCGCTTCCAGGAGGCTCTGCAGGACATCTTCCGCAGGTACGGCCCCTGCTGCCACGGGTTTGAGCTTTTATATTTTTCAGGCTCTGTGCTGCTTTGGTGGGTGGTCTGGGCTTCGTATTAGGGCATGGTGAGCTCTGTTCACAGAGTAGGGAGGCAAAACAATTCCTTCTCCAGCTGGGGACCAAGGACAAATGATCCAGATCTCAGCCCAGGAGCACAAATAACATGGGCTGGTGTCAGAATCTGTGGGTATTGGTGATTCCGAGGTTGTAGAAAGTCTCTGTCTTTCTGCCCCGTTGCCAAAGAAGAAGCCATAGTTCGTCTGTGCTGGTTTCAAGGTTGTTTATTTTTGCTTATCTATAACATGTTCTGCTGCCCTGCTGCAGCTCTGTCCTGCAGGGCAGCGTGTGGGGCTCTGCCCTCAGTGGGATGGTACAAACATTATATACCAGAAACTACGTGTACGATATTTACAATAACGTGCCAATATCTATCATCTACGTTGAACAGTGTGTCCCCAGCCTAAATGCCAACACCACCAAGAACATGGAGGTAAGGAAGAAGAAGGAGGAAGAACAGGTTCAGGCCCACTTTCCTCCATCTTAGAACTCCTGACCCCCCTGTACAAAGTAAAACCCCCCTGTACAGGTGTTAAAACCCCCCTGTACAATACTAAAAAATTTTACCCTCTAATTTGTGACTACTTTTACTATACCATCTAACCCTCTGTGACTGCTTATTCCACCTTCAAAGTTGGTAATTCATTCCATGGTTCAAACTCAAGATCACAGCTGTTTTCAGCTGCTTGCCAGGGTCTAAAATGCTTCTGACCAAGGCCTGGAACCTCTGAAAATGTCTGAGGGACATTTTGAGTTCCGACAGGCTGGAGAGAGAAAAACAAGGGTGGGACTCCATGGGCTAAAGCTGGAATTGGACAACTCAAATAAGCAAATAGAGCAGAGCTTACAAAAGTGTGAGACCCTGTGACCTGTGGGGTATTTTGTGACCATTTTGGTTCACCTAGGGTGTAGCCCTGGTTGGGCTCTTGTGCTGCCCAAAGTGGATCCATTGAGGCCTCCTAATAAATCCCTACTTTATTCTTTAGCTCCCCCAGCCTCTGTTCTAGGGCAGCCTTCTCAAGGCATCAATCCCAGGGACATCTGGCTGAAGGACATGATTTGAGTGTTGCTGGCTTTGTGCCCTTGACCAGGCAGATAATTCTGATCCAAAGATTTATTGTTGAATCACAGGATGGTTAGGATGTTAAAGCCCATCCAGTTCCACCCTGTGCCATGGGCAGGTTGTTCCACTGTGATAAACATTGTGTTTCCTTCCTTGGCCCCTTTCTGGCCTTTCTGGTTGGTTTTGAAAAGAAAGAGCAGCTGCTCTTGGATGAGGGGGAGGAGAAAAAGAATTTTCTGGATTTCCTCAAGATTTCTTGTAGTAACCTAGTGTTTTTCTGCAGTAGAATGAATGATGTTCCCCTTGTCACCCATGTTCTGTGTGCAGAACAGGTGTTTGTACCTTCATTAAACCTCACAGTATCTAAAGGCTGGTGATTTTTTTCTCTGAAAAGCTGTAGGCAAACTAGTTACAATTCCAGTTTGAGAAATGATGACTTCTGAAAGTGGCTGAATAGGAGAAATGTTGGCTGGAGGGGCTTTTAGAGACCTCCTGTCCAGCCATCAGCTTGCAGGGCAGTTCCAGCACCTCTACATCAAGTCAAGCTTTGTTATTTTCTCCAGCTGTCTCTTTCAGGAGAGACATTCATCCACCCACAGCCTGTCTGGGGAGAGAGTCCTGCTTTCAGAATTAGCTCAGTTATCAGAACTACAGAATTTTAGCTGCTAAAAAGCCTTTTTATAGACTTAACCCTGGAGTTCTACTGCTGCTGCTGAAGGCTGGGGTGTGATGTGGGGCAATGCATGGGCCACCCTGCTCTGTTCTATGGTGCAGTTGGAACTGAGGGGCCAAATTCAGCTGTTAGAGGAGAATGATGCTGTAAACAAGCCCAGAAATGGACTTGACAACAGTTGATTGCAAACAGATGCACTGTGGTTGACTTGTGGGTGTGGGATGGGGAGTGTGGCACCCAGACCTGTCAGGGTTGGAGGTGAGACATGACTTTAAAACATGAACTGACCTTTGCAGCTTTAGGAATGCCTGGGCAGGATTCTGGGGTGTCCTGCAGCAGGGCGAGGTGCAGGTGAGGGGGGCTGGGGGCTGACCCAGACCCTGCTTTGGTGGCAGGTGGAGAGCGGCCGAGCTCATCCGGAGCGTGCCCCCAGAAGCGCTACCTCAGCTGAGGGCCAAGGTCGCTGCCATGGAGCTGCTGAAGGGCCACAGGGCTGACATTGGCCTCCAGAGAGCCTGGCAGGGGAACTACATCGCACTGGTGAGTGACGGGGACCTGGGCTCAGCGTGCTGGAGGAGCCGAATTCGGGAAAGTGAGCGTTGGTTCCTTGGGAGGACAAGTAGTTAGAAATTTCCTGTTTATATGGCTTCAAAGCCTTGACTTCCACTGCACTAGGAGTGATTTTTGTCAATCCTGAGCAGCACCAGCAGTGCTAATCAGTGCCATCAGCTGTCTCTGCAAAGGGGCAGAGCCAGGCTTCACTGGGAGACTAAAATGCTGGATAGAATGGAAAGGTTTGATTGCTTTCCTTTACTCCATCCTTCCTTGGAGCATTTTGGTGTGTCAAGGTTTGGTTTCCCAAAGCACAGAAGGGTGGAGGGAGCCATGTCCTAGCCGTGGCACTGCCAGCCCCACTTCCTTCAGCCCAAGAAGGGTCCTGAGCCTGTCTCTGCTCTTCCAGAAACCAGACAGCCCCCAGAGCTCAGGCTCCTTCACCCCTGTGGCCAACGAGCTGAAGCGCAAGGACAAGTACATGAACATCCTCTTCTCCTGCCACGTGCGCAAGGTAAGGTGGCCCTGAGGTGCTGGGACAGCAGTTCAGAGAGTTCCCAGGAGCTGCATCGGGGATTTTTGGGTGGAGCACACTTGGGTGGCTGCTGGGGGCCTCATCACATCAGAGGCACAAATAAATTGTTGAGTCCCTGCTCGTGCAGAGTGTTGGACCTGAATGGTCTTTCAGAACCCTTCAACCCAAACCATTCCATGATTTCATGAGAAAATCTCTTCATTCTGCATAACTGGTTTGGGTCTGACATTTTTTGTAGCAGAATTTAGGGGTTTTTTAAACTTGGTTGGAAGGTTTAAATAGCTAATTAAAAAAACAGACTTGCTTAATTGTTGTGGGTAGCTCCTAATGATGCTGGTTTAAAAGATCTGTCAGGAAAGGATATTTTAAATTTTACAAAGCCAACAGACAAACTCAATTTTAGTGACAGGCCAGCACTGTGGATGTTCAGGTGTTTTTAAGAAGCTGTATATTCTTTTTATTTGTAAATACTGCAGTTGGTCCCCACGTGCAAAGTTATTCCTTATGATTCTGCAGATCTAGACAATTTATTCTGCAGCACAAAATCTCACTTTATAATAAAACTTTGCAAGTGGTAGTGAGTTATATTGTTTATTCAACAGTGATTCATGTTCATAAAAATAGAAATCTGTAATTGCTTTCTGAGCAAAAATATCTCAGTGGAGTTTTGTGTAGCTGTGACCACGTTTGCTGTGAGGATGGGGTTCACAGGACTAAAGGAGAAGCAGGCCAGTCTGAATCCAAATTTCCTCTTTACAACCTCACAGCACTTAGGCTGAACCTCCCTGAGGGACAGAGAAATGCAGAATTCCCCCTGGCTTTTTTCAGGTTAGGCTGAAAACAAAATAATTCCTCTTCTGACTCATTTAATGAACTGATTCCAGTTGCAGTTTTTGGCTAAATTGGGATAACTGTAGAAAGGACAATATTCAGTTGTTAGAGATGTGATGATGGGAATTGTGGGTTTGGGTGAGAAGGGAATGATGGTGAGGGAATCACTGGGGTCTGTGTGTAATGGACACAGCGTGGGAGTTTTATCTTGCTCACTGTTATGCAGCTCTCCAGCCTTTAAGTCCTCGTGCTCCTCTTGCTCCTGGTTCAGCTCTCAAGGATAATCCCCTGTGCAAACACAGGGCAAAGCAGATTCCTGAAGCACAGATCCACACTTTATCCTGTTCCCTAACTGCCAGGACAGAGCTCCTGCCTTCAGATAAGTGTCAGAGCAGCATTTGTTGGTTTTGGTGTATGGAGGAATCCCTGAGCATTCCAACAGGCCGTGTTTCTGTACTGTGACTGTGCTGGAAAAATCCAGTTTTTGTGAGTTTATTGCATTGAGATGCCAGCACTTCAATAGTAGAAGCAGAATGGGGATGGAATAGGTGTTAACCACCATAAAGTGGGTTTCTCCTGAGCCTGAAAGTCTTTCAGTGCTCTCAGAGGCAAAGCTTTAGCTGGCTGCGGGTGCATTAAAAGGGCAGCTCAACCGAAATCACAAATATTGCAGGGTTATAGACTTGCAGCAGTGTGGGTTTAAAATTATCTTGTAACTTCTTGCTGGGGCAGGGGAATCTCTCCTCATTGCTGCATTCTTCCCTTTGAAGTTTTAACAAATAAATTATCAGGTTTCTTCTCTTTAACCCTGACTTCCCCATGTCCTACCTGTTGGGTTATGGGCTTTTTTGGTTTAGAGATGGAGTAACTGAGAGGTGTTTTAAAAATTTTTATTTTAGTTTTAGTTTTATGAAGGCATAGATATAGATATAGATATAGATATAGATATAGATATAGGTATAGGTATAGATATAGATATAGATATAGATATAGATATAGATATAGATATAGATAGATATAGATATAGATGTAGATATAGATGTAGATATAGATATAGATATAGATATAGATATAGATATAGATATGCACCTTCATATATGTATATGTATATGTATAATTTATATATTATATATATTTTATATTGTGTATACATATATATGTATGAAGGTGTATATATATATATATATATATATATATATATATATATATATATATATATAAACAAATATTACCTATAAATCCATTTCCCACATTACCAAACCTTATTGGCTCAAGGTAGCACTTCGTGCTGGCACATGCAGCCTGGCCCAGTGCTCAGGGCAGATTTGTCTCATCTCTCATATTAAACCTGGTTCCTGTGGGTTTGCAGGTTGTGTTTGTTCTCTGCTGAAAATTGGCTCATGTGAATCTTTAACAGGGGCCTGCAGAGTGAATTACGGAAATAAAATTGTAATTATCAGGTGATTTCATTGCTTCCCTTAAATAATTCTCCTGAACAAAGCAGCAATTCACAAAAAAAAAAGGCTGCTCAAGTTCATCCGTGCTGTGTTTTCATGATTCAGCTTATTTGAGGATTCTTGAGCAAAAGCTGCTGCTCCTGCTCTTCCCTGAGGGAAGAAGGTGTTAGTGGGAAGGTGTTAAAGGGCACTTTGGTGAGCTGGGCTGAATGCTTTATATCTGAAGCATCATCAGCCTTCCTCTGTGGCTTCCTTCAGGTACTGAGTCACAAACCACATGTGAAGTAGTAGTTAGCTGTCAACAGCAATGTCAGGTGTCAGCTCTTGGAAATGTTCCAGCTAATGCACTTCCTTCTTTGCACAGAAAACAGATTAAAAGCAAAAATACTGGACAACTTGAGCAGACAGAGGTCAAGCCCAGAGCTCACCTATTTAAACACATTTATGAGTAGAGCACACCCTGTGACCTGTCAGACATTGGTTCATTAAATTCGTTGAGATAGAATTTCTTTAGCTGATTACTAACATTGAGATAATGAATTCTTCAGGATCTAATTCTTAATAATTCTTAATTGATCTAATGAATTCTTCTGAATTCTAGAAGATTCTAGATCAGGAAGAACTTTTTCCTGGAAAGGGTGGTCAGGCATTAGAAGAGGCTGCCCAGGGAGGTGTTGGAGTCCCCATCCCTGCAGGTGCCCGAGGAGCACCTGGACATGGCACTCAGTGCTCTGGGCTGGTGACAAGGTGAGGATTTGGCACAGGTTGGACTTGATGGACTGAGAGGGCTTTTCCAATCTCAATAATTTTGTGTTTCTAAGTCTAAGAAGTCAATTTATTCTAAGAACTGCTCTCCAAGTTTTGAGCTGCTGGTAAAGTTTTCATTGCCTGTGTGGGGGCCCGATTTCAGCAGCTTGAGCTGAATAATAATGGGGTGCTCTGTTTGGAGCAGTTTCTACAGGAGGGCTGTGAAGAGGCTTTGAAGCCTTGCTGGGGGAGGGGAATAGACTGTGTGCTTGCTTCCCTGCAGTAGGTACAGGTAGAAGCAGGTCATTCCTGCCTATGGAAAAATCCACCTTTTCTGAGCATTGTGGTGCTCTTCAGTTTTTCAAAGGAAATTTTCAAGATTTTTGCCTTAGGAGAAAACAAATGCATATTTCATGCAAATCTCCAGATTTTATTGGATCACCTAGGAAACATCTCTCTCTCTTTATTTTCTTTAGAATAAGGCTTTTCTTCTCACTTTTCCCTTGTCACTTGTGGCACCAAGCTCCATTGACAGGATCATCTCTTTCAAAGGCTGCTGCCCTGCAGTGTCCAGAGGCCACTGACACAGACCTGAAAAACTTCATTGAAGATTTTTCAGCTCTAGGCCAGATCTTCATTTCCCCCACAGGTTTGTCAGGAAGCTAAATCAGGACTGATTCACATTTGGATCAACAAGATATAAATACAGAATGCCCAGAAGGTGCAGAGAACACGGTGCTGGGAAGGGAATGAGCTGTAGCTGAGAACAGAAGGCCTGTCCTTACTCCTACAAGCCCAGTAGTGGAATTTGCACTGGTGTGTGAGTCTCTTCTATGCCTGCTCCCCAGTGGGACAGTTTTTACTTTAACCCACAGCAGGTATTATTTACACAAATGCATGAGGCACCTGGAGCCTCTTTTGCTTGGAAAAAGCTGGAATGACATGAGAATTTGCTCCTCAGGTGAGATGAGCTGCTGGGCCTCTCCTTTGGTACATTTCTTTAGCTGAATTTTAATACTAAAACCAGCGGGGAGCCATGAGAAAGTAGTGGGATTCAAAACATGCCTGTTGAACTCCCACAATATTCCACTGGCTTGGAATACACCTTTGGGATGCTGGTCAGCAGGGGCTGAAGGTGAGTCCAGATTGCCAGAGGCCAAGGACACCTGGCTTGGATCAGCAATAGGGTGGCAGCAGGAGCAGGGCAGTGACTGTCCCCTGAGCTCGTCCAGTCCTGGGGTTGGTTCTGGGCACCTCATGATAAGAAGGAACTGAGGGGCTGGAGCGTGTCCAGGGCAGGGAGCAGAGCTGGGGAGGGGCTGGAGCCCCAGAAGAGGCTGAGGGAGCTGGAAAGGGGCTCAGCCTGGAGAAAAGGAGGCTCAGGGGCCCTTGTGGCTCTGCACAGCTCCTGACAGGAGGGGACAGCCGGGGGGGTCGGGCTCTGCTCCAGGAACAGGGACAGGAGGAGAGGGAACGGCCCCAGGCTGGGCCAGGGGAGGTTTGACTGGATATTAGGGAAAATGTCTTCACAGAAAGAGTGGTCAGGCGTTGGCACAGCTGCTCAGGGCAGGGGTGAAGTTCCCATCCCTGGGGCATGTGGCACCTGGAGGCAGCACTGGAGGAGCAATTCGGCTTCATGATCTCAGAGGGCTTTTCCAGCCTTTCTGACTGTGAAAGCTGAGTGTGCTTCCCATCTCTGCTTCCCCAGCAGCAGCCACAGGACTTCCTGCCCTGGGGTGGCTCTGGTGTCACAGCACCAGAAATCTGCTCCCCTTGTCGCTGGGGGTGGGTGTGGACAGCAGCCAGGCAGGGTCGTGGCAGTGCCCAGGGAGTGCTCACTGTGTCAGATTCTGCAAACAAATCACAGTAAATCAATGCCCCCAGCATTGATCTGGGCTCTGAGGGGCAGATCCAGCCCCAGGGACTGGACTTTGGTTCAGCTCCCATGACCTGGAGTGTGGAGAGCCCAGAGCTTCCCCAGTTCCTGGCTGAGGAACCGGTGCTCCAGCACCCAACATGTGGCACCAGGCACTCCTGACCTACTTTCTCAGGGCCATTCGGTGTTTCATAGCCTTTAGGCTTTTTTCTCCCATTCATCTGCTTCCTAAAATAATCCTGGTTACTCAGCATCTCTTCCTGTGAGACTTCCCAGGCCCTCAATCGTGTTCTTCAGCTTCTCTGAACCACCAGAGTCTCCTTCACACTCACTACCCTGGTCCTTCACAGGCTGTTCCAGGTGAGCCCGTGGCTCCCGGGACATTATTCCCATGTTATTCCTTGCCTGTGCCAACATTCTGCTTTTTCTGAGCAGCCTCATATCATTGTGCCAAGATCTCTCCAGAGCTGTCTGAAATCATCCTTGGTTGCTTTTTCTGAGTCAGTGCTGTTAATGTAAAGCTGTCACAGAGCTCCCCAATTTGCATTTTTTGCCTTTATCTGCTCTGAACTTTATCACTCTGCTGCCTCCTGACTGAGGATATTTAAGTTCTCCCGTTGTCTCCTGATTTCACCCCGGAAAATCCTATTTATGTTCATCCTCCTCGTCACATCTTCCCCTTGTCTCCCCTTCTCAGTTGATTAATAAATATCTCAGTGACTGTGATACACTGATGACTCTGGTTTTGCCTCGGTGAAAAACAATTTCTACTTTTTGTCCTACTTTTTTAGGCACTTCCAACAAACCTTTGCATCCTGCCTGGTTAGTGTTTAGAGCTGAGGGGCATTCAACAGCCTGAGGTGGAGCTGCTGGGGGTGCTCACCTGGAGAGGAGAAGCCCCAGGGAGACCTCAGAGCCCCTTCCAGACCCTAAAGTGGCTCCAGGAGAGCTGGAGAGGGACTTGGGATAAGATCTGGCCTTGGTTTGAGTGAAGCCCTGGAATTTCCCAGGTGCCACAGCTCTGCTGGATGACTGGGAATGTTGTTCCCCTGTCTCTGTATAATGGGATTACAGGGACCATGTTCCCTTTTCAGTGGCCCAAGGTCCAAGGAGAAAACCTCTTTAGGAGCTGTGTGAGTTTGGGATATTTTTGTGTGAGTTTGGAGTACTTTTGTGTGAGTTTTGGCTGTTGGTGAGTTTAGGGTGTTTGTTGTGTGACTTTGGGGTATTTTTGTACGAGTTTGGGGTACTGTTGTGTAAGTTTGGGGCATTTTTGTGTGAGTTTGGCACTTAGCACTGCACAGTTTCGTTTCCTGTGTTTCTGCAGTGATCAGTGGGATTGACAAGGTGTTTCTGTGCAGGTGAATCGCTTTAACAAGGTGGAGGACAGGGCCATTTTCATCACTGACAGACACCTGTACAAGATGGACCCCATGAAGCAGTACAAGGTGATGAAGACCATCCCCCTCTACAACGTGAGTACAGCACTGGGGATCCTCATCTGGGCTCTTTCAGGGCAGTGTCTTTACTCTGTAGTTCCATTTTCATATCCATAAAATGGAAAAAGTCCTTGAGCTGCAGTTTCTAATATATTTAATGTGTTTATAACAGCCATAGTGCAGTTATTGCAACACCAAAGCATCAGGGTGGGATTGTTGGGGTGCTCTGGGCAGGACCAGGAGTTGGACTGGATGATCCTGGTGGGTCCCTTCCAACTCAGGATATTCCATGATTCTATAATTCTATGATCATATTAGCTTTTAATTTTGGTGCATAAAATAAAAGCTGAACCCCAAACTGCCTCTTACACTTCTCTAGTCCCTCCCTGTTTGTTTGCTTTGCTGTGTGCAGGATCCTAGCCCTGGCAGGGGTTGGCATTTCACAGCAGCTTATGGCACTATTCCTGTGTCTCTGAGGGTTTGTTTGATCCTTCAGGTTGTGCTTGAATTTATTTATTTTTATTTTCTTATATTTGTTCATGTTTAATGTAAATCTTCTCAAAGCTAAACTCGGAATTACTGTGAGGTCTGGCCTTGAGGGTAGCAGGGTGGAGCTGCCAGGCAGTGGATTATCAGGGATGGAGGGGGTGGGCAGCACCTCATCTTTGCTCCCCAGCATCCTGGAGCAGGGATTCAGCTGAGGTGACAGTGCTGTGGTTATCTGCAGCCTCCAGAGCCTGCCTGGCTGCTGGGAACTGCCCTGCATGGATTTGCTGTGATGTTTGCATTTGGAGAAGTGACAAACCTGGCATTTCTGTATTGCTGGGAGGGCAGGGATGGGATTAGGGTGAGGGTGAAATCTCATCTGCAGATGAGGAGGGGATGATTAGCTCTGGCTGCATCTGTAATTTTGTGTTTAGAGTCTCCTGCCCTCCTTGCTGGGCATCAGCCTCAGCTGGGCACCCAGCACAGCGTATCCATGGAGTAGCTACTCCCAGTAGGAATCCTGGCTGCAGCAGGCAGTGTCTCCATGGCAGTGCCTCTTGTTTTGAAAGGAAGGTGCCCTGAGCAGCTGTTTTCCTGGCTGCTGTGCTGTCCCAGCACTGGTGTCTCCATGCTCTGAGGGGCTGTGTGCCTGTGCAAACCAGGGTGCAAACACCCCCAGCCTGGTGAAACCAGAGTGCAGACACCCCCAGCCTGGTAAAACCAGAGTGCAGACACCCCCAGCCTGGTGAAAACCAGAGTGCAGACACCCCCAGCCTGGTAAAACCAGAGTGCAGACACCCCCAGCCTGGTAAAACCAGAGTGCAAACACCCCCAGCCTGGTAAAACCAGAGTGCAAACACCCCCAGCCTGGTAAAACCAGAGTGCAGACACCCCCAGCCTCCCAGCAGAGCTCAGACACCCCCACACTCACAGCCTTTTAGCAGAGGGGTTTTCCACACCTGATTTTCCAGGTGTTCCCAGACAGGTGCTTTTTGGTAATGTAGACATGGCAGGATTTTGTCCATCAGGATTTCTCACTATTGGTTTCTCCACCCTTACCTTAACCAGAGGTCTGGGTCACTGAAATTCACTGAGGGAAGGAATAATGAGAGATAAATCTGTGCTTATCAAGGTTTAGAACAATGTCTGTTTTACCTGTGTGCCTGATGGGTGTAAAGGTGCAGACTGTACATTTACAGCAGCACAAGACCAGATCATTTGTTGGTCACCTGAACATTTCCCTCTGGAATCTTTAATGCCATAAACATTAGAGCTAAGCAAGTCAGGTATAATTTCAGGTTACTCATAGAATATCTGCTACTAAGAAATGTCAGTAAATGTTGTTTTTCACTAATAAAAGATGTATCTAAAATAAAATATCCATTCTTACAGAGCACTATTGCAGGCTCTGTGGTGGTCCTGTGTTGGCTATTTTGGCTCAGTGTTGGTTGTATTTTTGGCTCTGTGTTGAATTTTTGGCTGTATTTTGGTTCAATATTGGTATATTTTGACTCTGTGTTGGTCATGTGGCTGATTTGCAGTTCCTCAGGACAAGAGCAGTTAATGGTGTGTGCAGGTAGGTCTCTTGATCTGAGAATTCTCACATTTCTGCAGCTATAAATCAGTTTTAATAGTAGATCTGCAGTTATTCCCTTCAGTAACCTACCACAGGGAATCTTGGCCAGACAGTTTCTTTGACCTGAACAGGAGTCCTTGAGATTCCAGGGATCCTGGAGTGTTTGGCACAGGAGGGATGGGTCCAGGAGGTCCTCTGCTGACCCATACGGGTTGTCAAGGTAATGTTCCAGGGTGGAAATTTGATTAAACCAAGCTTTGGTGGATTCTGTGGTGTAAAATTGCAGCTCTGTTGGCCACAGCCTCTCCCTGTCCCTGCTCCTCCTGCCCTGTGTCCTGGGGAAGAGCCCCAGCCCTGCCCGCACTGCTCCGGGCCTGGGCTGGGCACTGGTCCTGCTGATGGATCCAGAGCCCCCTGAGCTGCAGGAAGGGGAGAGGAGGAGAATTTGGGGTGCCTTTGATTTATATACAGGACACAAAATATTTCCTAGAATAATGGAATTGAATTTGGGTTGGAAGGGACCTTAAAGCCCATCCAGTGCCACCTCTGCCATGGCAGGGACAGGGACACCTCCCACTGTCCCAGGCTGCTCCAAGCCCTGTCCAGCCTGGCCTTGGGCACTGCCAGGGGTCCAGGAGCAGCCACAGCTGCTTTGGGCACCTGTGCCAGGGCCTGCCCACCCTCCCAGGGAAGAATTTTTTCCCAATATCCAATCTAAACCTACTTCCTTCCAATTCAAAGCCACTCCATTTGTATTTCTCTTGCCAGGATTTCTCAGATTTAACTCTGACAAACAGTCAATCCTTTCGAGCAGTTGTTTGTTCTTTGTTGTAGTTATGTTTCATATTTGTTACCTAATGTTTATATTTGTGTTGTTTTTCCACCCCTCTGTTGCCCTGCAAACTCTCCCCATTTTTCTGTGCCTGATCCCTCCTTTCATGGAAGCCCTTCCACCATGTGAAGGAGGCAGTGGATGGAGCTGATCAGTGATACAGAAATTCCTTCCTTTTTGGAACAAAAGCAATGGTTTGAAATGCTCTGAAGGTTTTTTGAGGAGCAAATGGACAATAATGACACCAGTGGTGATGTGTATCCATGGAGCAGCCCTGTCCTACATTTGATGAGTGTTCTCTGGGAAGAGGGATTGTCCTTCCCATGCACAGAGATGAACCAGGCTGGAATCCTGGAATCCTCTGCCTGATCCTCTGCTGCTCCCTGTCAGTGTTTCAGAAGTGCCCTGTCAACACAGCAGCATCCTCAGGGGTGGTGTTTCCATGGAGATCTCATTGGAGACAGTCAGCTGATGGCTGCTACACACACAAACTTGTTTTCAGCCCAGGAAATCGCTCCCCATCTCCCAGAGCCAGCTTTGCCTGGCCATGGTGGAGTCTCTCCTGTCCCTGAACAATGCCAGGCTCTGCACTGGCACAGGGGAAGGGCTGGGAATTAAACCAGGTTTAATTTGTCTCAGATGGAAGGAAGGATTTTTTTACAGTGAGGGTGGCAGTCCCTGGCACAGGTGCCCAGAGCAGCTGTGGTGCCCCTGGATCCCTGGCAGTGCCCAGGGCCAGGCTGGATGGGGCTTGGAGCAGCCTGGGACAGGGGAAGGTGTCCCTGCCACAGCAGGGGTGGCACTGGGTGATCCTTCAGGTCCCTTCCAACACAAACCATCCCATGGCTCTGGGTGAGGAATGTGCCATTCTCTACACAGCCTGACAAACAACAGCTTCCCTGTCAGCCCTGCTGGTTTCTCCATGTGGGGATTCTCTGGGTGGATTTTTCATCTGCCAGCACGCTGGCATCACCTCAGAGTACCAATACACTGTGACCTTCTTGTTTTTACCTGAATTAAAACCAAACAGGTAATGGCTGAGAGAAATGAAAAGGCACCCAAGACTCTAGCAGTCACATCTCCCCTGCAGTGGTGAACATAATAAAGGATGTTCTGCAGAAGCTGAGGATTTTTTCCTGCTCTTCAAGCAGGGCCAATATTAGTGTTGGTAAATACTGAGATAAGCACCTTCTCTGAAATGATTTCTTTTGTGTTGCATTTATTCACTCACAGTCTTGTGGGGAGGGGTGAAATGGGAAGATTTTGAAGGGCTCTTGGCCTCCTAACAGGGTTCTGTTGAATAATTAATGTTTAAATTGCCTTTTCAAATCCAACACTGCGACTTGTTCATCTTTCACACTCGCTGCACATTTAAAACCTTGATGGCAGCGGTCCCTGTGGTGCTATTGTGCTCACAGGAGGGTATTTAAGCATGCAAATTAATTTTAAGGGACACTATAAAGCCAGGCAGCTGTCAATGCCTTTGCATGAGGTGGAGCTTGTTGGGAAAGCATTTCATAACCCCAAAATAGCCTGAACATGGAATAAACTCCACCTGTGCTGGTGCAACTGGTAGCAGGAGGGCCCTGCCTGGGGTTCCAGGATCAGCAGCTGCTGTCCTTCATTCCTGGGGTAACAAACCCACAAAATCCCAGGGGCTGGACCTTGTATGGAGTCTGATCCTGAAAATAGGGCACAGACCACGCTGCTGTGGCTGGGCTGGGCTTTTCTGGGCTGGCTGAGGCATCCAGAGCTGCTCTCTGTACTCATCAGCCTTTTACCTTTCTTATTTTATTATTTTATTTTATTTTATTTTATTTTATTTTATTTTATTTTATTTTATTTTATTTTATTTTATTTTATTTTATTTTATTTTATTTTATTTTATTTTATTTTATTTTATTTTTTTATTTTATTTTTCCCATGTATTATATTCTATGTATTTTATCCCATTTATTATATTCTATTTATTTTATTCTATTTTCCTTTCTTTGCTCTGCTGTACTTGCCTTTTGAGGCTTTTTTTGCCCTCCTTACACATTGTTTTCCCAACACAGATCTTTTTTTTTGCTTTCTCTAATATTCATCTGAGTAACCTGTGCTCCCAGATTGCCCCTCCTAAAAATTCCCTGTTTTTCATTTGTGAGATGATGACAAAGCTTTTGATGAGCCAAGTGCAATTACTTAACAGACAAAAAGAAAATGCCAGAAAATAAAATACCCAAAGCATACCCTTGCACCTTTTTACTTGGTCAGAAGAGGCAGACCCCAATCCATGCCTAAACACGGGAATCCTTGTGGCTTTGCAGGGTTTGTGACTCAAATTCTTCCTAAATTCTTGTTACCTGCAAATCACAGTAGCACAGAGTTGTTCAGGTTGAAAAAGACCTTTAAAATCATCAAGTCCAGCAGCAGCATCACCACTCCACATCCTCCAGTGCCACATCCACACTTTTTTTGGACACTTCCAAGGATGTGCCAAGGCTGGACACTCCTTTCAGTGAAGGAATTCTCCCAGTATCCCACCTGATCCTCCCCTGAGGCCATCAGATCCCTTTGGAGAGGCTGTTGGGCAGACTCCTGATGAGTGTGGGATTCAGTGGTGTCAGCCAGGGGAGGTTTTGGGGAGAGCTTTTACCTGGGACTGTGGGGAGAGCAGCTGGTGCCATCCTTGGGGGGTGCCCCGTGGTCCTGGGGAGGGAGAGGGGCACAGCAGTGGCACAGGGGCTGTGGGGTGGGAGAGGGGCACAGCAGTGACACTGGGGCAGGAGAGGGGCACAGCAGTGACACTGGGGCAGGAGAGGGACACAGCAGTGACACAGGAGCTGCCTGGGGCAGGAGAGGGGCACAGCAGTGACACAGGGGTGGGAGAGGGGCACAGCAGTGGCACAGGGGTGGGAGAGGGGCACAGCAGTGACACTGGGGCTGCCTGGGGCAGGAGAGGGGCACAGCAGTGACACAGGAGCTGCCTGGGGCAGGAGAGGGGCACAGCAGTGACACAGGGGTGGGAGAGGGGCACAGCAGTGGCACAGGGGTGGGAGAGGGGCACAGCAGTGACACTGGGGTGGGAGAGGGGCACAGCAGTGACAGAACCAGCCTGGCAGTGGCAAAGGCACAGACAATCATGGAATCATGGAATAGCTTGGGTTGGAAGCACCTTAAAGCCCATCCAGTGCCACCCCTGACGTGGCAGGGACACCTTCCACTGTCCCAGGCTTCTCCAAGCTCCATCCAGCCTGGCCTTCGGAGACTTCCAGGGGTGGGGCATCAGCATTTTTACATCAGCACAGCCAACACTGTTCTCCCTTTCTCTCCTCAGCTGGTGGGGCTGAGTGTCTCCAATGGGAAGGACCAGCTCGTGGTGTTCCACACCAAAGACAACAAGGATCTCATCGTTTGTCTCTTCAGCAATGACCCCTCCAACGACAGCAGGATCGGGGAGCTCGTGGGAGTCCTGGCCAGTCACTTCAAGAGGTCAGTGCTGGGGCTGGGGCTGCTGGACACCCATTCCAGAGTGGAGATCATCCCTGGATCTCTGTGGCACTTCACTGCAGTCATGCAATACCACAGTGACCTTCCTTCCTGGCATTTTTGGGACACACTTTTTGCCTACAACTCTTTGTTGCCTCTTCTGCCTTCCCTGTATGTGTTTGACAGCCACAGGTGTTTGGGGGACAAATATCACTGAAGGTGTCACAATGGCTCCCAAGGGCTTCCTGCAGCCAAACTCTTCATGATTAAAATTAAGATGGAGCTTTTCTTTGCTCAGATTGACCCCTGCTCCAGTACCATAAATCACCAGCAGGTGATTTATTGCTTGAGCAATAAATCATTGCTGTGCAATGTCATCTCTGCTCCCTGAAGTCTGTCTGTCTTGTAAATCCCCGAGCCAAAGCTGGTGATTTGGTACAGGGGTATATGGGATTGAGCTCCTGGAGCAGCAGGAGTCACCTGGATCCCAGGAGTGAATTCCAGGCTGCTCACACCAGCCCCAGGCACAGAAGGAACTCCAGGGAGAAACAGGGTGTGGAGAGCAGATCTTTGTGTTGTTCCCTGGCTCCTCTAGAGGAGATTCCCAAGAGGAATGATGCTGCTCAGCATGTGCAGCCTTGGCTTGCTGTTCACAAGCTCCACAGAACTGACAGAGTGGAGCCTTTAGAGGTAAATCTTCAAACAGAGCTGTGAGTAGCAGGAAAACGAGAGGGAATATTGGTCTCTTTAGTTCCCTGGGTATTTTTCCATGAATTCAAGAACACTGTGCTGGTCCAGCCCCCTCTCACCACCCTGGTGTGAAGTTCAGGACTGGCCCTGCTTCTTTGGGCAGGGGCTGTGTCCACTGGAAATGGATTCTCAGCATTGGCATAACTTGTTTGGAGAAATTCGGTGCTGCAAAGCAACAGAAAACATTCTCTAGTTTTGCTTTTACCTAAATATCAATTCATGTCTAAGGCAGCTGCTCTTGCAGGCTCAGGAGATTCTGTAAAGCAATGCACTTTGTTTGGGAATCCTGGAAGTCCCTGGAGTTCTTCCATCCAGCATCACCTTCAGGTGGCTGATGCTCCTCAGGGCCTTGCCAGGTCTCTGGTGTGAGAACAGGCTGTGGCACTGTTGGTGCCACTCCAGCTCCTGTGTCCAGTGTCCAATTATCCAAAATTGCTTTTACTTTTGCTCAGATGGGTCCCCCAAGCACCAGCCCTTGTGTCACATGTTCCCCATTCAGCCCAGGCAGAGGTGCTTCATTTTAACAAAGGATGTTGTGACCATCAGCCTGAAACATTGCACCATTCTCCTAAGGGTGGAAACTGCTGATTTCCAGCTTCTTACTCTGATTTTAACAATGACATTTCTACCTTTAAAAATAATTTGGTTTAATCTAATCATTGTCTGTAGGAGAATGGCAGTTAAATACATTTATGTGCTGATCAGCTCCACTTAACACAATATTAGCATTATTTTAGTGCTGGAATGACAAATTTCAGCACAGCTGGGTAAATGGGAGAGCTGTTGTAGAAGCCCATTTTTCTCCAACATCCATTAAAAGTTCCTGGATGAAGGGCAATGCACAAGACAACTTACATTTAGTTTCCCAAATATATAAATGTCATAGTTTCCCTCTTCAAAGCAATATCTGTAAATCAAAACATTCAGGAATGTATTCGTGTTTTCCATCACTTTCCATTTTCCTAGCATCAAAAACTCCTGTCAATGAATGGGATTAGCTGACCCTGTGCTGCAGAGGTACTTGGGGAATTCCTCATTATCTGGGATTAGCTGGGTCGGGTTTCTCTGCCCTGCCCGAGGAGGTGCTTGCTGTGAGCTAAGGCTGGAGCCAGCAGGAAAATCTCAAGCCTAAAAGTTCAGTTGCTTGGAAGATCCCACCCATGGTGGGGTTTCAGAGTTTAGCTCCACCCGGGGTGTGGGAGCAGCTCCTGTGGGTTCTGGGGCTCTTTCTGAACATTAAAAGCAATTTCCAGCCATCTCAGCCCCCATCCTGAATCCCTGCTGGGAGCTTTTAGCAGGGCTGAGGTGCCACAGGCACCTGTGGCTGTGTGGGTGGTGGTAGGTAATGATCCTTTAACTGTGTGTGTAATAAAATCATGTGGGTTCAGTGCCATTCTGTGGTGTAGGAAAGGGGAAGAGGAGGTTGCTGGTGTCACCTGAGCTGAGGCCACCCAAACCTTCTCATTCCAATACTTTTGGTTGTTTGGGTTTTTTTAATTCCAAACTCTTTGAACTGGGAACTTCAATGCTCACGTGTCTGTTTGGGAATTTTGGACATTTTCAGCAAGAAATAGCTTGGACATTTTAGAGCAATTATAGAGGTGACATCTCTCAATGCTGCATTCTGCTTTTGGGCACAAAGGCTTCACATTTGGGAATGTTTTGCCTGAGTTCACATTTCTTTGCATCACCCATGAAATCTTCATGAAGCTGTGTCTTTGAAAAGTTATTCCTGGTAGGAATTGTCTTACTTTGAGAATGTGGTTCACAAATAAGTGTTTATACAGGGGAAAACTAACACGAGGCTGTTGAGAGCTGTAACATTTTTAGTGGAGTTAACAGGAGTTCAAGTCACGCTCCTACTGAGTCAGCTGGATTTGGGGTTTTTTACAATGCAGCTGAATTCCCAATAGAAATTATGGAAAGCTGGATGAGGTGTTGATGTAATGGCCACAGAAAGTTCATGTCTGCCTGCAAAGCAGTGTGAGCTCCCCTGGGAATTTCATGGCTGTCTCCACACCAGGGATGGGCATCTCCTGCCAGAGCTCAGGAGATCTGGGATCCAGTGAGTGCCTGGAGCAGCTGGGAGGCTCCAGTGGTGCCTTGCAGGAGCAGATGTGTGAAATTTGGGTCATGTTTCTGCAGGAAGCAAAGGTGCTGTGCAGTAGATCAGAGCTCAGTGCCCTCGTCCTTGGTGTGCCAAGGCAGGGAGCAGCTCCTGGGAGCTCTGGGTGTGGGCACAGCC
This sequence comes from Taeniopygia guttata, assembly GCF_048771995.1. NCBI lineage: Eukaryota > Metazoa > Chordata > Aves > Passeriformes > Estrildidae > Taeniopygia > Taeniopygia guttata. The sequence goes on along the minus strand of NC_133052.1, from coordinate 3,643,345 downwards.
TCCCTGCCAGTGCTGGGGCTCAGGGGAAGGGTCCTGAGGAGCTCTTGGAGGAGAGGGGGTGGGTGTAGAAGGGAAGGATTATATTTTCCCTTTCCATTGTACATCCTCATGGCCCCTCGGGCTCTAGAAGATGTCTGGAGTGATCAGTGCAGGGCACTGAGGATTTTCTGGGATGACCCAGCTGTGGTCACCTCCCTGTGCTCTCACCATGCTGTGCCTCCCACCTGTGTGGGGTCCTCCCATGTGGGTGATCTGAGCCCTGGGGGTGCTCAGGTGTCTCCAGGGCAAGTGCCCAAGGCCCATCCTGCTGCCAGGGGGTTTGTCCTGCCTGGCTGCCCACGCCTTGGGATCGGGGAGTCACTGCCCTGCTCTCCAGTGCTTTCTGTTCCCTGATCCCCACATGGGCTGAGCCACAGCCCTTGGGTTCCTTCCAGGATTCCTGGAGGGAAGGGGGAGTTAAAAGAGCAGTCAAAAGCAATCCCTGCAGAACTCCAGCAGAAAATCACTTGCCTGAGGATAATTTTATATTTTCCATTGCGCTTTGGGACCTGTCAGCCAATTTTAATCATTAGTGTGCCCTGGATTCATCTTCCTTAGTTCTGGGCCTTACCCTGGAGTGTTGACTCGGGTGCTGATGGAGCAGGAATTCACCCAGGGGGATCTCAGACTGCCCCAGGGGCTCCTGGTGGTCCTCAGGAAGATCACATTGCCCCTGTCCCTTCCTCCTGCCCTAAGTGCTGCCCGTGTACTCCATCCCTGCATTTCACTGCAGGAGTCAGGTGGCAGCAGTTTCTTTGGCTGGGGAAGTGGAGAGGTTTCGGTGTTGGATTTAGTGTCACCTGCACTTGTGTCACTGTAACATAGCAATGTGGCTGGGCAGGTGGAATTTATACATAAATTACATATGTAAATTGGGGGAAATCCATGTATATACATAGATAGGCACCCATCCCAGAATCCTGGGGTGGCTTGCATAGAAGGGACCTTCAAGCCCACCCAGTGCCACCCCTGCCATGACAGGGACACCTTCCACTATCCCAGGGTGCTCCAACCCTGTCCAGCCTGGCCCTGGGCACTTCCAGGGATCCAGGGGCACCACAGCTGCTCTGGGCACCCTGTGCCAGTGCCCAGAATATCTGCAAGAATTGGGGAAAATATGCTTATAATTATGGAAAATGTAAGAAATTCTATGTATATACACCTATGCACAGAGGTGTAAAAAAACTGGGAGAAATCTGTGCCCTCAGATTTCAAACCAGGTGAAACAGGCCCAGGCTGCCCAGGCTGCCATTCCAAGCCCAACTTGCTTGGGGAAGCACATCCCAAAACAACTCAGTGGTTCCCTCAGCATGTGGGAACACAACTGGGATTAAAGCTTTTTCTGCTGAATTCTGAGCAAAGCAGGAGCCTGGAAGGGGAGAAGCGAGGTCACACCTCGGTGGGGTCACACCTCAGTGGGGTCACCAGAGGCTGCTCATTCCTTGGGGTGGGTGTAGGAAAACCCAAAGCTGAGCTGGGGCTGGGGGAGACACCTCAGGGCATTCAGAAAAGCCTTTTTAGGGGGCAAAAGAGCACTTTGACTGCTTCCCTGGCATTCAAAGCTTCAGCTTTCATTTGGTACGTTTTTGGTCCTGTCTGTACACAAAGCCAGAGGAGATTCCACTTGGGGTGATTTTGATTGTTTAAGAAAAAAATGCTCAGCTCAGTGATGAGCCTGGTCTGGAACACAAATAATTTGATTGAAATAGATTCAGGATTTTTTATTTTATTTTTTTTCAACTGATGTGGAGAGACAAACCTTTGACTCAGGCCCAGGAATCAGGTGATCAGGAGTTAAACCTTCAATTTGTTATATAAAGATGCTTTTTCCTATCAAAACTGCACTGATTTTAATCAGTTTAAGATTGTTCCTTTCTTTTAAAGCTGTTTACCTTTCTCTGGTGGAAACCTTGATTAAATACTGAGATTCAGGGAGCTAAACCAGGAGCATCTTCTGTAGCCAGGGGCAGTTGGGAGGGGACCATGGGGATATAAATAATGGGATTTTGGGACAAAGGAAGGAGGAGGAGCCCAAATGGTTCAGGAGAACAGGAGCATGTTCCCAAAGCCTCTCCCTGAGGAAATAACCATGTCCTGGGGCAGAGCCTGCCCTCAGAGGAGGGGTGGCATCCCTGGCATCACAATCTGTCACTTAAGCTTTGAGGAGATCCCTGAACTGATGGGGTCTCCATCATTTTAATCATAACCCATTTTTAGGCAAGTTCTGCTGGGTTTTGTGGGGAGCTTGAACCCCCAGGTAGCAGCTTTTAAGCACCAAGTGCTTGACCCTGAAGAAGGGCAGTGGCAAAGGGAAAACATTTTCCTTATACAAAATAAATGGGGAAATAAACAAACTGGAAAGATTGGCCTAATTCTCTTGGCTTGTCTTTGTGACTTTTTGTTACACTTCTCACTGTGTTCCTGACATGGAAAAGAATATTTGTCTCCCTCAGTGTTGGATTAAGCCCTTTTCTGACCCAGAGATAGGGTAACTGAGAGGAATTTTTAAAATTTTTATTCTATTTTCAGTGTTATGTTAAGGGTGAGACAATACAGATGTTTATAATTTACACTATTACAATCAAAAGGTAACAATTTTTAAATTACAATTCATTATAAATGTTTCTTAGCTTATCAGATTTTGCTACACCATGCTGTAAATGCCTTAAAGCAATCATCTAAAATTACCCCTCATGAATCTTATTATAATGCATCTTTCATAGTTCTATTTCCCCAAAGTATCTTGTGTTATTTGCAAGGCCATCCTTTGAAACTTGTTTTTAGTTCCATTTCTCTCTCAGCAATGTCTGTCCTGTTCCAGGGCATTTCTAAGTCAGCATTTCTTAACTCAAAGTTTACACACAGATACATACTATGTAAACCTTCTATCAGACTTTAATAATTTTCTACAAATTCATTTCCCACACCTCATTTCCCACAAACCCAGCTGTCCTGGATTTGTGATATTGAGAACACAATGAGCTCGAGGGAGGGGTTTGGGCTCATCAGGCTGATGAGTTTGTGTAAATCCTTTATTTGAGTCCCATCCTCTGCATCTAAAAGTCAATTCTTGTGTCTGATAACACAAATAGTAACAATTAATTGTGTTTCATGGTCTTCCTTTGAGTCCAGAGAGGTTTATTGGTCAGTTCTCCTCCCCTAATCTGCCTGTGCCCTGCTACCATTGTGTGCCAGCAGCAATTTTGTTCAAAACCCTCTGGAAACTGGATTCAGTTTTATTCCTTTTTATCCTTTATTCCAGCAGCCCTGTGTAACTTTGGTGCTTTCCCTTCTCTGAGCAGCTCCTGGATGCTAAATCTCCACATCCAAGGCTGTCCTGGGAGGGAGCTCTTGGTAAAACTGAAGTTCTTGGGGCTTGAGGTGCTGAAGGAGGTTGATATTCCCATGGTGTTGCTTGGGGTTTCCTGGAGTTGTTTTGTGTTCAGGAAATCTTCCCCAGGGCACTTAAAAATCGTGGATTACTTTGGGAATTTGGACCCAGGTTTTCTCAGTGCTGTAATTCCTGGGAAAGAGATCTTCAGTGACCCAAAAATCCTCTTCAGTGACAAGAGCTGCTCTCCAGTGGCCACTGGTGCTCTCCAGCCCATCACCCCAGTGTGATATTGTACAAATGATGTTTGTTCTCACTGAACATTTGCAGAGATCCTTGAGTTTCCCAGTTCATTCCCTGTCTCCAGCTAAAGGATCTGCTGGGTAAACTGGTGAATCCTTTCCATGCTTGGACAAGCTAAAGGACTAGGGTAAAACTGGATTTTTGTGGCCTTGGTGAAAAAAACAGCATTGAGACTGTCAGAAGAGGTGAGACAGTCCTAGAGTAGGAAATTCAAAGCCATCCTCCTCCTCCTGCTCCTCCCTCAGGGTTTCAGAAGCCTCAGACCCCTGAATATGAGCATTTTATTTTTAGAGCCCTCAGCATTTTCTGTGTCATTTTATGAGGCTCTGTCCAGCTCCCTGCTCTCCTTGAGACATTTATGATCAGAAAGCAATTAAGGTAATCACCCCTGAGGATCTGGAATTCCTGCATCCTACATCCCACAGCCACCCTTCCCAGTCCAGCTTCCTTTTTGGTGCTGGGAACTGGGGATTTCCTTCAGCACAGGCACTGATGTGGGAATAGGAAAATGGAAGTTTCTCATATTTCAAACCTCTTCCTTTTCTGGTTCTGGGTTCTGTTCAGTGTACTCATTATCACAAATTACTATTTTCAATCTTGAGCTGCAGCTCTCGGTGCTCATTCAACACTTGGAAAGTTTGACACGAATCCACACTTTTTCTTTTCCTGGAAGTGTTCAAAAACCCCGTGTGGGTGTGGCACTGGGGTGATGAAAGGGTGCTGGATTGACAGTTGGACTCGATGATCTTAAAGGTCTTTTCCACTTTAATGATTCATGATTCCATGAACCATCACCCTAACCCTGTTAAAACCTGACAGAAGCAGGAGGCATCTCCTAAGAAGTGTTGGATGGTACAAACATAGCCCCACATCCTCTGCTGCATCCCAAAATCACAGAATCCCAGAATGGTTTGGGTTGGAAGGGGCCTTAAAGCCCATCCAGTGCCACCCCTGCCATGGGCAGGGACACCTCCCACTGTCCCAGGCTGCTCCAGCCTGGCCTTGGGCACTGCCAGGGCTCCAGGGGCACCACAGCTGCTCTGGGCACCTGTGCCAGGGCCTGCCCACCCTGCCAGGGTACAATTCCCAATATCCCACCCATCCCTGCCCTCTGGCAGTGGGAGCCATCCCCTGGAAATCCTCTCTCTGTGTTTCCTGTAGCTCCCTCAGGCCCTGCAAGGCCACAGTGGGGTCACCCTCATCTCCTCTCCAGGTGAACACCCCCAGCTCTCCCAGCCTTTCCCCAGCAGAGCTGCTCCATCCCTGGGATCATCCTGGAGCCTCCCTGGGCTGGCTCCAGCAGCTCCAGGTCCCTGCAAGTGGGGTGTCACCTGGGCAGGGAGAGGGACAGTGGCTGTCCCCTGGTGCCCAGGCTGTGGGGTCAGCCCAGGACAGGGTTTCTGTCCCTGTGTGGTGGCTCAGCACACCTGGGCACTCCATGGCCCCTTCTGCCAGTGCTGCTCAGAGCTGGAGCCACGGGGATGAATGAGGCTGTGCCACCCCACTGCAGTGACCACAGACTGTCCCTGCGCAGGGCCGTGCCCGCTGTGCCCCTGTGTGCTGCCCATGAGGGGTGTCCAGCCCTGAGCTGCTGCTGCAAACAGCCCCTGGGCAGCCAAAATGGGCACAGGTGGGTTTTGGTGTCAGCACAGAGCTCCCAGCCTGGGCAGCTCCTGCTGAGTTCAGTGCTCAGCTCCTGCTGAGTTCAGTGCTCAGCTCCTGTGCAGCTCCTGCTGAGTTCAGTGTGCAGCTCCTGTGCAGCTTCTGCTGAGTTCAGTGCTCAGCTCCTGTGCAGCTCCTGCTGAGTTCAGTCTCAGCTCCTGTGCAGCTCCTGCTGAGTTCAGTGCTCAGCTCCTGTGCTCCCAGTGCTGAATCCCATTCCAGGCTGCTCCGTGCCCTCCCTGGGCTGTGGAAGGAGCTGCTCACAAAGCTTCAGGCACAGGAAATGCCTCGTGGGTGATGCTAAAACTTCAGCAGGAGTTGTGCTTTCAGCCCCTTTGTTCCCAGTGAGACACTCCAGGCTGGTTTCCCACCTTGGCTCTCATTATTCCCAATAAAGATCTTGGTGTGCTCCATGGGCCAGAGCCTGAGCCAAGCTTAGGAAAAGCTTTGCCTTTTACTGCACTCCTTCAGCTTGGGGAGAGCTTTCAGTATCAGTCCCAAAGAGGTTTCTGTAAAAATGAGGACAGCAATGGTTTTCAAGGCCTTAATATTTTTAGGGACATGGAAATTTAATAAAGAGGCTCAGTAGGTTGGTCATGTTTGAAACAATAAAGAAAAATGCATTTTTCTCTTTAATATTCAAGGGAATATTAAATGTTGATATCGATTAATATATTACATATTTGATTCAGCAACTTTTTACATTCTTACATAAAGCAATGTAATGTGTAATGAAAATACTTGTGTATTATGTGTAATGAAAATACACATTATTATGTGTAATGAAAATACACATTAACAAAGCTTTCCTGTTCTTTTGCTCTGTGGCATCTTCATCAGAGCCAAAATTTCTCTTTTCAGCTTCCTTTCCTCCCATTTTCCTCTGGCTCAGCTCATTGCATCTCCTGAGCTCAGATTTGAGTTGTTCTCCAAAAGGTATTTCTGTGACTGCTCTGTCAGGAGTCACTGGGATGCCAGAAAATTATTCTATTTAATAATTTCAGTCTATTTAATGACTCCAGTTGGTGATTTTTCACAAAACTCAAATGTTATGCTTAGAGTGGAGGTTTGGATTTGGGGTTTTTTTTTCAGGATGTTTGGAGGATCTCAGTGATAAAATCTGAATGTGCTGAAGACCCCGAGAGGTCTTGGCATTTTTGGAAATGTCTGAGGCCCTTTTTAATCTGATACTAAATATTTGGCAAAAATATTGTCTCCAAACAATTCCTTCTGAAGCTGAAGTCAAATAAATTAGAATTTAAACATGGCTGTATTGGAAAAACAAGGCAAAACCATTTATTACTTGATAGATTTTAGAGCTTTTATTTTGGTTTTTGCAACAGGTACAGAACTGAATCTGTGAGCTAAAAGTTAAAGCTCATGCTGTAAAGCAGGCTGGGAAAAAAATCACATTCCTGGTGTAAAACTGAAGTAGATCAACTCAATCCACTGAGCCTGAAGTGTTGTTCTCCATACAAATCCTCCTACACCAGGTTGTCATTTTTTACCCAAATTTCTGAGTGTGTTTGATCCATGGCTTTCCTCTTTCCCCTTTGCTCTGCCAGGTTCCTAAATTAAGCTGTGTTGGGGTTTTGATATAATATAAGAAAGATTTGCATAAGTGCATTTATGGTAATTTTGTGGTGAGTTTTAATGTGTTGGCTTCATTTCAGCCCTTCAGATCCTTAAATCACTTTTGATTAGCTGTTGCTTAAACATTGCTTTTTTCCCCCTTTTGAAAACAGATGCACTGGGGATGAGCCGAGGCAAATTTCTTGTAAATCTGCTTTGTTGCTAGAGTCAGGCTGAGAGCCTTTGCTCTTGCCCAGAGCTGGGGAGCTGGGTATAATAATTTATTATCCAAATGGGATGTTTTAGTGCTGAATTAAGTGAGAGGAAAAAAAAAAAAAAAACAGAGGGGAGTGCTGGTGTGGAAAACCCAATTTTTTTCCCTGGATAAAGAAGCTTTTCACAGTGAGGGTGAGGAGAACCTGGCACAGGGTGCATTTTCCTGGGGGTCTCTGCAGGATTCCTGCCTTTTCCTGGGGGTCTCTGTGGGATTCCTGCCTTTTCCTGGAGGTCTCTGTGGGATTCCTACCTTTTCCTGCAGTTCCATGTGTGATTCTTGCCTTTTCCTGGGGGTCCATGTGGGATTCCTGCCTTTTCCTGGGGATCCCTGTGGGATTCCTGCCTTTTCCTGGGTATCCATGTGGGATTCCTACCTTTTCCTGGAGGTCTCTGTGGGATTCCTGCCTTTTCCTGCAGTTCCATGTGTGATTCTTGCCTTTTCCTGGGGGTCCATGTGTGATTCTTGCCTTTTCTTGGGGGTCCATGTGTGATTCTTGCCTTTTCCTGGGGGTCCATGTGTGATTCCTGCCTTTTCTTGGGGGGTCCATGTGTGATTCTTGCCTTTTCCTGGGTATCCATGTGGGATTCCTGCCTTTCCTGGGGATTCCTGTGGGATTCCTGCTTTTTCCTGGGGTTCCCTGTGGGGTCCCTGCAATCAGAGAGGTTCCCAGCCTCTCCAGGATGCTCAGCTCCTCCCCAGGGGAGAACAATGAGCCATTTTCTCCATGCCACACTCACTGGGTTGATAAATAGTCAGCAAAAGGATCTTCTTGGGGTCACAAAATCCCAGAATATCCTGAGCTGGACCCAGGAGGATCACCAGCTCCTCAGGGTTTGTTGCCCATGCAGGCACAGGGAGAAGTTTATTTGAGGGCCCCTCACCACCCCACAGTCTGTGGCTGGAATGGGTGTGGGGGAAGTAGCTTTCACTGCAGATTTCATCCCATTTCAATCCATCCTTTCCTTTGATGATTTCATCTGGGAGCTGCAGTGCTGAGAAACCAAAATTAGGAAAAGTTGAAAGAGCACCTGTGCTTCCACATTCAGATCCATCCAGCCTGGGCTCTGCCTTGGAGGTGGATGAGTTTCTGTGTTGTCGCTGGCCTTGTTTCCTTCCCACTAATAGGAAATTCTGAGGTGGAAGGAGATCTGGTTATGCACCAGAGTGGAGATGTTCCAGAGAACTCCTGAAATGCTCCAGATTTCCAGCAGCATCATTTTCTCAATGCCCATCTCTGCTTGTGTCCCTGAGGGCCAGCACTGAGCTGCTCCCAGGCTCTTCCAGCCAAGGCTTGGAAGCAAAGTGCTGCTTTGGTTTTCAGGGCAGGAGTGAAGGATTGAAATGTCCCCAAGTGCCAAACCCACAGGGCTTTTAAACCCCTCCATGGATGGGGACTCCAGCCCTGCCCTGGGCAGCGTGATCAGATAATTCTTCCTGTTTTTTTTCTTTACCAATTTCTTTACTCAAACAGCAACATCTGACAGTGACAGCGTGTCTCGGTTTGAACGGACAGGTGTCTGCTGAGGAAGGCAGAAGCCTCCCTTGAAATGGAAAATATAAACCCCCTCCCTCTGAATTATTATAATTGTGAATTTAAGGGGCTCTCAGGTGGAGATTCCTGAGTCGGAATAACAGTTCTTTATTAGGAAAAATAAAAATACAAATGCCATAGTACAAAAAAAACAAACCCACTGCCAGAGTCAGAACATGCCCTGATTCCCTGTGGGTCAGGGAGGTGGCAGCAGCCCCATCCCAGGGTGGCTCAGCCCTCCTGCAGTGCCAGCTGTGCTTCTGCTGGAGCAGGATCCTGCACAAGGGGGGAGTTTTCCTCTGGAGCTCCAGGGCTGGGGGAGATGGGCCTGGGCTGCTCTGGGAATGCAGTGGGAAGAAAGCTGCTCCTCTGGGAATGCAGTGGGAAGAAAGCTGCTCCTCTGGGAATGCAGGGGGCAAAGGCTGCTGTGCTGTTCCCAGGTCAGATTGGATCCAGGTAGGAATGCTCGGCTCCTCCCCTGGGCAGAGCATCTCCCCATGGATGATGGAATTTTCTCAGCCAGGCAGGGACACTCAGTGGCCATGGACAGCAGAGATCTCCTGGAGGGAGGGTTGGCTGTGGAAGAGATAAAGAAAACTGCCCAAAGAGCAGCAGAGAACTGCCCCAGCTCTGACAGATGGCAATGGATGCACATCCAGCCATATCTTGCATTTCCAGCCTAAGACACAGGAGATGTTTTCTCCTTGCTGCTCCCTTTATTCCCCTTTTTGTCCCCGCCAGGCTCCTGCTCCAGCTGAGCTTTGTCAGCGCCATGCAGGGCTGGGGGGCAGGGACCACCCAAAGGTGGGACCAGAGCAGCTGGGGATGGGATGGGGGTCCTGTTTTGGAGCCAGTGGGATCCTGTGCTAAACTGAGCATTAAAATCCCAACCTGCATTTCCCCATTGTCCTCATGCTGCCTCTGAACACCCAGTTCCATACTGGGGGCCCAGTAGCTGCTCCGTGTGGTGCTGCTGGCAATCCCAGGAGCACACAGCTGCTTTCAGGAGGCTGCCACACATTTTCCCTGGAATTCTGCCCACCTCGCTGCTGTTCCATCGGTTCTTTCCTTCCCCAGTATTTCCCTCGGTTAAGGGCTCCAGTGACTGACAGCAAACAAAAAACAACAAAAAAAGCTCCATCGTGATCATATTTACTGGTGACCTACTTAAAATGCTCTTTCCTCCTGCTTTGGTGTGTGCTGCAGTGCTGCTGGCTCGAGTCTCCAGGGAATTGCTGCTGGAATGATAATGAATGCACAACGTGGCCCCTCGCTTGTTTAACTGGAGTCTCTCAAAGACATGGTTTATTTTTTATTGCATCATTTAGACTTCCTTTTTCTCCCCCACTTGTGATGTATTATTCCCATTTTTGGTCTCCTTGCTTCACGCTCTGACTGCAAGCAGAGCTATTGTTTGAAGTGATACCATTAAATCATAGGATGCCTTTATCTTTTGATAATTTGTCTGTTTGTTTTTCAGGAAAATTAGGCTTTTAGCTCTCTCCCACAGAGTCTGAGCTATGTTGTCAAAGGCTTGTGTTGAGCATAATTTTTTTTTTCTGGTGAAAATACAGTAGCAGAGGTGACTATTTATTTAACAAATGCTTTACACCTGCTTTGGTCCATTTTTGTAGGGTTGTTGTAAATGGGTTTGCAGGATGGGAAGTCATCAGCATGTCCTATGCCAGGGGACGGCACTGGGTGGGCTTCAAGGTTCCTCCCAACCCAAACCATTCCATGGTTCTGTAATTCCATGAATATCAGGATGTAGGAATCCACTGAACCCATGGATGAGGGATCACACCTGAAATGTTCTTTTCTGGTGGCTGTGAATCCTTCTGTCCCCACAGAGGTGACAGTAATCATGGAGGAGGCAGGACAAGAGGGAGTCACCTCCACTGTAAAACCACTCAGGATCTGTGGAAATTCATCCAGTCTCTGGCTCCAAATGAGGCTGTAAGGAATGTTTAGTTCTCCTCTAAGTAGTGAGGGCACAAACATGGGAACAGCTTGGTGCTGCTTTGGGAGGAGGAACTCACCCTGGTGTCCCCTCAGTCCAGGGCCACAGTGTCCCCTCCAGCTGGGATAATTCCCAGGTAGTGGCTGAGCTTTGTAAAGTGAGTTTGGAGCCTTTGGAGTGGGTGTTGTTGCCTCCCTAGGGAAACTGGGATGTGTGTGCTGTTCTCAGGCATGAGAGCCCTCACCCCTCATCCCTCCCAAACCACAGAAAGAAACTGGGATTGACTGGAAGAGCTGCCAGAGAAGTTCTTGCCACAGAGGAAGTTGGGATTACAGAGAGGAATATTGTCTGACCAGGTCTGTGTCCATGGGAGCTCATCTGGGAGCAGTAAACAGAATATTTAGAAGACACAGAGCAAGCAGGGGAAGGAAACCACAACAGTGTTGTTCTCCAGAGAATCTTTGTCACAGTCAGTGGATTTTAATGCCACCATTTCCACATGTCCCAGCTGCCCATGAGCTCCAGTGGCTGATTCCACCTCACAAAGCACCCAGAGCCTGTTCCTCAGTTTCAGACATTGATCAGGGCTTGTGTCTTATCTCCTCATCTGCTTTCATTTCAGTCATCCACCAGAGCCCATGGTATAAATTAATATTCCCAGGCCACAGGGTGCCTTGCATAAAGCATTTTTACATCCAAATGGCACCATACATCCTGTAACAGAGCTGTGATTCATGGGCTGTTACATGGCAAAGCTGAGGTGAAGCCAGCTGACTAATTTATACTGAGTAATTCGATTCTGAATTAAATGCACAAAAGATTATTCCTTTTTTCCCTTTGTGCTTTTCCTTGTGTGAACTCAGAAGAACTGATACTGGTGAAGGAAAGGTTGTTTTCATTCTGCATCACCCCAGCCTGGTATCTGCTGAAGGGCAGTTTTGGGAGATTTGCGGGGATGGCTCCACCCTGTGCCACCCTCCTGGGACTGTTCACAGGCCAGGCTCCCTTCCAGAAATCCCAGTGTGCAGCCAGGCCCTGGGAACCCTTCCCTCAGCCTGTGTTTGTGTCTGCAGGGATGGAGCACTCTGACAGTGACGTTTCCTTGATGTGCAGGTAGGGAACAGCCAAGCAGTGAATAACCCCATCTGTGCTGATCATGGGTCAGGGAATGGCTTGGGTGGGAAGGGACCTTAGAACCCTTCCAGTGCCACCCCTGCCATGGGCAGGGATATCTTCCACTATCCCAGGGGCTCCAAGCCTGGTCCAGTCTGGCCTTGGGCACTGCAGGGATGGGGCAGCCACAGCTTCTCTGGGCAGCCTCTCCTCAGACCCCCTCAGTCCCCCCAGCCCCATCCCCTGGCACAGGAGTCCTTCCTTCGCTCGCTGATGGGCACAGATTTGCAGAAGCTGAGCTATGGATCCAGCAGGATCTGGGCTGTCACCCCCTCCATGCCATGGGGACAGGTCCCCCAGGCTGCTGGTGACCACCCCTGCTTGTGTCCAGCTCCTGCAATCTCCGAGCCCCCGGCCCAGTCTCCCCAGCCAGCCCTGCTAATTTTAGCTTGGTTTCCCAGGGAAACAGGGCTTTGTGTGGCTGATGCATTCTGAGGTTTGACAGTGAGAGAAAGAGGTAGTAAAGATCACTCTCGGCGAGACTTTTTTTGTGAAAATGGCTCCTTTTGATTAAAGAGACAAGCCCTGAAATCTTCAGCCATCCAGGGGTTTCAGCATCCACAGCCCTTGGGCAGTCCTCAGCCCTCCAAGAATTATCCCACATGGAAAAGGAAAGGGTGCTGAGGAACAAGGCAGTGATTTTCTGGGGTTATTTATTTTTTGGGAAAGCCCAGTGTAGTCCTTCCTCCACTCAAGAGCATCTCCTGGGATGCTCTTTGTGGAAGCATAAAAGATGCTTCTGTGGAGCCTCCAGCCATGTGCAGGATCCAGCAGCATCTGCTGAGTGAATCCTTTGCCTTTTTTAATGTGGAAAAGAGGAAAGCAAAGCTTTTTTTGTGCTGGAACCCTGTGGCCCTGGGCTGCTGCAAACTTTCCAGCCCCACACACACACTTGGGCTTGGTGTTCACATCCAAACTCAGGTGGTGACATTTCCTTCCCAGGAACTTGTGAAGAGAATAAAAAGGGTGATTAAAACACTTACTCATAGGTTTGTGACCTCAAAGACCAGCACATGTTGTGTTTTGCCTTGTTCAGCATCAGCTGGAGAGTGAGACAGGACAGGATCCTGTTTTCCAGAGCCAGGGAACATAAAGTGCATCCCCACAGCAGGCATGACTTGTGTGAAGTGGGGGTTTAAGTAGCCTGAACCAGGGGAGGTGATTTTTAGATCCCTTGTGGTGTGTCAGGAATCTGCCCAGGGCTGCAGGTGGGACCTGCAGGAGCCTCCTGCCCCTCTGCAGTGACAGCTGGGGACAAGGGGTGTCCCCAGAGTCTCTGAAATGCCACCACAGCTCTGTGTTCAGGACCTTCGTTCCACCAGCCACCTTCAAACCAGAGCAGGAGATGCCTCCAGCAGCTGAGCAGGTCCCACTTTGGGGCAGGTAGGACAGGGGTGCCAATTCCCAGAGCCTTCATCCCTGCCTGGGGTTGCCTGAGTTGTGCACTTGCAGTGTGAGGGACGTGTTTGCCCAGCTGCTCCTCAGGGCTGGGTTTGGCTCAGGCTGGAATTAATTTGCTTTATAATAAGGAATTCTATGGAGACTTTTGAATGTTCATAGTGCTCTTGTGCCTCACTGGTAGCTCCACTGGTGCTGTATCCTGCAGATTGGCCAGGAGAGTCCTGAACAACAAGAGAAAGGAGCAGGGTGAGGATGAGCTTGGAAGGGGGAGAAAACACAGCTTGGGAGAGAGTGAGCTTGGCAGGAAGCTCAGCTGGTGCAGCCCTCACACCTGAGTGACTCAGGGGGTGCCTGGTGTGCCTCACGCCCCCCTGCAGCAGGAGGTGTTGGGATGTGTCACCTCACAGTGACAGTGACAGGATCTCCCACTGCTGGCAGGAGGAGAGTGCTGGTGGCTCCTCTCTGCTGGGGGCTTCAGCCTGAGGGGTCTCACCACAGAACAATAAAATCATCAGGGTTGGAAAAACCCTCTGAGACCGAGTGCAGCCATTCCCCCAGCACTGCCAAGGCCACCACTGACCTCTGTCCCCAAGTGCCACATCCACACAGCTTTTAAACCCCTCCAGGGATGGGGACTCCACCACTGCCCTGGGAAGTTGTGTCAGGGCTGGCCAACCCTTTCCATGAACAAATTTTCCCCAAATCCACCCCAGACTGTTCCACCTTCTTTAGCACTGCCAGGTCTGATCTGCCTCATCCTCTCCTGGTGCTCCTGATCCAGCCATGGCCAGGGGAGCAGCACTGGCTGTGCTCAGCTGGGCTGGGGGGACTTTGGATTGACAGGACACAGGGAATGGGTTCCCCCTGCCAGAGGACAGGGATGGATGGGTACTGGGGGGAATTCCCCCCTGGGAGGGTAGGCAGGCCCTGGCACAGGGTGCCCAGAGCAGCTGTGGTGCCCCTGGATCCTTGGAATCGTCCAAGGCCAGGCTGGACAGGGCTTGGAGCAGCCTGGGACAGTGGAAAGTGTCCCTGCCATGGCAGGGGTGGGACTGGGTGGGCTGTAAGGTCCTTTCTCACCCAAACCATTCCATGATCTTACCCACAGGATTAGAGGTGAGCTTTGTTCATATTTATATGGAGAAAAGCAGCAAAATAAGTGACTGAACACAGAGGGGTCAGTGCTGCTGGCCCACTGTCCATAAATTCCCTGGGATTCTGGGTTCCTCGTGTCACTTGTGATCACACATCTCCTGTAGCTCGTAGCAATGTTGTGTTGTGGTTGTAGCTGGAGCTAAAAATAGAGTGGGAAAGGGCAGGATGGCCACCACTGACCTAGTTCTGGGGTTTGGTGTGCTTGGCTTGTTAAAAGTCAAGGAGATAAAAGCTGTCTGCCTGTCACCTTAAGTTTCCAAGGGATGCTCTGTTTGCAGGAGATTGTTCCCTGGTCAGGCAACTTCCTCCAGGTTTGGTTAAAGAATTCAACCATGTTTAGCTCAATGCAAAGCTGGCTGAAGTCAGGAAGGATGTCCCTGAGAGGTTTAGTGGTCTTCTGTCCTAGCCCCTGTCCTGCTGGGGAGTCCCTGAGCCTCTCTGGGACCACAAGAATGTGCAGGGAGTGTGTGGGAATGTGCAGCACCCCACAGACACCCCCATAACCCCGAGCTGGGCACTTGGCCATCGGGGGCTGCTCACACCAGGAGCCTTGGAAGCTTGGAAATCAATTAACTTCCAACTGCAAAGCTCATTAACCCAGAGAAAAACATCTTCAGTCCTGGGTCAGAGGTGGATTTGAGTAAGGAGAGGAGGGATTCAGGTCTGGAAAAGGCATGGGGCAGGTTGGGGTTAGATTTGTTTTGCTCTCCAGAAGAGCATCCCTCGCTCCCAGCAGCAGGGGGTGGATGAAACCACCTTGCCTGAGGATTGGGTCCTTTTCTTCTAAAAACTCTTGGCACAGCAGCTGGTTCCTCCTCCCTGCTGCCCTCCCACTGGAGCTTCCCAGGGAAGAGTTGGTGCGTTTGCATTCCATGGTCAGTGCAGAGAAACTCAGTGTGGCAGGAGCCTGGCAGAGCCACGGGCTGGGTTTGATCTGCCTTCCCCCAGAGGGGGCTTTATTCAGGTATCCTGGCACTGCATTTTGCATTGATTTATTTATTAATGTTCTCCCTGTCTGTGAGATTTGGGGACAGCAGAGGGAACCAGGCTGAAAAGCACCTCTGTTTTCAGAATTATATTTCTGCTTTCAGTCCCAAATACCAACCACCAGCAGAGGAAGTTTGGGGTGACAGAGGTTAAGTGTGCATCAGCTTTGTGGGTTTTACCAGGAGCTTATTTTTAACCATAAACTTTCCAGGGGAAAGTTCTTGACTTTCCTCTGCACTTAATAAAGGCCACCTCCTGTCCCAGGCTGTGAATCCACTGCAGAGCCCTGCTCCCAGCTGGAGCCTTCACCAGCCTGATAGCTGCCCTTGACTTTTGGGGCAGTCTCAAGGTGAATTCCCAGGGGTTAAATTGAGTTCCTGCCTCAGGTTACTGCAATTTTCTCTGTGCTTTGAAGATTCTGTCACTCACAGCTTATCTCCTTTTCTCAGAGCAGAGATCTGACAGGGTCTGGGCCTCCAGGTTGGGATTCCAAGTGACTTAGCAGTTGTAAATGTCAGGGGAGAGGGAGGCTTGAAGCTGTGGGGTGGAGGCACCTTGCTGTGAAGAGGACATCATCCACCCCTCCCGAGATCCATCTCTCACCCATCTGGTTGTGCCCTGTATCTCTGAGGACAGGTGTTGAGCCTCACATCTCACTCCCCCTCTCCAAAAAGCTCTGCCAGTGCAGCTGGCTCTGGATAAAAGTCTTTTCTCAGCACGGCTTCGGTCCCTTTGTGCCTTCCCCACCCCTTGCTGAGAGCTCTTCCTGGGAAAGCTTGTCTTCAGTCTGAGCCTTCCTGACCTGGTGCCTCCATGGGTTTTGGTGGTTCCAGGTTTATTTAACCTGAGTTCTTTGTGTCTAGACAGGTGCGTGGGGTGGGTTTCAGTGTGAGCACAGTGAGTGAAGGACCTGCCTGGAGCTCTGGGGTGATGGCCTCGCCCCAGCTCCTTTGAGGTGTGCCCTGATGGCAGAGAGATGGGCTGGTTCCCTCCTTTCACCTAAAGCCCTGTCATCCTCCTTGTTTTGTTTCCAGCAGACTCAGAACTGTTTTTTCAAGGTACTTGCCCAGCTGGAATATCCCTAAATATGCATCGAGTCCCAGGTCAGTCTCTGCAATCCCTGCGAGCAAAGCACAGGGTATGTTAAGCAGGGCATGTATAGATTTTTAAAAAGAGGTAACAAGCAAGGAAGAGGTGGCAGGTGATTAAATGAAGGTGAGGAAAGAAGCAAATGAGAGTGCTGAAGCGTCAGTAAGTGTCTGAGGCACCCTTGGTGCTAATGAGCCCTGGCTGTTTCTGTGTCAGCCCAAACCAGTTATCTTGGACTTGAAGGCCGATCTCTGTTTCTTTTCCCAGAAAGCAGGACAGTTGTGTCACCACTGTGGGTTCCTGTTGGTCTGTGTCACACAGTTCAGCCCAGAGGGACACAGGGACAGTGAGACAGGGAGGAGGCTTCTGCACAATTCCATGTGCTCGCTTTGAGGTGCAGAGAGCAGTGGGACTAGTTCTGCAATAATTCAGAAATCACTTTTGAAAAGGGTGTTGGAATGGTTTGAGTGGGAAGAGACCTTAATGATCACCCAGTTCCACCCCCTGCCATGGGCAGGGATGCCTTCCACTATCCCAGATTTCTCCAAGCCTTGGGCACTCCCAGATATCCAAGGGCAGCCACAGCTTCTCTGGGCACCCTGTGCCAGGGCACATCCCCATCCTCACAGGGAACAATTCCTTCCCAACATCTATCATCTAACCCTCCCGTCTGGCAGTAGAATTCATTCCCCCTTTTCCTGTCTCCTCAGGCCCTTGTGAAATGTTCCTCTCCAGCCTTTTTGTAGGTGAGCATGCAGAATGCCAATAAATCTGATTATCAAATTCACCAGCCCTTTTCCAAGGAAAGAGGAGGGGATGCAAAGGAGAGTGCCTGCAATGCAGGGGTGGTGTGAGGTTTCCCATGTTAGCAGCCTCTTGGACAGACTGACAGGGATCAGCACTGCTGAAATTTTCCTCCAATTTTCCCAGGCTGGGAAATTCCAACATCATCAGTTCGTCCCTCTCCAGCTCACCCAGGACTACTCATCCCTTTTGGCATCCCTTCGAGGTTGGTTACCAGTGATGTGTTACTGCATCTCCTGCTTGAGTTCAAAGGAATTGGGTTAATGAGCAGAAAGTCAGCCATCAAATTGCACTGACGCTTGCTTGCTGCCTCCTGGATTTCCCACTGCAGCCTCTTTGATCCCTGGGATGCAGGCAATTAAACACAGCAGCACTGAGCACAAACCCCCTCACACGCTGCTTCAGTCTTCAGCCCCTTGCTTTTGTGTAATGTGCTCTTCAGATGAGGCTGAAACGGATGAGAGTGAGGAAGGAGGGGAGGGAGGAGAGCACAAATTAGTGGAAAACCTTTTGTCTTGGGAAATAAAATGGATCTGGAGACAGGTTGTAATATCCTAAAATCCTCATGTGCTTCAGCAGGCTGGGGAAGGGCAGCAGCCCAGCCTGGAGGAGGAGCAGCAGCTCGGGAAAGGACAGATCCATCAGGAGTGGCTGTAACTGAGGCTGGGATTCCACAGTGTCGGAATCTGTGGGTATTGGTGATTCCGAGATTGTAGAAAGTCTCTGTCTTTCTGCCCCGTTGCCAAAGAAGAAGCCATAATTCATCTGTGCTGTTTTCAAGGTTGTTTATTCTGTTTATCTCTAACATGTTCTGCTGCCCTGCCGCAGCTCTGTCCTGCAGGGCAGCGTGTGGGGCTCTGCCCTCAGTGGGATGGTACAAACATTAAATACCACAAACTACCTGTGCTGGATTTACAATAACGTGCCAATATCTGTCACCTACGTTGGACAGTGTGTCCCCAGCCTGAACCAACAGAAAAATGCCAACACCACAGTGAAACATGGAGGGCATGAAGAAGGAGGAAAAGGACAAGGCACACCCAATTCCTCCATCTTGTCCCCTCTGAACCCCTAATCTAGAAACCTAAAATTTTACTTCTGCACCCGTGTCACACTTAATTATTATTCTTATCAAACACTCAAAGCTTGTAATTCATCCTGTAAGATTGAAAACTCCTCTCCATGGACAGAGATCACAGACAGTGTCTCTGGGGGCTCTGTCCAGGGGGGTTCCTGACCCCCTGCCAGGGTCCCAGACCTGCCAGGGCAGCCAGAGGGAAGCCCTGGATTCCCACACCACAGTGCTGAGGAAGATCCAGGACTGGGCTCACCCAGAGCCTGAGGAGAGGAGCAGGGCAGCAGCATCAGGCTGGACAAGGAGCTTCTCCAGGTGGCTGCTGCTGCACTGTGTGGCTGCTGGCACAGGCCTTTCAGCAGGAAGGGATGCTCCCTCCATCTGTTGCTGGAATAACAATCACAGCAGTACAACCTGACCCGGGAATCAGTCCTGGGGTTTCCAGGGGCTTAAGTATTCATTTGAAGAGGGTCCTCCCCCAGGAGCTGGGAGGGAGGCACAGATCCCTCTGGGAGCTCAGGCCAGCAGCAGCATCCTCCAGCAAACAGCCCTGAAGCATTGCTGTGCTGGAAGTGCCAAAATTCGGTGTGCAGAGAGAGCCAGGCTGAGGCCAGGCTGCTGCCAGCTCCTGCTCTGGGTTGGGGAAGGGCTGTCACCACCCCAGAGAGCAGCACAGTGACCCTGGGCCCTGTCACATCTCAAAATTCCCTCCTGAACAGCAACCTCTGACGAATCCTGGGGGTTGTTTTCATTTCACCTGCTGACAGCAGCCACATCCTGCTGGGTTTGCTGAGTGTTGTCAGCTGAGCTTGAGCGAGCAGGAACTGGAGGTCAAGGCCTGCCTGACAGTGAGAATTAGGAATGAGGGCATCCTAATCCTAACTCCGGATTTAATGATTCCTTTCAGCATCATTAAAAATATTCAGCGAGCTTGTGGAGTCGGGCACATCCTGTAACTGCCTGTGTTGGGGAAATATATTTTTGCAAAGAAAGGCTGTTCTGTTCTGCTGTGACTCAGGCCTGGGGATTGGGAGCACAAATAGGAATGATCCAGGCAGGAGAGGACGTTTCCGTGGTGAGGAGGATGGCAGAGGGGGCGTGCTGCAGCTCCACAGCCTCGCACGGCAAAGGAAAACATTTTTAGCTCATGCAAATGTTTCACTTCCTCCTCATATGGTGACTTCACAGAGGCCAGCACCGGAGATGGTTCTGTCAGCAGCTCCTCAAATCCACTCAGCGAGATGCCAGCGTGCCCTTGAGCTCTGGGAATGATGCTGGCAGGCTCTGGAGCTCTAGCCTGGCTCTGCTGCTGTGTGAGGGCTGGGGATCAGCCCCTGCAGATGGGATTTGCTCTTTGTATTTTGTATTGAACTCTCACAGCCTTGACTCAGCTCAGAGACAGGAGCTGGGCTGGGCAGGGGCTGGGATGGAGCTGCTGCAGCCTGGCTCAGGCCCTGCCTGCCCTGCCTGCAGTGTCCCTGCCTGCAGTGACTGTCCCTGGTTGTCTCTGTCTCTACCTGCAGTGACTGTCCCTGATTGTCTCTGTCTCTGCCTGCAGTGACTGTCCCTGGTTGTCTGACTGTCCCTGCCTGCAGTGACTGTCCCTGATTGTCTCTGTCTCTGCCTGCAGTGACTGTCCCTGGTTGTCTGACTGTCCCTGCCTGCAGTGACTGTCCCTGATTGTCTCTGTCTCTGCCTGCAGTGACTGTCCCTGGTTGTCTCTGTCTCTGCCTGCAGTGACTGTCCCTGGTTGTCTCTGTCTCTGCCTGCAGTGACTGTCCCTGGTTGTCTCTGACTGTCCCTGCCTGCAGTGACTGTCCCTGGTTGTCTCTGACTGTCTCTGCCTGCAGTGTCCCTGCCTGCAGTGACTGTCCCTGCCTGCAGTGTCCCTGCCTGCAGTGACTGTCCCTGATTGTCTCTGACTGTCCCTGCCTGCAGTGACTGTCCCTGGTTGTCTCTGTCCCTGCCTGCAGTGTCCCTGCCTGTCCCTGCCTGTCCCTGCCTGTCCCTGCCTGCCTGTGCCTGTCCTGCCCAGCTCAGTCCCCTCTCCAGGATACCCATTCCAGCATTTCTCCTTTCCCCTGCCCACAGGGATGTGTTGTAATGGTCACATCATCCCAGCACAGTCCGGGGGAGCTCAGGGTGGTTGACATGACTGAATTAAGAGTCCCTGAAGTGTAAAATTCAAGTTGTGCTTGGTTGTTTGGGTTTCTTTAAGCAAAGCTGAGTACTGGGGAATGTTTGAACCTCTGCTTGCACAGGCGGTCAGGCCGTGCCACTTAAAGCTCAGAATGGTTTCTCCAGGCTGCCCAGTGGGCCAGGTGGCCGCTGGTGGCCTTGGCAGTGACCCTGTCACTTGGGCCAAGGGTGATGCCCTGCAGGGATCTCCTGTGGCAGCCAGAGCAGCTTTTGTTTCAGCCTTTCTAGGAACCAGCTGGAGCAGAGCCAGGGAGGATGGAGGGACAGCAGGGTGGGGTACAGGTGTGCTTCTCCTGTGGCAGAGAAGTGGGAGCCTTTGTGCAGCACGGTGACAGGGGAGGCCTGGTGGGGATTTTGGGGTCCCCAGAGCAGGGACAGTCACCATGGCAACAGCAGCAGCATCGCAGGCAGTCGCTGTCACACTGGTGATTGAATCAGTTCATCTCCAAATCCTTACCAGGAACAATGATAACAAGAATAATATGGAAAAGCTTGGTGGGCAAGGGCTGGGGCGTGGCTGCAGCCCCTTATTCCATGGGGAGCCACACAAGGAATTCCAAGAGCAGGGATGAGCAGCAGGAGGAGGAGGAGGTGGTGGGTGCCCTCTGCATCCTCGTGGGCTCCAAGGGAGGGCATTGTCCCTCATTTCCAGCTCCACTGTCCCTCATTTTCAGCTCCACGTGCTCAGGACAGCGTGTGGAGAGAAGCCCTGAGTGTGCAGATTGCTCAGGGCTCTGCAAACTCCCCTCTGCAGAAATGGGGGAGCAGCACCAGAAGCCAATTTCTGACAAGTCCAAACAATCTGGGAGGGGGGGTTGTGGTGTGTGATTTAACAACAAAAGTAATTTTGCTTCTCAGCCCCCTGCCAAGCTTTAGGCATGGCTCAGGCTGTGCAGCACCACAGTGGGACATGTGGGGGGGATTTTCCATTCTGAAAATCTGAGTTTTGGTATGGAAAATTTTCCATATTGAAAAAAAGAAGCCTCTCTTACCATGGGGGTAAAGTATCCTTTCCAATTATTGTATTTCCCCCCTTATCTCCTGTATTTTCTCTCCCTTACTGGCCAGAGCTACAGCAGGGGAAGCAAATTCAACTCTGCATCTGTAAAGGTTGAATTTTTCATAGACAACTAAATATTTTAACACATGGAGACAATAACACTCTCCTGTTAAAAATAAGCAAGCTCCTCCGCCTTAGTTATGTGGCAGTTACCAAAAAATAACATCCACTGGAGCACTCAGCTGCAATTTAAAAGTAAAATTAAAATTTCGTGGTGTTTGTCTGGTTTGACAAGATTTATTGCAATCTCTCATTATGCGGCAGGTTCAAGAGAACCTCTCCAGAGGACACAGAACAATTTAGAAAATGAAAGCCTGAAACAGTTTATTATTAGAAGCTGGGTTGGAGTTTGTAGGGCTCCTACACGGAGTTATTTCATCTGGTACATTGGAGATATTTTTTGCTGAAGCCATTAAACCCTTGGCACACAAACCTGTTATTAAAACTGATTTAGGCTAAGACAGGATAAATACTTTGAACTCTATTTAATTGACTTATTTCACTTCAGAATTCAGTCTCGGGCCTAAGACTAAAGAGAATTTAATTCAGGAATTTCCCCTTCCTGCCTGTTTGTAGGTGCCAGCTCCATGTCCCCAGTGTCCCCTGCCACGGCCCAGACTTCACAGCAGGTTGCAGTGTAGGAATATTTCTCTTTTTCACTTGGATTCTGAGTTTCAGGGTGGAAATCTTTTCCTGCCTGTGTTGCTGCTGCTCCATCCCATTTGTGTGATGCCCTTGCTTGGGACACAGAGGTTCCCTGCCCTCCCCAGGACACAGCCCTGCCAAAGGTCTCACTCAGGACTTCAGAGGGAGCTTTGTGTCCACGTTTGTGTTCAGTAAACACAGACCAGGGGGAAATTGCTGCTCAGATAAAGAGATCAGGCTGCCCAGGGAATGGGCACAGCTCCAGGGAGCTTTGGACACTCTCAGGGTGCCACTGTTGGGGTGTCTGTGCAGGGTCAGGAGCTGGACTGGATGGTCCTGATGGAACCTTTCCAGCTCAGGGTATTCTGCGGTTCTATGAGATTAAAATCTGGTTTTATATAGTCCATATTATGTTTTTAATGTCCTGGTTTTCCTCCTGCCATGCCCCCAGCTCCCTCTACATGATTTTCATGTCTGATGACAGCTCCACCTCTGTCTGAGCCCTGGCCAAGCACTGCTTTTCTCTGGGTGTTTGTTTTTCTGTGTCCCTGCAATTACCTCGGCGTGTTTGCTTGGACCTGAGGTCTGAGATGAAAGCAGGCAGTGTTTGCTGCAGGGGAAGGGATGCACCTGGGATGCATCACCATTCCTGCCTGGAACACTTGGAGCTGCAGGTCTGGGCACATCCTATGGGGAGACATGGGCCAGGCTGGGCTGCTGGGGCTGGGCTACCTCAGACGTGGCCCCTTGGCCAGGCCAGGGCCAGGGGACAGCTCTTGGTGGAAGTTCCTTCCCCAGCAGAGTGTCCTGTGCTCCCTAAAGTTGAGCCAAGTTCTCTTTTATGTGGTTTTTCTCCTTTTTGGGCAGTGCTTGTTCCTCCCCATCACTGTGATCTCTCTGCAGTTGTGCCCTGCTTTGGGTTTATTTTCTCCAGGAAGGATTTGGGTGGGACTGTTCCTGTGTGCTCCAGCTTTGGAGCAGCTCTGCTGGCACTGCCCTGGGGTTTGTCCTTGTCCCTGGCACAGCAGGGACACTCCCCTGTGTGTGAGGAGCACCTGGAGGCACCATTATGTTCCAGAGCAAAATGATCCTTTGAGAAACCCCCAAAAGGAAGGGTTTGAGACACCAGCTCAAACCTGTTTGGTTGCTTGCCAGTGGAGTAAGGCTTAAAAAATCACAATAAATTATTTTATCTTGGATATTTCATTACTTGCTTAGCAACAACTCGCATGAGTGTGTAAAAATGATTAAATGTCACAGAATCAGAGAATTATTTGGGTTTGAAAGGATCCTAAAGCTCATCCAGTGCCCCCCTGCCATGGGCAGGGACACCTTCCATGTCCCAGGGTGCTCCAAGCCCTGTCCAACCTGACCTTGGGCACTTCCAGTGTCCACTTGTTGATGCAAACAGGATCTCAGCTGCTCAAAACACACCCCTGAGCTTCCCAAAAGCTCCCAAAATGTGCTCACACTCCCACCTTGCCCAGACCCTGCATGGGGGAGTTGTGGACGTGCAGAGCTCAGAGCTGGGATTGCTCAGGCAGCTCAGAAAAGGCTGGAATTTGTTTCATATCCTCAGTTCTGAATTTCTGCTGGAAACAAACCCAGGCTGTTTGCAGGGTACACAACAGTCCCAGTTTGGATTGGCAGGGTTGGCTTTGCCCCGTGGCTGGGCTCGAGGTTGGAGGCTTCCTCTTCCAAAATCCCATGTGGATGGTCAGGTTGTCTGCAGTTAATATGATAAATATTAATTATCAGCATCAAACAAAAAGATGGGATAATAGAGTCCCACTTTATAATCCCCCAGCATTAGGAGAGACACGTCCTGGAAGTGGTTTCTTCTCTCCAGTATCTTCATAAATTCTAATTTCTCAGGTAACTAAGTGGTATCTTTGGGACGATGGAAATTAAAATACATATAAATAAAGTATATAAAATACACAAAATCCTCCCAGGTTGGGCTGAGAGCCTGGTGAGCTGTCCCTGGTGGTGCAATCAGTGCAGAGTTTGTGGTACAGAAACTTCCCAGTAAATTAGGAGTGGAAAGGATAAAAACTCCCAGCTAATGGGGGCTTTTTGTTCCTGTCCTGCAGCTCTTTTCAAATAAATGAGAATACTCTGATATCAGACTGCTGGTGTTCCCACCAGGGGTTATTGCTTCAGCATCCCAACTCTGGAAATAGATGTGTTGGGGATGCTTGGGAAGCATCTGGGCTTGGAAAAACCCCTCCAGACTCCTTTGCCTCCAGAATTCCAGCAAGGCTCCTTCAGGACTGAGCTTTCACAGTTCTACTTTTCTGCCAAAGTCTTTTCTCTGGAGTTTCCAACTTCTTTTTTTTCAACTTTCTTCTACATGAAAATCAGGAGCAAGTGTGGATGTGGCTCCACAGGCAGCACGAGGAAGCAGCTGAGATCCTCTCCCAGGGGTCTCCCAGGCCAGAGAAGCTGCTGGAAGCAATCACAGGTGATATCCATAGGGAAAATCTGCTGCCAGGCCGTGTTCAGACCCTGACTGAGTGGTGGGTGGTGCTGAGGTCCCTTTGCTGGTGCCAGTTGTCCCCTGCAGCCACCAGGTTTGGTCACTGGTGCTCCTCAGCTCGGGGTGGTTCCCATCCCCTGTGTGCAGGGACTCAGGGAGTGCAGGAGCCCAGGATGGGGAACAAAAGCTTCCCATGGCTGAGGCCTTCAGGAGCTGCTCCTGACTCAGGCTGATTTCATTGGAAATTCTAAACCTGCCTGAGCCAGGGCTTGCTCGGGGGAGCCTCTCGGGGCTGTCTGGAGGCAGCCCTGAATTGCTCTCCAGGATCACAGGAGGATGTTAAGTAGAACATCTCCTTGGAGCATGTGCTGTTTGCAAGGATAAAAGCAGGGAGGTGCTGCCTACAGAGCTGGAAGAACTTAAACACATTATCCAGAGAGATCTCATCAGAGAAGATAATTCTGGGAAGATGTGTGATTTGGGAAAACCTTGATAATCCTCAAAAAGGAAAATGGTGGCAGGTCAGAGATTGTGATCTGTCAAATCAGGAATTCCCCATCACAGCATTGTGCCCCTGCAACTTCAGGATGCAGAAAAGGGTCTCCTGACAACATGACCAAAGAAATTCTGTGTATTTATGGGGGGGATTTCAGAGTGTTTGCTCCCAGTAGCATTTCCTAGAGAATGGAACTGACTGCTGCTCTCCACAGAGGAATGTAGGAAAGGATGTGATGAAAATGCTTTCACAGAAGAACAACAGAAGTTATTTAAAATGCAGAAAACCAAACTATGTTAACATTTGATCAGGTCAGTCTGTCAGTTTATTGGTTCCTCTCAGAGCTGAGTTGATTGTTATCTGTGACCACACAACCCCCTGGTTTGTGTTGGAAACTGCTGTGAGGAAGAGCTGTCACTGCAGGAGAGGTGGGATGGGCAGAGCAGAAGTTGATGGGACTTCAGAGCTTTAGAGAACAGGGATAAAATTGTCCTTTTTTTCCTTCCCTGGTGCCATCTGAGTGGTTCCAAAGGAGCTGAGCTGAGGGTGAATTGCTCCTGTCCTGCACCATCAGCATGGCAGAGGGGGAGGATGTGGGGTGGAGCCCAGCCAGGTGTCCCCCTGTCCCTCTTCCCCTGCTTCCCACCAGCGTTTTGCTGCCTGCTGCTCCATCCCCTGCTGGCCAACAGCCACATTCACTCTTTTATTTTAAACCACCCCGTTTGTGAGGGGCTTGGCCCTGTGCCTGCTTTCATTTTCACTCCATGGAGGAGCTCCTTGAGCTCCCTCAGCTGAGCTGTCAGACCATGGCCAGCACCACTTTATCACTGCCCAAAACAGATTTTGGCCGTGGTTTGGTGCTTGGGTCAGGCAGCTCCAGTCCAAGGCAGAGCCAAACATGAGCTCGTCCCTCTCACCTGTGAGGTGTCACCTGAGCCTCTGCTCACCTGGCCAAGGCTCATTTGGCTCCTGGGCAGCACCAAGGAGTTCTCCAGCAGGAAAGGAGTGGAGCAGTAAAACGTTCCTGCCCCATGGGGTGCATCCCTGGGAGCACCATCCCCTCCCAGCTCCCCCAGCAGGGTTTGGGTGAATGATCCCAGATCCACAGGCCAAGAACCTCTCAATTCCATTGGGTTTCTGGCAGAGCACATGGGTAGAAATCATGCAAAGAAAAAAGCTGATAGGGATCAGGCTCTGCTCTCCCCCTTTCTGTAGCCAGGGGATCAATCCCTGTTGCTACAGCAACTGATTATTGACATTTATTAACAAAAAGCCCACTTATGACTTGGAAGTGCTTATTCACAAAATCAGTTTGCACTTAAGATTATATAAGGAGGCACAGTCTGCACTGCCTGACATTATCCAAACCAAACAACTCATTAAATTCAACCAGAGCTTGGGCAGAGCTCTGTCAGAGCCCTTTCCACTCCCAACCTGCCAAGTCCTGCTGGGGCTGCTGCCCCCAGTTTTCAGCTCTAAATACCTACTTATTAATTTAATTTATCCTGTCTACTGGCACAAGGACAGAGGGGCTGGAATAGATTGATTTTCCTGGACTCTTGATTTACCAAAGGCATTTTGTCCCAGGCAATGAGCATTAAACTTTCACAGAATCACAGAGGGTGGGAAATATCTCCAAGATCATTGAGTCCAACCATTGGTTTGGTCTCTACTTTAGAGGGTATTCCCCTTATTTTGATCATTTTCTGGTTTTCCAAAGCAAAAGCAGAGATGTTGAAAGAATGAGTTGAGGTGGGATTTCAGCTGTATTGATTCAAGGCTGAGTTCAGTTTGTAAATATAGCTCCAAAACACTAAATATAACTGCCAACACTTGTTAATTGTTCTTGTTAATACTTTGTGAGCTGCCAGTGATTTCACTAAATCAAGTTGTTGATTTAGTAATCAAAGTAATGACAGTGCTTCAAAATACTTTTAATTTGAAGTCACTTTGGATGCTGCAGAGTTAAGGAATCACGCTGGAAGCTTATTGCCTGTGGGGCTTTCTACAGACTTATCATTTTCAAACCCAGCATTTTGAGTTTGTTTTAGTGAAATGGTAGAAAAAGGCCAGTAAATCTCTATGGCAAATTGGAAATGTTATTTTGGATTTTGAGAACAATGGGAATGGGAAGTATTGACTAGGTCTATGTTTAATTTAGGTTTTAATTATAATTTTTGTGTTAGTCTTTAAATCCTTCCTACAAAGCAATCAACACTCCAGAGGTAAAATTCCACCCCTAGGAATTGAGGAGGAGGCAGCTGAAAATAGGGCTGTGTCCCAGGGCTGGGATGTGGGAGGTGCCCACGCTCTATCCCAGGTGCAGCAGGCTGTTCCTGCATTTTGATTCCAGCATTTCTGGGGCTGTGGATGTCTGGAAGGCTCTAGGAAAATCTTAAATTCATCTAGGTTAGGATCAACATCTCATTGTCCTTAAAGGCTGTGAAGTGGCAGCTCACAGGCAGCAGCTTGCCTTCAGGAGCTACATTCAGACACAAAAGGGGAATTTTTAGAAAATCCTTTTCAAAACTGTCATTCTGTTAGTGGCCAAACCATCCCATCATTTGCCTTCTGGCTTTCCCTCATCTGGGAATAAAACTGAGGAGAAAAAGCAGGTGGAGGCAGATAGAGTCAGAGGCAGCAGGAGTTTTACCAGCTGACATCTGTGATAAGTGAGGGCAATCATGCAGTGATCACATCCATAGGGATGGGACAAGGAAATGGCTTCAGACTGGAAAAGAGCAGGGTTAGGTGGGCTATTGGGCAGGAATTGATCCCTGTGAGGGTGGGCAGGCCTGGCACAGGTGCCCAGAGCAGCTGTGGTGCCCCTGGAGCCCTGGCAGTGCCCAAGGCCAGGCTGGACAGGGCTTGGAGCAGCCTGGGACAGTGGGAGCTGTCCCTGCCATGGCAGAGGTGGCACTGGGTGGACTTTAAGGTCCCTTCCAGCCCAAACCATCCCATGGTTTTACAATGCTTCTCCTGTACAGAAACACACCCAGACAGTGACATTTTGGAAGATGGGGTCCAGCTGCCTGCAGAGGCTGCAGCCTGCGAGTCCCCCAGGGCCGGATTTGGGTTGTGGTTTCCTTGAAGAGGACACTGAGGTGCTGCTGGAGGGGACAGGAGCTGCTCTGCAGCTTCTCCAGGTAAAGCTCTGCAGCGTGGGAGGCTCCAGTTCTCCTCTCAGACTCAGCTTGGTCAGCAGCAAACATTGGGCATTTTCCAGCAGCCCAGGAGAGCCATGGGGTGGTTCTGGCTGGAGCAGGAGGACACAGGGACCTTGCAGGCCAAGAGGAGCTCACTGCACCCCCTGCACTGCTGAGGGGGAGCCTGAGCTCCATGCAGAGCCCAGGGCTGTGTGACAGCTCAGGGGCCCTCCTGGCCCGGCTGGGAATTTGAGACAAGCACCAGGATAATTCCACAGGGAAAACCTGCCTGCTTTAGGAGCTTCCCATTCCCAAACAGCAACTGGCTGCTTTGAAATCGATAGTGCACAGAAAGAGGGGCTTGGCATAAATTGAAAAAAAAACCAAAACTGTTCTGCCTGCTGGGGAACAGTTGGATGGGGGCTGGGGGCTCTCAGATCTGCCTTTGGGGTGGAGAGGCTCCAGGTTAACCAGTAAGGTACCAGTGAGTTACCTGTAAATTACCAATAAGGTAATTTTTTCTTTCCTCTGCCCATTTATTTCACTGCCTTCCACCTCCTGTCTGCCTTTGAAATCCAACACACCCCTTCCATCTGCTTCCCGAGCCTGCTGCTAACAGCTGCTCCAAGCCCTGGGTCTGCAAATCCCGGGACACCGTGCTGGGGTTTCCGTGTGGATCAGCTCACTCCTTTATCTCAAGTGGGAGTTATCTCTGGAGCAGATCTGGAGTGCTCAGGGTTCAGTTGCACATTTGTCTTTGTAAGGGGAAATGGGATAATTAGCCAGCGGTTACCCAAGGGGCAGAGCAAAATCCTTGAGCTTGGAAAAGTCCTTTAAAATCATCAAGTGCAGCCATGAAATCCTCAGGGAGAGCCTCTTCTTCCCCTCACTCCACATCTCTGCTTTTAAATGCTTAATCCCAATAATGGGAAGAGTTTTGGATGTGTGACTCATCCTCTTGGCACAAGAGCATGGAGTACCTGTTAGAGTCAGATGGATTTGGAGTCACAGGACAGGTTTGGTGTCACAGGACATGGTGTTTATGGAGTGAGTTGATGTAGCCCCTGCTGGGGTGAGACAGAAGGACCTGCAGACAGTGAAGTGAAAAAATCTGTGTTTGCAGTGATTGACTCAGGCTGGGGAGCTTTTCCCTGTGTGCATGGCAAATGTTAAAATAAGAACTTGGTTTTAATTTATATATCAAATTTAAAAAAAAAAAAAAAAAGCCAGACAACAGCTTTTAAAGTTGCTGCAGGCTGCTGAGTGTTGGCTGCTGCCTTGTTTCATGGATCCCAACATTCCCAGGTCCTGCTCCTGCATCCCCAGGTCTTCCCCAAGGACTGAGCTCCCTCCCACCCCTGCAGCAGCACACGTGGGTCACACTTCCAGAGAGCTCAGGGGCGATGGAGGATGTGAAACATCACAGATTTATTTTAGTTGGGAATGACCCCTCAAGATCATGGGAAGTCCTTGCAAAGGTTTCAGCACAGAACTGCAGATTTATTATCCTTAATTATGCTGCGTTTTGCTGGCAGCAGCTCAGCTCTTGTGGAAGGGAGAGGAAGAGCCAAGAGCAGCTCCAGTGAGTGACCTCAGTGTTTGCTCTGCCCAAGGAGCTCAGAATTGCCTGTCAGCAGCTGCTTTCTCCTGGTCACCAGTTCACACATGGAGCCAGTAATTCCAGCTGTTCCTCTCTCGTGCTGCACAAATTCTGCAATAATTACAGGGAGCAATTTAGAGGTAGCTGCTTCTTCCCTGAGAGGAGTCATGGGAAGATGCATCCACCCAGTCAGGTGAGTGGCATCACCTTTGGGGAAGGCTGGTCCAAACAGAGGCAGTGACAGGACAAGAGAGAATGGTTTCCAACTGCCAGAGGGCAGGTCAGATGGGATATTGGGAAGAAAATCTTCCATGTGAGGGTGGGCAGGCCCTGGCACAGGGTGCCCAGAGCAGCTGTGGCTACCCCTGGATCCCTGGCAGTGCCCAAGGCCAGGTTAGAGCAGCCTGGGATAGTGGAAAGTGTCCCTGCCCATGGCAGGGGTGGCACTGGGTGGGCTTTGAGGTCCCTTCCAGCCCAATCCATTGAGGGATTCTGTGACTCCTTCCAGCATCTGCTGCAGGATGATGCTGCACCACAGGCATCACCTCCCTGTGAGGCTGCAGGGCAGCATCTCACCAAAGCCCAGGAGGGATTTCTAAGCTGCCAGGGCATTCTCAGGTGGGTTTTTCAGAGCCTGGCCCACTGAGCAGCTCACCTGGGCGGGCAGCAGGAGGTTTCTGTGCCCTCTGTTGCTCAGGGGTCCCAGAAGCTGTTGGCTCTCGGGGCTGGGGCAGAATTTTAGGCAGGAGAAATTTGCATGACCTAAGGAGGGTTTTCACGGCTCCCAGGGTCTGGCAGACTCTCTCTAATCATCTGAACAAATTCTTTGCCCTGCCAAGCCATGGAGGGTCACCCAGCGAGGCAGAGAATTGCTTCATTCCCAGCTTGGGGTGTAACAGAGCCTCACTCAGGATCTGTGCCAAGAGAGCACTGCCCAGCCAGGGTCACGCCTGTGCCCTCCCTTTGATCCTCTGGCCCTTCCCACTGTGTTTTTGTTTTCCACACCCTGTGGCAGGTCTGAGAGTGGTGTCACTGTGTCCCCATGTCCCCTGTTCCGGTGTCAGCTCTTCTCCATCAGCGAGTTCTGCCTTGGGAGCTGCCAGTGGAGGAGCTCTGGGCTGCCAAGGGGAAGAGGTCAGCTCACTGTGCTGCACACAGGAAGGGAGAGTCATGAGACTGAGAACAGTTTCGCAAAAAGATTGGGTTTCTCTTTTTTTTAACACACTGAAAACCCCATCAGTCACCTCTGTCTGCACCAAAAACCGGAGGTGTGAAAAGCTGAGATCCCGAGGGGCAGCTGTGAAATGGACTGAGGAATGTTCCTTGTCTGGGATGTCACTGGGAAGTGACAATTTGGAAGAGTCCTGATGGAGGGAAGTCACTCCCCATGCAGGTTGTGTGGAGCTGAAGGGTTAATTTGGATTTGGGCCCAGCTCTGCAGCCACCTCAGCCCCAGTGGGGGCAGAGCCCTCAGGCAGCAGGGATGGTTCTTTTCCCAGAGATTATTTCACAGTGGTGGTATCTTATCTTGTCACTGCAAAGGCTCTTTAGAAAACATATAAGGAGCCTCTTGAACTGACGTGACAGCCTTGGAACAAAGAGTTCATCTGGTTTTGGGGGAAACATTTGCTCCACAGATCATTTTTTTTTCTGTCCACAGCTCAATTTCTCAAGTTTTCAGGAGCAGTGTGAACTATTTAACTGTGGTGAGCCTGGAGGAGGATGGAGGCTGATTAGGAACTGGGGTAGGGGGAGATATTTTGCTCAGCTGAAATGACTGCAGCAAAATAAATTAATGCTGAATGCCTGAGCTGTGGATGTTTGATTTGTTAATGGCTTTGGCTTTGTAGGCATCTGGTTGATGTAGCAAATTTCTCAGTGCCATGTGCAGAAATGCTGATTTCTCCCAGCACAGCTTCAAAATATGGAAGTAGAAATAGTGATAATTCTGCCTGCTGAGATGGAGCTGCTGATGGTGAAGCTCCAGCATTTGGTACCTGCAGACAGGACCCAGCACAGCTCAGGATTGTTGTTACTGTCCTTGCCACAGCCCTGGGGAGTGACCAGTGTCCCTCTTGGGCTGGAAACCTTCAGGATATCTCATGCCATGTCATATTCTTAGATAAATGTATCTGTCTGTGGAGGAATTGATACAGGAGCATAAAACCCTGCACATCACCAGGTCCACTTCCTTGCAACCTTGGCAGCAGCTCCAAATCCCTGTGGGATGTTTGTGAAAGGAGTGGGATGAGCCCCGAGCAGGGGTCCAGGGGTGAATCCAGAGGACCAGAGGGTTGTCTGGGATGATGCCCATGCTGTTAGAGATGCAGCAGTGGCACTGCCAGGAGCCACAGCCTTGGCTCTGACCCACATGGAGCAGCAGCTCCAGTGTGGGAAGGGAAGAGGGTCAAAAATGGCATTTCAGGGAAAACTTGCTCTCCCTGCAATCAGAGATAGGAAGGAGGATTAATTCTCTCAATTCTCCTGCAGCTGAGGATGCAAACTGTGCCAGACAGTCATTAAAGGCACTCTCCTGTGCCTGGTGACGTGGCTCTGCTCTCAAGCTCCATCCCAAGCCTGCTGGGGAACTGACCCGTGGTTATTCCACAGACATGGAGGCTCCAGTGGCCTCCCTGCCAGCTCACAGACAGGCACCAGCCCTCCACTGTCCCTCTCCCTTCAGGCTGAACCCTCCTTGCACCTTGCCAAAAGCTGGATGAGATTCTGCTGGGATCATTAAAACAGGGATGTGGATGCAGCCTGTGTGAGCTCAGCTGCCTGCTGAGCACGCTGGCTCTGGGGCAGATCCTGTGGGACTGGCTGTGGTTCCAGGAGGGGCAGCTGCTGACAGACATGTGGGTGTTGTGTCTCCCCGTTGTGTTTGTGGAGCTGTTGTCCTGCAGGAACACCCCAACATGAAAATTAAAATGTGCAAATGCTGAGAGGAGAAGCTCCAGGGAGAGCTCAGAGCCCCTGACAGGACCCAAAGGGGCTCCAGGAGAGCTGGACAGGGACTGGGGACAAGGGATGGAGGGACAGGACTCCCACTGGCAGAGGGCAGGGCTGGATGGGATATTGAGATGGAATTTCTCCCTGGCAGAGTGGGCAGGCCCTGGCACAGGGTGCCCAGAGCAGCTGTGGTGCCCCTGCACCCCTGGCAGTGCCCAAGCCCAGGTTGGACAGGGCTTGGAGCAGCCTGGGACAGTGGAAGGTGTCCCTGCCCATGGTGGGGGTGGCACTGGATGGGCTTTAAGGCCCCTTCCCACCATTCAGTGACACTGGGAATCAGCCTGGCAATGTGCATTTCCCCGCCAACTCTGCATTTCTATAAGTAAGAATCTCTTTGTTTATGCACCTGTTTTTCATGCCAGCTTTGCCACAGGGAAAAGCATTTTTCACATGATCCAACACATTTTTTTCAGCTATTTCTGCAAATCCAGACTCCTCATGGAATGAGACAAAGGAAAAGCAGAAATAGGTCAGGTATTTAAATAAGATGTAGTTGTCTCTCTTCACAGCAAACTGCCTTTTTTCCTGCCTATGTGAATTGTGCTAATGTATCAGGGAATAAAGAGAACAAAGGGAAGCAGAAGTGCCAGCGTTTTCATTCTGGAATTGCAGCTTCAGAGCCCTTTACTTTGCAGAAGTGATACTGAGAGCACGCTGGAACATCTCAGCAAATGCTCCTGAAATAATAACCCTCAAATTGTCTGCTCAACCCCTCTGAATACACAAAATCCACTTAAAACCCTGCCTGTCATTCTGCTGTCACATGAAAAATTGATTTCCCAGCTCTGAGCCTCGTCCTTGGTGCCTTGCAGTGTTGTGAATGCATAATATTAAGGAAATACAAGGAAATTTTAGTGCTCTTAGGAATCATCTGGCTTGAAATGCAGACAACAGGCTGCCCTTGGTCGTTTGAGGTGGATTTGGGTTTCTTAGCTTGGTCTGTGTTCCAGGAGTGCCTGTGGCTGGTGCCACCCTCCTGCCAGGCCGGCTGTCACCTCAGCTCAGGCTGCTCTCACTGCTCTTGCTCCTTGGAGAGGACATCAGGAATCCACAATGAAATTCCCCTTTCTAAATATCTGCACTAATGGCAGGTATGGTTCCTTGACTTTAAAGTTTTGTGACGGAAGGAAAATCTTCCTTACAAAGCTGCCCCAGCCTCGGTTCTCCCCAGGCTTTTTGCTTTCAATTCCAGCTCACCCCGGTGCTCCTCAGCAGAACAGGGGTAATTTTCATCCTGTCTGAAATTTGTTTTGACTCAAAGTGTGTCATTGGGGTGCTGTAATGCTGATCCAGGGGTGATGTCAGTGCTGGTTCGAGCTGGGCTTTCCCTCATGGACAGTTTTACCTGGTGGAGGAAGCAACTTTTCCCTTCATTATAGGACCAGGGACAGCTGCAGCTCAATCATCCTCACTCTTCCTTCGTGCCCTTCCTGAAATCCCCCTCTTCTTCCTTGACCCATCCACCTCCTCATTCCCTGCTGTGGTTACTGCTCCTCTTCTCTTTTCTGCTGTGGAATTCTCAATGACCAACCATCCCCATCCTTTGTGTTGGGAGAGAGGCCAGATTTCCTCAGGACTGTTTAAAAACCAGCATTGTTGGTGTGGATGAGATTCATCAGCCCCACCACCCCCAGAACAGCTGTAACCTGTCCAGACATCATCCCTAGAGCACCATCCCAGAGCAGCCAAGCCCAAGTGCTCTGAGTCACTTCAAGATCTGGATTCTGGTTCCTGAGACCCCTGGGCTCTGCTCGGGGATTTTTCAGTAGCACCAACCTCAGTCCAAGATGCTCCTTGGCTTTCTTCCAGCCTCCTGGTGTGTTTAACCCCTTTTTAAGCCCTGCACATTTGCTGTTTCTCTTCAGGCTTCTCTGAGGGATCAGAGGGAAGCAGCAGCGGGTTCAGAACTAAACCTGGCTGATGATGGAGCAATGAGAGCTGTGCCCTGAGTCACCCTGACTGTGCTGCTTCCCCTTCCTGCCCCTCACCCCCAGCCTGGCCCTTCCCTGCAGGGCTGGGGACGTGTTTTTAGCTGTCCTTGCTTCGGCAGGACGATGGTTTGAAGGGAGCACGGAGCTGCCTGCAGCGTCCCTGCTGCCACATCCTGCCCATCACACGGCTCCCAGGAGGGACAGCAGAAATCCCACGGGTGGAACAATGCCCGTGTCCCAGCGATTCTCCTTCTGGCCGTGCAGAGGGGCGTTTTCAAGAGGAGGGACCTCAGCAAGGCTCCTCACCGGCAGGTTAAAAGCCTGTCATTAATTGAAGGATGATTCAGCTTCCTCAGCCGAAGTGTCGCCGTGTGGATGCTGCGAGAGGAGGAGGAGCAGCAGCCGCCTTCCTCGCTGGCAACACCACCAGCACCCCCTCTCTCACCTCCCATTCCGCAAGAATCCATGGCTGAACAGCCTGGGATGGGCTGGGGGTGGCGGGCAGGATGGCCCTGGAGCCGCGGGGAGGTGCCCGGTGTGTCCCCGCTTTGCCCGGGCAGTGGGACCGTGTCCCTGCCGGGATGGAGGGAGGGAGCTGGAAAAAGCGCTCAGCACAGCGCTGTGTCTGTGTCCCCTGAAG
Organism: Taeniopygia guttata; assembly: GCF_048771995.1. NCBI lineage: Eukaryota > Metazoa > Chordata > Aves > Passeriformes > Estrildidae > Taeniopygia > Taeniopygia guttata. Next base: position 3,607,781 of record NC_133052.1, on the reverse strand, counting down.
CTTTAGCTAATTCCTCTCTCTTTCCATTAGAAAAGAGAAAAATCTGGGTTTTCAGATCAGCCCTGGGAGCAGAGGCAGGAGCAGCGCAGCCGTTCCGGGCCAGCGGAGGGGAGACGTGTCCGGGCTGGCGGAGCGAGGTCACCCCGGTGCCTCGGTGACACCACGGTGTCACCGTGTCCTGCTCTGTTATTTCTATGGTTTTCCCCCCCTCCACGCAGGCCCCCGAATGAATCCGACTAGCTCAGAGATATGGGGCTGTGAGGGGAGGAATACCTGGAGAGGGAAAAGTATTCAAAAGAGGCTCTTACCCCAGGGGTGTTGGAACAGCTCTCTTTATTCTGTGGTGTCCATGGAGAGCGGGGCAAAAGAGGAAGAGCAGGAAGTTTCAGGGGTCTATATAGGTTTTGGACAGGGTGGGCTCTCCTGGCTCCCCACCAACCCCATTCAGGTTGCTATAGCATCACCCTTCCAGCACCCCTCATCACCCCACAGCCAGCACACACGGCTGGCACACGCTGCCCGTGCCCCTGCATGTTCCCAGGGTGGCAGAGCCCTCCCAGCACATTCCCAGCTCCAGCTCTAACGAGCTCAGCAGGGATGTGCACGGAATATAAGGCAGATGAGCTGTTTGCCCCATCTCTGCACGGGGGCACAGCCACCCATGAGCTGGCTGGGATGTGACAACCCTGCCTCCATCCCCTCTGCCCAGCCACAGCCCTGCTGCTGTTGTGCCCGTGGCTTCCAGCCCCTGGAGCCAGGCAAGCCCAGCTGGTGACTTCACCGTGGCAAATTGTCCTCTCTTATCCCAGCTGCTTCCTGGCAGTTTCACTGGCACAAATCAATCAATCAACAATGAGAAAAAAAGAGAATTTCAAAAGTGTCCGTGCTATTTGTTTTCCTGTCGTGATTTTGGGTGATCTCTGGGAAGTTCAGTGGCTGCTTCCCCCTTGTTGTGGCTTCAGACCTCTGCCAGGCTCTAAAAATATCTATTTAATTCACAGTCCTGCAGTGGGAAAAGCAGAGCTGCTCATCCCTCGGGATGGCTGCAGGTTTTCTGTGTACCAAAGCGAGAGCACAGCTTCTCTGTGCTGTTGTTCTCCAGTGGAAAGCCTCCATCAGCTGTTCCAACCACTCCTTGCTACTCCAAAGTCATTGCCACTTGTAAATCTGAGTGGAAAACAGATGAATAATCTCACACCTTTGTCCTCTGCATCAACCCCCTGTACCTCACAGTCTTGCAGATGTTGAACAAACACATCCCAGATGCCTGAAAAGTGCTGGATTCCCTTCAAAGTATTTTTGGGGGGGAATTTCTACCTTCCTTAAACTTCAGCTGGCAGAATTTGATCAGCAGCTGCTGAACAGGCCGGGAACATCCTTTGAGGGGGGACTTTGCAAATGTGCCCCAGTAAATGTGGGGCTGGTGAATTCATCCCCCCAGCTGGGCCGTGGCGAGGACCAGCACTGGGAAGGGAATACAAGGAAAGATTTCTGCTGTTTCTCAGCCTGCCCAGGAGTTGAATCCCTGATGTCCCAAACAGGAGGCAGCTCTGCGTTCATCCTCCTAAGTGCTCTTATTTTATTTATGTGCTGGTGCATTTCTAATGCCAGGCTCTTGGCATCACCCCCATGTGCTGCTTTCCTCTGCTCCAGCCAAGCACTTGGAATCATATTTTTGGCATGGTGGTTTTTAGAAAATATGTAACACTCCAGCATCTTGCGGCCACGGTAGAGCCGGATGAGCTCTGACTCCCCAAAGCTCTGCCAGGCTCAGAATAGCTCTGGGATGTGACTTCATTGGAGGCTGCAGGAGAAGCTGCAGCTCATCCCTGGTGCTGGGCTGGGACGTGTCCCCACCATCCTCCCTGCTGGCACTGGGAGCCACGTGGCCTGGTCCAACTCTCCCCAGCCTTTTCCTTCCCTTCAAAAATTCAAATTACATTGAATTCTGAGTGCATTTAATTCACAGACTCCTTTCACAGTTTGGATTGGAAGGGACCTTAAACATCATTGAATCCAACCCCCATTCCTGTGGTATGACAGGGATCAGGGAAGGAGCACTCTGTGGATTTTAGAGTTCCCTCCAGGGGGGCATGTGGCAGGTTGGGGGCCTCTGCCAGGACGTTCCATCCATCATCCATCAACCCTGGCTGCCATTGGCGCTGGGATCTGCCTCCACCTCATGAGATTGGAAATTTTTCATTTTGCCTGCTGGAGGAAATGAAATATTTAACATGCTATTTGTGCCTTTTTTACTGTTTTTAAAGCTCCTTCATTACTGCAGGTTCCCAGGTTGAGTGAGCCTGTGTTTTTCCTCCACAAAACCCTTGACCAGCTTTAGGGAATGCTCATGGGGGATAAAAGGCATCAGGCACTGGGAGCTGGTGGCACAAGGGGTGGGAAAACCTGAGACTTCTCTCTTTGAACCACAAAGATGAATTCCCAGCTCCCACAGGAGCAGAACTGAGGGAGCCCAGAGCCTCCTGTGCTGGGTGGGCAGGGAAGGGGGAAATTCAGACATGGAATGGTTTGGGTTGGGAGGGACCTTGGGCAGACCAGGCTGCTCCAAGCCCTGTCCAGCCTGGTCTAGGATGAATTAATAGTCCCAGAGGGGTGACGAGGCCCAGGCCTGGTTTTAGCTGAGCTCAGGGCCCCCCTCCCACCCCAAAGCCCACCACGAGCAGCCCAGGCCAGCGTTGGCTCAGGCCTGGGTGGGGGTTCAGCAGTGAGGGTTGGCCCTGGCTCAGCAGGAGGATGGAGCTTGGTGGGCTTTGATCCCTCTCTTGGATGTTCCATGATAGGAACAGGGACATTCCCGGTGTGTTTCCACTCATTCCAGGCTGGAGGAAGGGACACACCATGCAGTGACACACAAAGTGATGTCTCAAGCCACTTTTGGGGCTTTCCCACCATAAAATACTGCTTTGGGGTGCAGCCCCATGCTGGGACCTGCTCCTTGGAGCCGCCCTGGGGCTGTTTGGGTGTTTCACAGCAGCCCTGGGAAGGGCAGGGCAGGAGCAGCCCCTGCCCTGTCACCTCAGGACCCCCTGCCCAGGAGCACCTAAACCAAAGGGCTTTGCTGGAAAAGACAGAAATATTTCCCAGCTCACTGGCATTCCCAGCCCTCCCTGGCTCCTGGGGAGGGATGCACAGACACCCCAGATCCTAAATCAGGGAGGAAGGAAGTGAAGCTCCCCGGCTGCTCCGGGACCTCCCAGCCTCGGGATCAATGGGAATAAATGCACTTCAGGAATGAGAGACCCAAATATTTAATGGACTGGGTTTGCATGTCAGCCAGAGGGGAAGGAATACACCTGGATGTGCTGCAGACACGTCATGGAAAAGGCCCAGCAGTGTTGTGGCAGCTGCTGCTGTCTCAGGAAAGTGGCTTTAATGGCTCAGACACGACTCGAAGGGACCATCTTGGTGCAGCTGGCTTGGCTCTGCCTTGCCCTGTGCCATGGGACACGTGTGGCACTTTGCACTGGGAAGACACACATATTAACAATTCTGGTTGCTCATTAAAAGGGCAAAAGCAGCGTTGTTGTCACAGCTCAGCAGCGTGATGATGAAATATGTCACCCAGCAGTTCCCAAAGCCAGGCTGTGCTTTGCTCTGGTAACTCAATGGGCAAGGCCGAGCCAGAAAGGCTTGAAAGCCACTTCTCAAGTGGAGGGGTTGAGTTCTCAGGGCACAGTTTAGGCTGGTGCTTCTCCTGCACATTAAAAAATTCTTTCTGAAAAGGCATTTCTCTCAGCCACCAAGGTGATTTGCCTGAGCAGACCATGAGGCACAAAAGAAATACAGTGTAAATATTTGCTGGTTTTGGAGATGGAAAAAAAAATTCAGTGTCTCAAGTGTTGCTTGACTATAGATAATTGTGAAAAATCACTCACCTGGCAGCTGTGTTCAGCTCAGTGACCTTTCCCAGCATCAAAATGCCTGGAGCAGTTGCTCTGACCTTTGACTATGGAAATTTTCCTTTTGATCCTGACTTGAGATCTCCTTGATTCGTGTCTGACTTTCTTTGTAGTCTCTTTTCCATGGCTTTGATCCATCTTAATGTCTGATCTCTGGCAAGGCCACCTGGCTCTGAGGAGCTCGACAAGGCCAGAGCTCCGAAAAGCCGGTGACGCTCGAGAGAAACATCCTGTGAGCCCTGAGAGGCTTTCACAAGGCAGGTTTTGCAAAGCCCTTGTGGTTTCAGATGTTTTCATCTCCCTCATGGCACGTGTGAGTCACAGACTGCCCGTGTGTGTGTCTGTGTGTGTGTGTGCATCCCCTGCCTCCTCCAAAGAGGAGAGATCTGCACCCAAAAAGGGCTCCTGGGTGGTGTTCTCCTCTCCTCAGGAAGCTGTGGGTGAAGGGAGCTGCCTGCTCTGCCTTTGGGGCTGTCCTGAATAGGGGTGGATGTGCAGAAGGGTCCTCAATACAGCCCAGAAGCCAAGTCAAGAGGGAAGGAGGATGTTAAGTTGTTTCTGGATCACGCAGGACAGTAAATCATTGCTTTTAACCTTTTACAAGAGCGAGGGTGTTCTAACAAGACCTGGATGGGGAAGGTGTTTTCTCCCTCTGAGAAGGATGGAGAGTGCCAAGGAGTGCTGTCAAAATCATCTGAGTCTTACATAGGGAAATTGATGCTCTGAGTGTGTAAATCTCTTCTGGCAGTGGGATCTGGTGCTTTGGAGCTGCCACACTTGAGATGTGACTGCCCTGGGAGAGGCAGAGCTGAGGTGTCAGAGCTGCAGCTCTGGAATGAAATATCCACCCAGGATTATTGACATGTGTCCCTTTGTGTCCTGGCGCCCTGGGGACAGTGGCTTTGGGGATTATTGTCACATTAATAGTGTCAGTCCTTCCCATGGAGACTGGCAGCCCTTCCTGGGAGCAGCTCCCACATGCTGGGTGGTACAGGGAGGACACAAAGGGCACACGAGGTCTCAGTGCAGGTTTTGCTCCTGTACCCCTTGGGAATCCAGCTATTCCTATTTTTCTCTGTTGAAGCTGTTGTGGGAATAATTTTCTCAGTAAGTTTTCCTTTGAGCCCATTACCCTCAGTATCATTGTCCTGCAAGCTGCAGAAACCCACAAGTGCTCGGGTGAGATATCCCCTGATCCCTGCCCTGCCAGCCACCCAGCCTGGGCCCTAAACCCTCTTGAGAGAGCACTTATCTGTCCCCAAATGACACTTGTTGTAACTCAGATATGTCCTTGTTTATTACCCATCTTATATCTGGTGGCTTTTTAGACCCTGTTCAAGAAATTCCTCCCTGTGAGGGTGGGGAGGCCCTGGCACAGGTTATTCCATGGATCTCCATCCCTGGCAGTGCCCAAGGCCAGGTTGGACAGGGCTTGGAGCAGCCTGGGACAGTGGAAGTTTTCCCTGCCCATCACTGGATGTGGTTGAAACTTGATGGTCTGGAAGGTTCCTTCCAACCCAAAGCATTCCATGATTTTATGGCTCCGTGATTGTCACCTCTCTGCCACCACAGCCTGGAGTCCTCCCCAGCAGTGACACCACACATAGCCTGGAGAGCTGATCTAACCTTCTCTGAAATTTTCAGTATCCTTGTTTGTCTCCTTGGCTCTTGTTAGGAAGCAGAGCCTTAAAAATTGCCTTTTTTTAGACCTCTTGAGTTTCTCTCTCCCTGCTTCCTGTGTTTTTTCTTCATGCAGAATATAGATGCTGCTTTTCTGGGCTCTTTTCTGCAGCCTCCCTTCATCTGGGAGCCTTTTTAATGTTTTTTTCATGGCTGAACCCTCTCAAAGGCTGCAGCCAGGATCCAGGTGAGGCTGCAGCGCTGACTTCCATAAGGTGTTACCACGATGGGAGGTTCTCCATCCTGCCCCTCACCATCCTCACACCTTGTGTGCAGCTGCAGGCTTCCTTGAGCCAGAGAATCACAGAATATCCTGAGCTGGAAGCCAACCAGGTAGCCCACAGTGCTCCTGCCTTTCCAGAAAGAGGCCTTGGTCTAAATTCTGGAAAGGTTTGATGGTTTAAAGCAATCCCCTTTGGAATCCATCCCAGTGGGTTCATTGCTGCTGAGCCCTCATTTCACACTTGGTTGCACACTTGGTTGAAATCCCTCTGGTTTGTTGTCATGAAAATCAGGCAATTACTGTGCTGGCTTTGCCATCTCTACCCAAATTCTGCTTCTGAAAAGAGCTTATTTCCCACTCTGTCCATGGGACAGCACCTCATTTAAAAATCCTGGGAAAGCTCCACAAATCCCTGTTCCATTGGAGCCCTGTCAGGGATGGGGCTGCAGCTCTGGAGCTCCCCATCCCTGGCTGCTGCTGCTGTCCCTGGGATGTTCCCAGCTCCCCATCCTGCTGTGCTCCCAGTGGGGAATATCTCATCAATGAGTCTTTGCAGTGTTCTCATGCCTGTAGATCCTTCCAGGGCATTCCAGGTCATCTGGGCTTGTTCTTAAGCATGGAATCATGGAATGGTTGGGGCTGGAAAGGACCTTAAAGCCTGTCCAGTGCCACCCCTGCCATGGCAGGAACACCTTCCACTGTCCCAGGCTGCTCCAAGCCCATCCAACCTGGTATCTCCTGTATTTACACTTATTTAACAATACATTTATTAAACTTCTCAGCCATTACACCGCTTGTCCTCACCAAAACTCCCTCTGATCTCTCTGCTCTCCTTCCCTTCCCCGTTTCCCTCCCACCCTGTGTTGGTGCTGTGGATGTTTCTGTGCTCTGTGCAGCACTGGCAGATGTCTGTGGCCATTTCTGCGCCACTTGCCTTGTGTTTCCCCCGAGGTCCTGGATTAAATGCTCAGTCAAAACTCTCGTATTTCATGGGCCAGTGATCTGCTTCCACTCAAAGTCCTCCTGTCTCTGCCTGTTTCCCTTTTGCCAGCGTTCCCCCAGTGTCTGCTCAGCTCCTGCGGTGTCTCAGGGGCTGCTCTGGCTCTGGGATGTGTCCTCCACACACAGACCCTGCTCATGTGGGGCTCCCACCCCAGCCTTGAGCTCCTCCAGGAGAGCGAGGGGAGCTGGGGGAGGCCCTTTGGGTGCTGGGATGGGCTGGGGAGGGTGGAGGAGAAGTGCCCCAGTCCTGCAGGTTCACTGAGCTGGGATCAGCAGCTGTGGCTGGTACTGCCGAGCTGTCAGGAGAGGCTGTTTCCACCCAAAAATACTCCCTGTGTTGTATGAAGACATGAGTTTGTAGAAAGCAGCAGCACCTTGGTGTTTATTGTGAACAGAAATTGCTCTGTGGTTCATCACACGCAGACATTTCCCTGTGGCTCCCTGGCAGGATGGGAGCAGTGCTGGGTGGGTCCTGACTTGTCCCAGAATCTCTTTTCCCTGTCCCATTCTGCCACAGCCTCACGGGGGCTGGGTTCCTTCAATCCTGGCCACCCCTGCCATGGCAGGGACACCTCCCACTGTCCCAGGCTGCTCCAAGCCCTGTCCAGCCTGGCCTTGGGCACTGCCAGGGCTCCAGGGGCACCACAGCTGCTCTGGGCACCCTGTGCCAGGGACTCCCACCCTCACAAGGAGAAATTCCTTCCCAATATCCCACCCATCCCTGCCCTCTGGCAGTGGGAGCCATTCCCTGTGTCCTGTCCAAGTCCCCAGGAGGTGGTGGGACAGGTTTATGCCATGAAAACTCCTTTTTCAGCTGAAGTCTGATTGAAGTGGGACTTGTCTCTGCCTTTGCTGCCATCAGGGTCCTGCTGAGCACCACTGATCTCCAAAGGGTATTTCTGTTGTGTGCTGCCCTTTGTTGTAACCCAGGATTGTTCTGGTCCATCTCCATCTCAGCCCTTCTTTGGGATCTGAATTCAGCAGGAGCTCGGGGAAGCAGCGAGGCTGGAAGGTCTCAGCTCGCTTCTCCAGCTGCTGCAGCAGCTGTTCCCTCCCTTGGGGCCCACAAGCAAACCTGGGCACCCCAGGGCTGTGCCACTGCTGCTCCAGGGACCAGGCTGCCCTGCCTGGTGGGCTGGAAACCAGAGGGGAATGTCCTCCCCTCTCCCTGGCTGGCCTCAGACCAAGCTCTGGAGCAGTGGCCAAGCTGCCAGCAGGTGCTGGTGGCAGGGCTGGTGGCATGGGGTGCCCAGCAGGACACCAAGGAGGGGTTTGTCATCCCTGTGCACTCACAGATCCCTGGGGATCGCTCCAGCCAGGAGCTGCACTGCTCCCCCAGCAAAAGCTGAACCCTCACAGGAGGAAAAGCAGCACATGATGAGTGAAGGAGATTTGGCAAGGTGGGATCTGGGAATGAGAGAGGGGGAGGGAAGCCTTGATTCAATGGAATTGTGACACATGGCAAAGATCAGAGCATCTTCTCTGGATCCCTCCGTGCCAGGACAGCATTAGCTTCAGTCAGACCTGTGTTCAGGAGCTGAGACCCAGACTGATGCAGCTTCCTGCAGGTCCCACAGGGCATCCAGGGTCTTTGGATTCCCAGGCCCAGGTCCTGCTTGTGGTCAAAATTCAGGTTATTGATGTTCTTCTCCCAGAGCCTGGTCACCTAGAACTTGCTGTGGGAGAGGAGAAGTCCTTCACCCCTATCCCTGTTAGGGACACCTGATGCTGGAGCTTTTCCCAAGGAGCAGAGATCTCTGAGAGGCTTCTCTGGGTCTGCAGCTCATTCCACTAAGACACGGCAAAAATAGCAACCTAAGCTGGGATTGCAGCCTCAGCTCACCCAGGCAGGAGTAAATAACATTAAATACCTGTAATAACATTAAATAAACGAGGGCTTTGTGTGCTGGGCCCTGCCAGCCCCTCAAACCCACCAAGCATTGTCATGGAAGTGGTGAAAATCTGTATTTGGGGAAACTGCATAAAAATGCAGCTGAAGGGATGTGACATGACCTGAACTGTTAATGGAAACAGAGTAAAAACTGCACAAAGGACTTGGGCTGTGACAGTGGAAATGCTGGAATGGCTCAGACAAGGCAGGACCTGGGGTCTGGGAGCCAAACACGGGGAATGGGATCCCAGCACATCCCCCGGGGGTGTTTGGAGCATACAGAGAAGCAGCAGAGTCAATATCACAATTCTAAATCATTCAGCATTATACTAAAAATGCTGGAAATACGGGAGAGAATTTCCAAAGGCCAAGTCCCTGGGTAGCTCTTCCCACTGCTGGTGGCCCATGGGGATGGATCTGCTGCAGGATTTTCCTGTGGATCCCTTTCCTGGGCTTGGTCCCAGCTCCATCCCAGCCCCTGGAGCAGCCAGGCCATCAGTGGGGCCGTGGCACTGCTGGTTTCTTCCCTGTCCTCATGGAAAGGGCTGGTCAGCGCTGGCACAGCTGCCCAGGGCACGTGGATGTGGCACTTGGGGACGTGGGTCAGTGGTGGCCTCGGCAGTGCTGGGGGAACAGCTGGACTTGAGGATCCCAGAGCATTTTCCAAACCTGGATGATTCCATGATTTATGATTTCTCTGCTTATGGCACAAGGATCATTATTTGGGATTTAGAGCAGGGACCTTTATAGCATTTAGCAAAGAGGGACATTCTTGTCAGTCATCCTGGCCCTGCTGTCCTCATGTCCCCACTGGCAGTGACCCCAACAGCCACAGCCAAACCAAAGTGGGGGGCAGAAAGTCCTGATTCACTCGTGGGAATCATGTTTAGTGCCAAAACTGGGTTAGGGGGTTCAAAAGCTGCAGGGACAGTTTTATCCCAGCCAGTTTGGTCTGTCTGTCTGAGAGGGAATTGGGCACAGCCACCACCCCACGTGTGGTTCCTTCCACTGTTCCAGGCCGTGTTTCAGTCTCTGAGCTCAGCCCAGGGATGTCCCTGTCCCTGCTGCAGGCACAGAGCTGGAAGGGGTCACTGTAGGGTCATTCAGGGGGCAGTGGCCGAGCTGGCAGCAGCCCCTGGGCCCTTTGACCTGCTCTGTGCTCTGCCCATGGAGCTGAGTCCTCCCACCGGCACCAATCCCAGTCCCAGAGTGGGAGGCTTCACAAGCTGGGCTTAAAGCTCAGGCCTGGCTTAACACAGAGTTTTGGGATGGCTGTGAGATGTGCCTGACCTGAAAATGCCTGTCCCACCCCATCCCATCCCATTATCCCATCCCACCCCATCCCATCCCATCCCATTATCCCATTATCCCATTATCCCACCCACCCCTCCTGAGCCGTGTCCCTTCCCCGCAGGGAGAAGCGCACCCTGCACGTCGCAGTCACCAACCCGGTGCAGTGCAGCCTGCACGGCAGGAAATGCACCGTGTCCGTGGAGACCAAGATCAACCAACCCCAACCGGATTTCACCAAGCACCGCTCCGGCTTCGTCCTCTGCGTGCCGGGCAATTAACGGGCAATTAACGGCCCCTCTCGCCCTCCCCGCCCGGGACTCGGGAGATGCTCAGCAGCGACTTGCCAGGTGCCTAACGCAGCCTCTGAAGGTCATCGTTTGGAAAACCCGAATTCCGGGGGTTTAGAAAAGCCAAATTCACATGGAATGAAGACCTAAAATACCCGGTGACCTGTTCTCCATATTACAAGCCAGACTGGAATATCAGGAGAGTGCTTCCTTTGGAATTAGTCTGAAAAAAAGAGTTTCTAGGTACTTCCACGCTTTCTTCCCTCTCCCACAATCTCCAGTTTTCCCTTCCATGTTCCTTTCCCGTGTGTCAGTTTTTGCAGTATGATTCAGCCTCCAGGGGAGGAACCAAAGACACCCAGCTCAGGTGTCAGGTTCTGTAGGGCCCAATCCCCACGGAACCAGAGTCAGGCTGGGAAGGGAGGGCTGCCTTCCACACCCCACACTCCCCCAGCCCCTCCAGGCACAGGGAGACACCTCCAGACCTGCTGCTTTCCCTCGGGAATTTATCAACCCATCGAGGCACCTTGGCTGGACAGGGGACTTCCCAGTGCAGGGCCTGGTTTTGTTAATCCTGCGTTGCTTTTTGCCTTAATTACCCCCTCCAAGGGCCTGAAGCCGGTGGGTTCCCTCTGGGACCATGTGGCCTTGCTGAATTTTTAGATGATCCGTGTGGCTTCGTGTCTGTGCCAGCACTGGGGTTAGGAAGGGCTAAAGGGACCCAGGGCAGGGTGAGCCCAGGAACAGGGGGAGCTTTGGGGGGCCAAGCTTTGCACTATCCAACATGAACCTGGCACAGCCCCAGCTGCCAGCGCCAGGCTCCTCCCTCCAAAGAGTTTTCCTGGCTCTTCCCAGCATGGGGCTGGGGGTGTCGGGCTCGTCCTGCCCAGCCCAGATAACCCCGAGCTCTGCCTTGATGGAGGGACATGGATCTCCTCAGTGGTTTATTCCCACTGTGCTGGGCACTGCTGTGGTTCCCGAGCAGCCCAGGCTGTTGGGATTGTTCATTGGGATTGTCCTGGCACTGCTGGTCAGGTCAGGATTCCCAGCCCTGGAAGTGGGGGAGCTGCGTGGGGACCCCACCTCGGGGTCCCAGCCCAGCCAGCAAATGGGGAGCACTGGTTAGATGGAGCATTTTGGGAATCAGAGAGCCTGGAAGAGGCTCCTCACTCACAGGAGGTTTCCTGAAACCGTGCCGGGACATGGGGCAGGGGGACAGGGCGCTGCAGTCTTGGTGCCCCACTGCCACCCCCGGGACAGGGAGGGACTGGGATGAACTGGGACAATCCCATGCACGGGGAGGCCCCATGCCAGACCTCTCCCGTTCCCATTGTCCCTGAACCAGCCCCGGGAGCAGCCCAGCACCCCCAGCCCCCCATGCCCCTCTGGGGTGTCTGGAGGGTCCCCTCGGGCCGGGAGGTGACACGGCAGCCCCGACCCCGCCAGGCTCACCCAGGGACCTCCAGGGACCTCCAGGGCTCCTTCCACCCCACCTCAGCTCCTCTGAGGAGCAGCAGCGATGCCAAAGCCACAGGACACTCCTGCCCTGCCCGGGGAACTCCGGGCGTTGCTGTGCCTTGGATTTGCACCCCTGGGTGCAAACATCCCCCAGCCCGGGTGGGTGCTGGGGTGGGATCAGCACTTTTGTACCCTCGTCCCTCCGAAAAAATGCTCGGATGGAATTGGGGTGGACAGCAACAAAATGCAGGCTTGGGAAATTTCTCCTACCATGAGATGGCAATATTGTGTGTGATGAGATGTGTCTTATAAAATGTATTATCTGTTCCTGCTCTGGTTTTATATATATATAAATATATATATAAATATATAAAAATATATATATTCCTGGTTTTCCCATAAATTAACTATTTCTAAATTGAAACTTGGATTCTCAGCCGGGGGCAATAATGCAATGAACCCTTTTTTTTTTTTTTTTTTTTTTTTTTTTAAATCGCTGATATTTTATGCGTAAAAGAACATAAAAAACCTACTATAATGGACCTGGATTTTGTTTACATAATTCACTGTAATAAATAATAAAAGAAAGCAATTAGTTGCATCCCACCATGGTGCTGCCCGTTCCTGTTAGCGCGGGGGGAGATGATGCCCAGAGGGAGCGGTGTCCCACATCCCAGTTATCCCAGTTATCCCAGTTATCCCAGTATCCCAACTTTCCCCCTCCGGCTGCTCTCCCACCACGGGGTGACCCCGGCGCCGGTAACGCGATTAAAGCGGCGGCTGCGTTAAACCCTCTGTCGTCAACACAAATCCCGTTCCGAGGGCTGGGAGAGCAGAAAAGACTCGGCCACGAACCGCTGCCGTGTAATGGATGGTCAGTGCATTTTTATTTAATCAGCACAGTACAAAAATAAATAAAAATAAGGGGAGGGGATTAAATTACAGGCACACTGAGCCCCATGACACAGTCGGTCGGGTTATAAACCACACATACTTACAAACACACTATACACATACATACAAAATGAGACAAATATAAATTAATAAGTAACAATACCCATCAATTTGGTCAACAAAGATCTACAGAAGAGATTGCACTAAAAAAACGTACGTACACATGTATCATTAGCAGGGTCCAATGTACAGCCATGAAGAGCTTCAAGTGAAAAATCAAAAATAAAAATAAATGGCACGTTATTTCTCCCTCTTGTTCGCCAGTTTAACGCCCGATGGACCAGAACTAAACTAGAACTGAGCACACGGAGAAAAGAAAACGATAAAACCCAAAAAGAAGGTCTCAGTCCCCAGGCCTGATACGGGAATACCAGCTCGAGACTGCGGTGTCGGGGTGGTGGCGGGTCTTTGTGCATGGGTGTAATTTTACAGCCATCTCTCGTTAAGGTTTTTCTTTTGATTATTATTTTTTTATGCGTTTTTTCCTTTTTTTTTGTTTCCCGAAGACACAAAATGCTCCTGTTTGCATGCGCAATACCACTGGAAAAGCAACAATGACAGAAGAAAGAAGGGTTTTTTTCTCTTTCCCCCCCGCAGGTTTGCAGTTCGTTGGGTTTGTTCTAGAAGAATTCATATAGCAGCATGTGGCGGCTCCCCTTGCTTGCACACTCAAGTAGATCCTTTACACAATACTCATGACCAGTGCACGATGGGAACAAGACATTTCACATTGATCTCATGAACAGTAGCGGTGATTCCCGTCACCCGGACCCGCTCGGGAATTCGAGTCTCTTCAAAGAAAATAAATAAAGAGGGGGGGATGAGGGAGGAAGGGGGGTGGGGGGGTCCCCGGGCCGTGCCCGCGTCTCTGTCCCGGTGCTGCCGGTGAGTCCCGACCGGGCCGGTTCAGCCGCCCGCGCTGGAGCCTTTACAGGATTTTTTTTTTTCCCCTTAATTTTCTTTTTCCCCTACCTGGGCTCTGTCTCGGTGATGCGGTGACCGGCCCCGCGGAGCCCCGCTCCGCTCCCGGGGATATCTCGGGGGGGTTCTTGGCCCCCCATCCATGAATTGCTGGGATCAATCCGCTGGAGCATCCCGGGCCCGCAGCGTGGGGAGGGGGCGGCGGCGCGGGAGGGAACCGGGGGTCTGCGCTCCGCTCCGGCGGCGGCCGAACCCCCCGTGTCACCCCGGGGGGAAGGCGGCGGCTCCCGCCCGTCCTTCCCCGCCGGGAAAAGCCCCCCGGGAGCGGCGGGCGCTCACCGGTCGAGGCCGATGAGCAGCCGGCCCTTCTCCTCGGAGCCGCTCTCCTTCTTGAGGTCGGCGAAGACCTGCGTGAAGTAGTGCGGGTCGGCGTTGACCTGCAGCATCTTGGGGCTCATGAGGTCGATGATGGAGAGGCAGCGGTCCCAGAAGGCCTCCTTACAGCTCTCCACCAGGAAGGGCTTCAGCGGGTAGGAGATCTCGTTGCCCATGTAGGAGTAGGAGAGGTACAGGCAGGTGAGCAGCACTGCCTGCAGTTCGTGGTCGCTGGCCACCTCGGCCGAGATGACGTCCCGGCACAGCATGTAGAGGAAGACCACGTTGGCCGGCGTGATGAAGCCCTGGTCCTGCCAGCCCTGCAGCAGCAGCGAGCGGTCCACGGAGCGCAGCCAGAGCACGGGGTCGGTGGGCGAGAGGTGCTTCAGGCGGTAGCAGCGGCGGCACAGGAACTCGCCGAGGCAGCGCAGCAGCTCGCTGGTGGACGCCTGCACCACGACCCGGCGCGGGGTGGCGGCGGCGGCGGCGGGCGCGGCCGGGGGCGCCTTCTGCGCCGAGGCGAGGGCGGCGGCGGCGGCGGCGGGGGGCGGCGGGGGGGCGAAGGTGGCGAGGTTGGCGCAGGAGAGCGACTTCTTCAGGTTCTCGTTGTTGAGGTGGGTCACGTTGCTCTGGTAGCCGCCGTTGGGCTGCACCTTCTTGGAGCTCTTCTTCTTGGCGGAGACGGCGGCGATGCGCTTCCAGGGCAGCACCGAGATCAGCGAGTGCCGCTTCAGGCCCTTCTCCTTCGCGTTCTTGCTGTTCTGCACCGCCGTGTAGTGCCCCACCGTGGCCGCCCCCTCCTCGAACAGCGGGGCCTTCCGGTAGCTCGGCGACAGCGACAGCACCGTGCCCATGGCGCCGGCCGCCCGGCGGGCGCCCGGCGGGCCCCCGCCGCCCGCCCCGGCCCCGGCCCCGGCCCCGGCCCCGGCCCGGCCCGGCCGGCCCCGCTCTCGCTGCTCCGCCGCCGCCGCCGCCGCCGCTCAGCGCCGCGCCCGGACCCGCCCCGCGCCGCGCGCGCTCCCGCCGGCGCAGTGCGCGCGCCCGCCGCCCCGCCCCGCCCCGACACGTGCGCCCGCCGCGGCAGCCGAGGCCACGCCCCCTCCGCGGGCACGGCGGCCGGAGGCCACGCCCCCTTCTGCACAGGCCCCGCCCACAGTGTAGCAGAGCCACGCCCCCTCATTGCCTTGAATGGATTTTGCCCCGCCCCCGGGCAGCCAGACCCCGCCCCCCAACCAATCAGGCCACGCCCCCGCTGTTTATGAATGACGGGTGTCCCGCCCCCTCGGCCCGGCCCCGCCCCCCGCTGTTTATGAATGACGGGGCCCGGCCCCGCCCCCCCGCCGCTGCCCGCTTTGGGGTCCCGGAGGTCGCGGACCCCGCGGTGCCCCGATCCCCCGGGCAGGACCAGGGGAGCTGCCGAGCCCCCGGGCAGGGGCCGGGCACGACTCGGAGGGAAAAAGAATAAAAAGCAACGAAAATAATTATTTTGAAAATCCCAAAATGAAGATTTAAAGCCCTTCTCCGCCGGCGTTCCGGAGCCGCAGCCCGGATTCGGAGCCGGGCCCCACACCCCGCACCGCCCCCGGCCGCCCTTCGCCCCTCCGGCGGTGCCTCCCCAGCTCCGGGCCGGGGGCCGCCACTCGCCCCGAAGGTCCCGGGGCAATGAAATGCCCGGAGCCGCGTTCTGAGGCCGGGCCGGGATTTGGGAACGCGCCTGCAACTCCCGTACCCCCCGTGTCCCACGGCTCCGCTCGGAACCGCCGCCCCGGCGCAGCCCAGAGCTCCTTGCCCGGACCGGGATCCCATTGCCGCTGGGACCGGGATCCCATTGCCGCGGGGACCGGGATCCCATTGCCGCTGGGACCGGGAACCCATTGCCGCTGGGACCGGGATCCCATTGCCGCTGGGACCGGGATCCCGCTCCCGCTGGGACCGGAGCAGCGCCGGGCTCGGCGCGACCTGCAGCGACACTCGGAGGCCGCTCCGCCGCCACCGGGGGGACCCTGCGGCCCGGGATCTGCTGCCGGCAGCAGCGGGGAATGCTCGGGCACATCCCGGCCCTGCACTGATAACCCAAATTCATTTCTATTCATTTATACCTATTTATGCCCTGCCCTGGACCTGCAGCTGCCAATCCCACCCCCACAGCAGGGAAATCTTAAAAAAAATAACCACCCAAATCTCCCATGAGAACAGACCTGTCCCAAAAACCTGCCTGACCATCAGAACACATCCAACCCACTGCAGAGCTGGGTTTTGGGGAGGGGTCAGGGCTCTCTGCAGGACTCTCTCCTCCCAAAACCATGGGGACAGTGACAGCCCAGCCTGGCCGTCACGGAGAATTCCCTTTGTCCATTAAAGCATCCCCCAGATGCAAGCAGCAATCATCAGCTTTTACATCCAGCCTTATGAAGTTTAAGCCAAAAGGGTTTGTTTAAAAACAGGCTCTACAATTTGAGATGTTTTGGCCCTATTTTTAACATGCTTGGAGGTGCCTTAGAAAACCCCATTGTTCCAAAGGCAACTCCAGGGGCCGATGTGTCACTAAACCTCCCTGATCCCACACAAGGCACCAAAGCTGCTGTCACCATCCCTGCTCCGGGTCAGGTCCCCTCAGCCTCGGGCACAGGGACCTGCCAGCCTTGTCACACCGTCACCTGTGGGGTCAGGAGTGATTCTGTCCCCACTGGGGGATGACAGCTGGAGCCAGACACGATCCCCAGCAAGGACACACAGGACAGAAGCAGAAAGACTGGATGGGATATTGAGATGGAATCATAAGGGCATGATCAGGAAAGGCTGGAGGGGTGAGAAAACACATTTAATCCATTTTTCACCATAATAATAGTGCTAATAATAATTATTATTATACATTCAGTAGCACTACAACATGTTGTGCCAGGAACATGTCACAATCCTTAAATCTTTCGTGATGCCACCTGAAACATTCACATCTGGTGTCTCCAAATTATTGTCCCCAACGATGCTCTGGTGAGGGGATGACCCCACCCTTCCTCAAGCAAAGGGAGAAGCTGCACCCAGCCCAGGATCAGCTTTGGTGGCTGAAGACAGGAGACAGAGGTTTTTGAAAAAAAAATTCTTTATTGGAACTCATCTGAACATCAGATATACCTGGTGTTGGTTAGCAAGAACCGTTTGTACATTTGATATTGATGGTGCCAAAAACCCAAACAGTGACTGACTGGAGGAGATGGAAATTAAGAATAATAAAATAAAATAAAAGGTGGGAGAGGTCAAAATGTGAACGGAAAGGGGAAAAACCAGCCAGTCTAAGAGTCAGCATGAAGGCAAAATATTTCCTGATAAAACAGAATCCTTTTACAAAATATAAATTTTGTAAGAAAAATGTGGAGAGGGAAATAGAGACAGAGGGGAAAGGAAAAATAAAGATGAGCAGGACAGAGATGCAGAAGCTTACACTGCCCAAATGGCATTAAAACTTACTGGAAACCTCACCAGAAAATGGAACATGCTGGAATACACCATGCTCCGCCCCCCAGGACTTTGGGACCGAGGACGAAGCTCCCACTGGGCTGCTCCAGAGGGCCAGGCTGTCCCACCTCGGTGGGGAACCAGAGCTCAGCTGCAGCAGAGGCACAGCTGGAGTCACCCCACCGCTCACCTGCTCCTCCTGCCAGCGCAGGTGGGGAGGGAGGAAACATTTAAAATCTAAGTCTATCTGCAAACAAGAGCATGCAAGTCAGGCTCCAGGGAAACCTGCGCCGTTCCCTTCGCCCGGGCCGGGGCCGCGCCGACAGCTCCGGCCCGCAGGAAAATCATCCGGAGCTGCTTCCAGGGGCTCAGAGGCCTTGAGGATGGAAAATAAACCAGCAGTCTGTACATTTTGGGTTTGTTTGGTTCAGTACAAATGGAATCGAGTTGGCTGCTCAGACACCGCCAGCACGTCTCAGATTTCAGGGCGGAGGAGATGAAACAAACTGGTTTTGGGCACCTACTGGTAACAAAACGCTGTCCCTGCTGAACTCTGCTGTCCCTCAGGAAGTGGAAAGCACATGTTTAGGTAGTGTAAGCCTTTTTCCTTTTATTTAGAATACCCTCTTTGTTTAAACAATATTCCCCCCCCAGATACAAAGTTCGGCCAGTAAAGATTACATGGAAACTGGAACACGCATCGTCTGGAATACAAGATGCACCGGATGAGGAAGTTTAAAAACTTTCCGAGCGAAAAGTAGAACAAAGAAGAAAAAAAAAAAGTCTCCTAACATTTTCCCAAAGGTTTCACTCTCCTGTCACACACACTCTCCAAATGACAGCTAGCAAATTCAACTCTGCAAAGAGAAAACAGAGCCACGTCACTCGACAGGAGAGGGAAGGAGGCTGAGGGACACAGCGGGGCCGGCAGCGACTCCGGAGCTCTGCGGCCCCCAGGGAGGCCTCACTCACCTATGTCAACTTCTTGGCTTTGTTGTAGAGCGAATCCACTACTTTGCTCATGTTCTGAATCGTCTCGAGGGCAGCCTCGTAAGTTTTGTCTACGGGGGGTTCGTCGAAGATGATCAGGACACCCTCGCCCTGGTCAAGGATTCCTGTGGGCACAAGCTGCTGTTAGCACTGGGATGCTCGATGGATCACAGCTCCCAGACAGCAGGAATTCAGGGATCTACCCCAGCAACACCCAATCAGCTGTGCAGGGTTTGGCAAGGGTTCCCATGTTGGGCTGGACTGGCTGATTTTGGTCAGGACTGGTTTAGCGTTCCCAGAAAAAAATACATCTCAGAGAAGAGCCTGAGAAGCCATCCAGGAGATGAGCTTTCCTGCCCATTCCCAACCCATCTCCCTGCCTCCTCAGGCCCTGTGCCCAGCAGGATGGCTCAGCACAGCTGGTTTATCCTGCAGCTGTGCCCAGGTGCCAAGGGCTGTTCCCCCACAGCGCTCTGTGCCCAACGTGCTGCTCCCAGGAATTGCCCTGGCTCGGCCACATCCAGGGACAACAGAACCAAGAGCAGAGCAGGTTCCTTGAGGGGATTTGGGGCAGCAGCCTGCTGTGGGCCCAGCCAAGCCACAGCACCCCACTGGGCCATGGGGTGTCCCCATGGAACACTCCGGACACAAAGAGCTGGGAAAGGTGACCACAGCTCCAAGAGGGAGAACCCAGCCTGGCCACACAGCCCAGCTGGGGGTCCCACACTGTCCCTGGATGCTGTCACAGCAAGAGGGACCCAACAGCATTCCTGAAATTAACCTTCAGGTTAAGGAAGGCAGCTGGAGCAGCAGGAAGAGCCTTCCTGAGTGTCCCCTCCAATGGAGCAGCAGGAACAGCATTCCTGTCACTCCTGACTGTCACCTGTGATAGAGCAGCAGGAACAGCATTACTGACTGTCACTCCTGTCACTCCTGTCACCTGCTGCCTCAGCAGGACCCCCAGGCTCAGAGGAGGAAGGGGAGTCCAGCCACAGCTCGTGCAAACACGGGGCAGTCAGAGCTGAGGGATGCACAGACTCACCATGAAACTTCTTGTCCAAGATCATCTGTGACAATTTCCTTTCTACCTCAGCCTGAAATTGAAGCAGCAAAATTAAAAGTCTCCCAGAACACATAAAACCACATAAATTTTACTGCTGCACACTTGACAGCCTGGTGGTAACATGAGCACTGCTCAGCAGCAGCTGCTCCTCCCTGAGCGTGGCTTGGACACCACCACCTGCTGGAGATGCCTCAGGAAATGAGGCAGCAGCTGCTAATGAGGGAGCAGCAGGATGTCCCTTGTCCCACAGGTGACACTGTATCTGTCACTTCACCCAGGCTTTATCTGTGGGGGTTCTGGAACTTTCTAACTCAGTGCAGCAAGGATTTAGACAAGAGTTGGCCAAGTTTTATTTAATCCATGCAGGACCCAGCTGAGCCCCTGCCCACAGGAGGCAGCTCCTCTCTGGGCAGAGGGGGCACAGAGCAGCTCTTAGCCTGAATATTAAGGATGTGTTAAACACCATGAGCTAGTCTGGGAACAGACTGTGTGCCAGGGGAGGTTTAGGTTGGATATTAGGGAAAATTTCTTTATGGAAAGCCTTGTCCAGCCCAGGGCAGAGGTGAAATCACCATATTTAACAGATTTATGGATGTGGCACTTGAGGACATGAGTGGTTTTGGCAGTGCTGGGGAATATCTGGACTCAGTGATCTCAGAAGTCTTTTCCAACCTGAATGATTCAGTGATTCAGTGACCACAAAGGCTGAGCTCAGCTCACTTCCCAACCTCTGGCCTTAATACCAGTACAAGACAACAGCACTGGGGTGCAACTGCCTGGGATTACAGTGGATTTTCCTAAAACTGAATCTGTCTGGGATTATCTGTAAAGCAGTTACTGCCTAGTCAGTGTGACAGGCACAGCACTAATGCCACTGCAGGGTGATTAGCTGGATCCTGGATCTTAAGGGTCTCAGTAAGGTTCCCCTGGGAACACTCAGGGGATTAAACACAGGGCACAGGGGAAGACTGAGCTGGTCACGACATAGCAGAGGAAAATCTGCCTCCAATAAAAAGCAAGAGCCAAGACAGGGAGTAAAACCCATGGGGGAAGGGGACAGCACTGCAAACTCTGGGGCACAGGAAGCCTCAATGCCTCCCAGGAGCTGCCTGTGTCAGCGTTTAGCTCCCAAGGGTGAGATTTGCCTGGAAATTATATGGATCTCATCTGTCACCCTTCATTTCAGTTCCCAGTGAGAAATGCAATTTAAGCCCAACTCCTCTGCCCTCTGAACACATGGCACTGATTTCTGGTGAGGTTCTTACCTTTGAGAGCTTGATGAGGCTGGATATGTGTTCAATCTATAAGAAAGACCAACATTTAGTTAATCTTTAGCTGCACTTTGGACACACAACACAGAGGTTTGGGGCTCTTCCATGGAACTGCTCAAGGGCCTGGAAATGCTCCAGTGGCTTTCTCCAGGTCCTTCAGGTTTCATGTCTGAATTTAACTGATATGGACTGGACCCCGAGAGCCATTCCACTCTGAAAGGTGAAATATCTCTTCTCAAAGACTATGGCACAGAGGCCTTTGAAGCCAAATGCTGTCACCTTCAGGGTTAAAAGCCAGTCACCTTGCAGGGAGCATGAGAGAAACAGGTGGAAAGTGCAATGACTTTGGAATGTGGCTTTCCAAAGGTCCCCTCAGCCTCCTCCTTATAATTTAACATGATGAACCCTGAGCTCCGAAAGCGCTGAGCAGCTCAGAGTAGGCAGTGTTCCATATGGGAACAAACCCCTCACCCCCAGCAGCAGGGACAGAGGGACCAGCCCATCCAGGTGCTGCTGGAAACATTTACCTGTACTCTGGAGAAGGGCTCGATGACTCTGATCAGGTTCTGTTCCAATAAATTATCATAGAGCTTGGCCAGGTGAGTGTTTATGATGGGGTCGTCCCTGAGCTCCACCTTGTAGTCTGTCAGAGCCTGTAGGGACACACCAAAAGGAAATAATTCTGGTAGCAACAGCTCCTCAAGGTCCTCTGAGGATGAGATCCTCTCCCAGCCCAGTACCATGATTAATCCAATCCCTAACTTAGCTAAAAGCCAGCAGGTCATGACAGCCCAGCAGCCTCTCCAACATCTTTTATCTTCACCCTGTGGGAGCTCAGCGAGCCCCAGAGCACGACAGGATTGGACCCTGACATGGGAATCCTCTCCCTGAGCTCTACAGCATTCCTGCTGAAACCTGGAAAAATTTTAGAAAGATACACATCCCAGTGAACAGCATCTAAAGGAAAGCTGCTTCTGATTTTTCTGATTTGGCTCTCCCAAAAAAAAAAGAAAAATGGTAAAAAGTAAAAAAACTGAGTTCAAGCAAGTTTACCCCCCACGCACTGAAAGTGCAACTGGTTGGTTGTTGGGGGTATTTCTTGATGCACTGTTGCCTTCTATCAATGTTTCCATGGTTTCCTGCAGTGGGATGTAGCAGCTTCTACAACTTTCCAGTCTGGTTTTTGCCCAGCCAGGCTCCATCTTCTGTGTCCCTGACTCACCTTTTCAAAATCTGCCAGCGACCGGTTCTTGCTGGCCTGTGCCACGCATTTTAGTGCTTCTGTCTGCGGGGAAACAGAACCAGAGGAAGTTATTTTTTCATGGATTCTCCTCTCAGGGTGAATATGCCAACTGTGCAGTACCCTGGGAACGTGCTTAAATGGCAAACCAGGAATGTTCCTTGTCACTGCCACAGGCAGAGGGAGAGCAGCTGCTGAGGGGAGAAGAAGCCAGGCAGCTGCAGGACGTGACCTGAAACATCTCCAGAGGGACAAAGCACTCGGGTCTGACAGCACCAGCTGCAGGTTGGGAGCAAGTCTGATGCTGTTTTTAAGGGAAATGACCATTTTGGCACTTGCTTAATGAATGTGGCCATTTTGGGCCCTCCAGCACAGCCACTTCTCTGCTGAATGCCGGGGGCAGGGCAGCAGCTCCTACGGACACCCCACCATGGACAGCATCAGGGATGAGTCTTCTCTACACCCCATAACTGCTGAAATGAAGCAAAAGGCTCATTCCCAGACAAGCCCATTTACCCCACACTGGTAATCCCAGCAGGGAACAGCAGAACAGAGCCCAAGGCAGGGACAGGACAAGGACAGCCTGGTGCCTCTGGTGCACAAGGCCCAGGCTTCTGCTGCCCCCTCTTCTGGGACTGCCCTGAGCAGAGCCAGGAGCTGGACTGGATCTTTATGGTCCTTCCCAACTCAGGATATTTCAGGATTGCCCCCAGGGCTGCTCTCTCCCTGCTCCCCCAGCAGGAATTGCTGCTCAGGGCTGGCTCACAGCACAGTGTGGGCACAGCCAGGATCCCCTGCTCTGGGGAGGAGCCTCCAGCTGCCACTCAGGCCAAAGGGATGAGGCAGGATGGGGCTGGCCTTCCTGATCCAGGAGGGATATGCCCACATCAGACCTTTCCACACACATTTGCTCACTGAGCTCTGCTAATTCCCAATCCCCTGTGGGCAGGGGAGCAGCAGCTCCTGCATCACAGCAGAGCCCAGGCTGAGCACAGCAGGATCCCAGCCTGGCCCAGCCCCTGGCACGCCTGGAGGGTGGCCCTGCACCTTCTACAAGCACCCCTGAGTTTAATTTGAGGGTGGCCTTCCCAGCCTGGCAGGTTCACATGTCAGAACAAGCAGGGCATTTCACATCTGACTGCCTGGATCCCACCTTGCAGCCACACAGGTCTCCACCTACTGAGCTGCACTGCCAGGAATGGATTCTCAGGACTGGCTACAATGAAGTAACTCAGATTTAAACACTGCAAATCTGGTGAGAGTAGAGACACAAGGACCTGATGGCATCAGGCAGTTTGTAGCTGATGAAGAAAACCAGGGAGGAGGAAAACAGGGAAAATGAAGCAAGCAGCCCAAAGTCTCTGGTTGTGAAAATCACTGTAAAACCCTTTGAAGGCAACTGACTTCTGGCAATGGTAATCCATGGTAATTTAATCAGTTCTGGATCTCATTCAGGACACTCAGGAGTGATGGGTATTTTGGTATGAAAAGAGCAAAGTGTTTGACATGAAGAATAGGCCAGCACTGAGAAAGGTAAGAGGAAAATAAGAAAGGGTTAAGTTTCTATACCTGTCTTCCTGCATACCGCAGAGCAAGCTTCCCACTCACTAATGCTTGCACATCTTCTGGGCTGCAGAGGGAAGGGAGCAGAGCATTTACAGAGGAACATGGTCAGCTTAAACCCCAGAGCACCTCAAAAATCCCCAACTGACAGCAAAGGACTAAAACCCAAATATCACTACATCAGGAGCATTGATCAGGTGATAGATAAAGACATTGCCTGAGCCCATTAGCTCAGAGTCCCATAACCAAAAAGCCCTTCCCCTGGAACACTGAAGAGTTCTTCCCAGAACCATCTGCCACCTACCTGTTGAGCATGATTTTGCACAGCAGCATGTATTTCAGAGCAGTGATGGCTTTGGGGTTGTCAATTGAATCATTGCCCTCAAATGCCTC
The DNA here is from genome assembly GCF_048771995.1 of Taeniopygia guttata. NCBI lineage: Eukaryota > Metazoa > Chordata > Aves > Passeriformes > Estrildidae > Taeniopygia > Taeniopygia guttata. The sequence goes on along the minus strand of NC_133052.1, from coordinate 3,583,804 downwards.
ATAAAAATATGAATAGGCTGTTTTCCAGTCCTTCTCTTCTGCTGCGTGGATAATACCTGGAGAGGCACAAACAGCTTAATTCTGAGCATGGCTGGGAGAGCACAGAACAATTTGGTTGTTCGGTGCTTTATCTATGACTTTCATGAAGAGAAACCTTTCCTCTTGTGCCCCCTTGCCTCGTGTCTATCAGAAGAAACTCCATACCCTCTCTTACAACGACATCTTTAGACAGACAAGCTTAGGGCACTTCAGGTAAGTGCCTGCAAACTGGGTCAGGAACAACATATAATGGGCCAGAAGCAGTGTGAGGCTGGAACTGCAGTACCTGGGGAGCTTATGGACCCTCCACCACGGGCAGCTTTCAAAACTGGGCTGAAAACACCAGTGTCAGGACAATGCCATTGCAGCTGATGCCACCTGAGGCACAACTGGTGATATCCTGAGGCCCCACCTCTTCCCACGATTCCCTCAGAAAACACAAATATCAGACAACTGAGGTGTCAGGACGAGTCCTGGGTGCTGTCCTGGTCCTGGAGGCCTCACCTGACTGCATGTCCAGCGCTGCCTGCAGCTTGGGGGGACAGTAGATGGCATTGGCCGTGGTGCGGGCCGAGGTTAAGGCTGCTCTTGCTTTTGGCAGATTGCTCAGGGCATGGTAAGTTTTGCTCTCTAGGAGCTGCACTTCCACCAGCAGTGCCTTGTCATCCATCTTCTTCAGTTCCCGAAGCAGCTGGGAGCCTGGCAGAGGGCAAGGACAGGACTGTGACCTGCTCTGCATCATCTGCACCCACACAAACCTCACAAAACATCACACAAAACCTCTCCACATCATGGCCCTGTGAGGACAGAATGAGCCAGTCCTAGAGGGAACTTGTCTCCTTCTTTCCCCCACTGAAGAGATAACTTAGGGTGAGCAGAGGTAAAACCCTTGCTGTGTTCAGGAGCTGATAACCAGAGCTGAAACTGCAGAACTGGGCAGAAACAAATGGATTCTCACTGGAAACATCCTTGAGAGACTCTGCTTGCACCTACTCCCCACAGCCACGGCCACAGCCACCTCCTCAGCCACAGAGGAATGCTGTGCACAACACTGACATCCTGACAGAGCCCTACAGGCACAGACCTTCCCAACCCCCCAGGCTGTCCCACCACCAGCTAAGGGATTAAATTAATTAAGCCCAGCTTTGGTGTGTGGCCTCTGATCAGTTTAAACCTGAGTTCATTATCTATCCCTACGCAAACGAGTTCCAATTCCATCCTGAATTTCATTAATTCAGTAGTCTGATGAGATACATGTCACCCAGGGGATTCTGGACATGACACAGGCACGTGCCACCACGCAGGTTAAGAAGTTCTGGGTGAGCAGTTCAGGCTGTGTCCATGCAGCTGCCCCTCAGCCCTGGCAGAGCAGGCTGTGCAAAAACACCTCAGACAGCTTAAACCTCACAGCTTAAACCTGACAGCTTAGACCTCACTTGAACCTTAAATCTCAATTACAGCTCAAGCCTCACTTACAGCACTGCAGTCATTTGCAAAATGAGCATTTTAAAAGCACCAGGGGAGCTATAGGAGGCCCTGCTTTACTCTGCTTTGGGGCAGAGCAGGAGTTCACTGGTTCATTACCATCCCTTGGTTGGTGCAGGGGCAAATTCTTAAAGCCACCCTAAGACCTTGGCTAATGACACCCACAGAGGCTTTGCCGTTCCCTGGTTTTACTGGGGCTGTGTTTGAGCAAACTGGAATAAAGCTCTTTTCTCCCTTCAGCCTCTGTGGCCACAGCAGAGTATTCCAGCAGGTTCCAGCAGGAGCCAAACCTTCAGCTGGATACAGCTCCCAAAATTATCTGCAATGAACAAGTCACAGAATCCCAGAGTGGGTTGGGTTGGAAGGGGCCTTAAAGCTCATCTCATTCCACTCTCAAATGGGCAGGGACACCTCCCAGGTTGCTCCAAGCCCCACCCAAACTGGCCTTAGGCCCAGGTGAGATGGGTAAGGATGGTGAAACAGCGAGAACAAAGACACCTCTAAGAGCTGTTATCACCCAGCTACACCAAAAAGTGCCAGAACTGCACCAGCACTGAGAAATTAAGACCCAAATCCTGCAAAACTTCTCAAGGAACATGACACAGGTGATGGCTTTCCTTGCCAGGAGTAAATTAAAAGCAAAGATTTACCACCACCTAGTGGGAGCCTCACCTAGCTGCAGAGCTTCTTGGTACCTCTTGGTGTCGAAGTAGAGAGAGACCAGCCTCGCCTGGAGAACAGAAAAGGAACTGCTGTGAGGAAACCAAACAGATTTGTTTTGTAAAATGAAGCTTTGTATTCTTCTCTGTACAAACTTCACTACATTAATCTGTATTTGTCACATTGTGCGGTCCAGTTGTGCAAGGCCTACTGCACAAGGAGTAAAACTCTGCATTTTTAAGGAGAATTTCAGTGTAATTAATGCCCTCCCCTGACACAGAGAAAGATCTGAACAGCACACAAGTGCTCTACTTTTACATCTATTAAATGTGACAAGGGGATGATGCTGCTCCCCATGTTTGGGATTGGGACTTACCTCCAGAGCCTGGCGTAGGAAAGTCCTCTTCTCTGATTTGGCCCATTCAATACACTCTAAACACAGGTCAACCTTAAAGGGAGCAGAAAGGAGTCAATTCTAAACATTTTCTTTGTCAGTGCCCACCCCAAATGCTTCCCAACGACACCAGAGGTGTCAAATGGAGACATCTGGGTAGACAGTAACACTTTCCCAGAGTTTAAACCCACAGTCACGGTGTATTTTCAATAAACAAAAGTAAATTTCATGTGCTTTAAGGCCTAGATAGCTCATGTAATCTGTGTAAAGCAGCAAAGATACTGGGCTCTGCTCTAGGGGCGTTATCCATAATTTCAAAGCAAAGAAACTCAGAAATCTTCCCATTTTTTTCAAGCTGAGACTCCCTCAACAGATAAAGCAGAACTGGTCCCTCTCAGATATTATTGTATCTCATCTGGCCCATAATACACAGTAAGTCATCCTGTGGTGCCAGGCTCAGCAGTACCTCTTCCCAAAACCTCTGGATTGCAGCTCAACACTGCAGGCCTTGTCAGCTCCTCCACACTGCTTATTAAACGTGAACATTTTATGAAAAGCCATTATGAAGTCTCAATTTATTACAGGGTGATAGCTGGAGCATTAGGAGCTGGAGGAATCTCCAATTTCACTGCTTTACTGGGCTCCTGGGAGCTACCCTGAGGAAGCAGACACTCCTCAGAACATTTCTGAAAGGATTTGAGATTGCTGCATCAAGGACCTCACCACAGGCTGATATCATCTTTCCTTAAGGTTTTGGGGCTGGCTTCAGAATATGCTCTAAAATGACTATATTGACTGACTTTTTATTATTTTCATCACCATTACTCCAACCTGTACCTCCTCTGCCACTGCATTTGAATATTGTCCTTCACAGCAAATTACCTTGAGAAAAGCCTGTAGCTGCTCCTTTTCTCCTGACACTTTTGGGAGTTCTCCCTTCTCACCTGAACATCCCACCCCATTTCCTCTGGCCTCATCTGCTACAGAAAGAGGGAGAACACATCCTGTCACCATTCCTCACCCACGAGCCACAAGGACTGAGCAGCAAACAAGGAACATTGGCTGGGTTACCTGCACTAGAGGATGACAGTTTAGTTTGGCTAATTTTGTGCTAATTTGCCTAATGAGAATGTCACCTGCCCCCCAGCAGGGCAGAACCTCTCAGCCTGCACTCTGGCACTCCTGGAGTGCAGGTTTCATGTGGGTTTTGTCCCTGACCTGCTGCTCAGACCCCTCCTGTGCCAGCACAGCCCTCTGCAGGGCAGCACAGCCTGGAAGCGCTCCCGAGGTCTTCCTGTCCTTATCCTGCTCCCAAAAAAACAACAACTGGGGACAAAAAAACTAAGACAACTGTATGCTGTGGAGCTGATGAGAATGGAGTTAATCCTAATTGGGTACTATCTTAGACTGTCTCAGGTTTTTCTGCTGGGGGAGCTCTTCCACTGAAGCAGCTGACACCTGGTAGCTGCCAAACCCTTTCCACTCCCACTTCAGGAGGAACTTTTGTGCCTCTGTGCAGTGAAACACCCATCACAGGTGTGTCCTCCTGCAATCCTGACCAGCTCCTGGACAGCCCCTGAGCACTGGCTGCTCCAGTTCTGTGCCATCCCACACCACCTCCACCATTCCTGCTCCAAGCTCCCTGGAAAGACACTCCCAACACTGATCACTACAAAATACTCCCAAGGCTGCACCTACAATCACTGAGATTGGAAAAGCCCTCTGAGATCACTGAGTCCAACCATTCCCCCAGCACTGCCAAGGCTACCACTGACCCATGTCCCCAAGTGCCACATCCACACAGCTTTTAAATCCTTCCAGGGACAGAGGCTCCACCGCTGCCCTGGGCAGCTGTGCCAGGGCTGGACAACCCATTCAGTAAAGAAATTTTCCCTAATATCCAATCTAAACCTCCCCTGGCACAACCTGAGGAAGCAATATGAATCTAAGACAAATGCCCATGGTGGGAATCACTCCTAAACTGCAGCGGGGAGAGGCTTGCAGAAAAACATGGTTATAAATTCAATTATCTGATGTTTTATTTATAAAATACATCCAAATGCATTAAAACTCTGCTTCCTGACATGAATAATTCTTCAGTGAGAAGCAAACTAGGTCAGATATTGGTGTTGCAGGCTTTTGAGGAACAGCCTGGTGCTGGAGCTGCAGCCTCACCTCCTGTCCCGTGGCTGCCTCCATGTCCAGGAAGAGGTCGAGCAGGGAGCGGACGAGGCGCGCGGCCTTGGCCTTGCTGATGGAGTTCAGGAAGGGCCTCACGTACTTCAGGAGTCCTCCCAGCTCTGCAAAAACCCCACAACATCAAATGCAACCCCCCAGCCAAGAGCTGCACCCTGCTGGAGCAGCCACACATCGCATGCACCAGCAGGATTTGTTCCACCAAAGATTTCCCAGGTGGTTTTTCAGCATCATCCACAGAACAGAGCAACAAATGCCACGTGCAGGGCAGCCTGGAGCAGACAGGACTGCACAGGGCTTGGGGGCTGCCACTGTAGCCCCCCAGCTACCACCAGCTGTAACGACTTCACCAGTAAAATGTCAGGATCTGCTAAATGCTTTGAGATTTTTCTATAAAATCAGGGGTGGAGTTCATAATTTATGTGTGTTTTTATTAACTCACAGTTTCATGCTTTAATCTGTCCCATACAGCCAAGCCCAGGATGTTGGATCCACCTTGTGCTCCACCACTGTTGAAAATCATATTCCTTAACACTCCAACTCCACCTTTATCTGATCAGCTCTGACCTCACTTAACTACATTTCTGCTTTTAAGCCTCCTCATTAATTCACAGTTATAAAAGTCTTTATAAGAGATGGAAAGAGGAAATGTCTTTTTTATTTTTTTATGGAGAAGCACTGAAGTGTCATAGCCAGGGAGCAGAGGAATGTGGCAGCCACAGCACAGCAGCTCCAGCACTCAGAGCCATTCAGGAATGCTGGACGTGGTGGAACTGCCCAGCACAAGTGAGAAGTCTCCTACAACAAACACCACGTGGTTTTGGGGAGGTCCTGGACAGGGCTGCTCCCAGTTTGGGAAGATGATCCTGCACGGGCAGGGTTCAGTGCTGACTCATCAGCACCAGGTCTGCACACTGAAATCACAGCTCTCTGCCCCACATTTCCAAGTCCCACCCAAATATCAGGTGGATCTCACACTACTCTGTTTACAACATTCCACAGAAAAGCAAAATCAAAACAAAGCTGGTAATGACTAATTCAGAAATATTCTACACCAAACTGGTACTGAATCAAAACCAAAATAAGAGATAAGTCTAATTTTATTTCAATTAGTATATGGAGGAGTATCAGGAGAATTTCAGTTTGGAAGGATTCCAATAAATACAAATGTAAACAAGGGTTCCTCTGTATTTCATTTAGCAGTAATGCTAAAGAATGCTAATTGTTATAACAACATCTTATTAATATCTAAAAATTATTTTTAATATTTTTTATTTTTAACCTATTTACTCTAAGTTTAATCAAGCCTGATACGCCTCATTTGTCACACCCTTAACATGAAGAACACACTTTTTCCAATCACTCATAATGATCACAGAATCCCAAAATGGTTTGAGCTGGGAGGGACCCCAAAGCCCACCCAGTGCCACCCCTGCCATGGCAGGGACACCTTCCACTGTCCCAGGCTGCTCCAAGCCCTGTCCAGCCTGGCCTTGGGCACTGCCAGGGCTCCAGGGCACCACAGCTGCTCTGGGCACCCTGTGCCAGGGAACAATTCCCAATTCCCAATCTCCCACCCATCCCTGCCCTCTGGCAGTGGAAGCCATTCCCCCTGGGTCCTGTCCAAGTCCCTCTCCAGCTCCTGGAGCCCATTAAGGCAGTGGAAGGTTTCTAAACATCCAAAGTGCAGATTTAGAACAAACAGAATTTAACTCACATGTGATCCTCAGCTTTAATTCCCAAACTGCAGGGCAGCAGATCCTGACCCCAGCAAAGCACCTGTAATCTGTACAAGAACACCACAGGGCGCTCTGACTGCCACACCTGCTTCCAGAAAAGTTTGATTTTCTCTCTGCACTATTTATCATCCCATTGATGTGCTCCAGAGCTACCCAAAAGTCCCCAGAAAGCAGATCCCAAGTCAACAGCTGGAATGCAGCTGTGCATTCTGCAAACTCCACATTCAGCCAGGCAGGCTCAAAGTTCCCACAGAAATTTCCCTCTCCTACCAACGTAACCATCAACTATTTTTAGGATTTTATTTTTCTAAAGAAAATGCAATGCCTGGTAAAAGGGTGGGATTGACAGCTCTGCAGGAGTGATGAGCAGCAGCTCTGGAAAATGAAGCCTGCAGCTCATCCTCAGGGAAGTGCTTCCACCAGCTAACACTGCACATATCCAAATTCCCAATCCCAGTTATTCCAACCCTACAGTTCTGTGAAATGCTATAAAAATCTGGAATTGTCACAAAGAAAAGTCATCAGTCTACAAGTTTATCTGCTTGATAAAGATTAAGGATTGAAGGGGGGCACTTGCATTATTTTTGTAAACAAAGGCTGCAGTTTAGTAGAGTCACAGAATCACAGGATGGTTTGGGCTGGAAGGGACCTAAAAGCCCATCCAGTGCCATCCCTGCCATGGCAGGGACACCTTCCACTATCCCAACCTGCTCCAAGCCCTGTCCAACCTGGCCTTGGGCACTGCCAGGGATCCAGGGGCAGCCACAGATGCTCTGGGCACCTGTGCCAGGAACTGCCCACCCTCCCAGGGAACAATTCCTTCCAATATCCCACTTAACCCTGCCCACTGGCAGTGGGAGCCATTCCCTGGGTCCTGCCCAAGTCCCTCTCCAACTCCTGGAGCCTGTTAAGGCACTGGAAGGTTTCTAAACATCCAAAGTGCAGATTTAGAACAAACAGAACTTAATTTATCCACTTCCAGGGACAGTGCAGCCACCACCTCTTTGGGCACTGGGACCCCTCAAACCTGTCCAAGAAGTTCCACTGGCTAAAACCAAACTGTGTGCAGTGAAAGCCACAGGATAAAGTCCCAGTGTCTGCCCAGCACTGAGGAATCTGGAGCAGCTGTACCTGGTGCTGGTGCTGCTGCCCCTGAGCTGTCACTCCTACCCAGAAAGCTGACAGGGGGACAGAGCCCTTCCCACAGCTCCAGCACCACACTAAGCCAGGGCACCCTGTTCTTCATCTCCCAGTTCCACAACCTCAGAAAACACCTCCAAGTCTTGCTGAACTCCCTCTGAGCTGCACACACCCTTCTGAATGGTACTAAGCCCATTTTCTTCCCTCCAGAACACACTCACTCTGCAATTATTGGTACCTTTAATAGACCACAAATACATGCCATGTTTGCCCCTCACAGCCCTGAATTTGATGAGTTAACAGTGTTATTTTCAATTCCTCAGCCTTCACCTTGAAAGAAAAGAAATCTATCAACTACCACCCTCTGGGAGCTCTTTATCCTTGTGCCAAACTTCAGAATAAACTCAACACTGCCCCAAGCTCTGCAGAGCTGAGGAGGCCACAAGAACTCTGCCCTCAGTTCTGCCCACCAGCAGCACATCCACACTGACCTGAAGAGACTCTGATTTCCCCCTTTTTACCCAAACACACAAATCTCCCCTGCTGCAGGGCCCAGCCGTGTTTGGTGATCTCTGGTGAGCAAGCACCACGGTGCAAAGGGCACTGGCACAGCACAGACACCCACACTGAGCTCCTGACTTCAGCCAGGAGAGGGACACTTGCCCAGCAGCTTCCTCTGTCCTGCAGGAGCAGGAAAACCCTGTGCTGGAGGGGTTTATTTTTCCCCAGGGACTCTAAAAGCAGCCCCAGCCGGAGTAAGAGGTGGACACCTGAGTGAGGTGACAAGAACAGCACCTCTCAGGACTAGTCACCCACTGTCCCCAGCCCTGCCCAAGTGCCACCCACAGCGGATCAGGGCTGGAATGCTCATTCCAGCACAGGGCAGTGACATGGCCCAGCCCAACAGGAGCTTCCCAAGCCCAGTGGGACACCGAGGGACATTTCACAACAGATACAAACTGTGACCTGGAGCTGTGGCTGAACAGCCAGGAACTTTCCATGAGCTATTCTGAAGTCAGGCCTGGTGTCCCTTCCAGTGGGACTGAACCTGCTGCTGGGTGCTTTCCCCACCCTGTGCCAGACTTGCAAATAAACATTTCCACTGCCCAGGGCTGCAGCCCGAGCACAGAACACTCTGGGCATGGACACAGAGTGTCCTGACATGCTCCAGGAGAAAGGCACAGCCCTAGACTGCAAAACAACCAACTGCTGCCTTGAGCTCTCCAGGAAACAGGAGACAGACTCAAAATCATCACTGAACAGAGAACTTGACTCCATCCCTGTCCCCTCACACACTCACAATAGAGGGACTGTCCCCTGCAGAGCTGGACAGGGCCAGCAGATAAATCAATTGATTGTGAGAGGAGCTGCTGGTGAGAGAGAATTTCATGGGACAAACTTTCCTGTTCTAAACCAGCCAGGAGACACCTCTCATCTCAAACAGAATAACTGAGTAAAACTTTAGTCACCCACACTGAAACAGCCCCACAGACTGAACTGTGCATCATTTGGAACACCGGGCCAAGCAACACCAGATTAATATTTATGTTCTTTATTTGATTTTTAGTTTCTGTCCTGTCTCTGAGAGAACATTTCCTGCCAAAAGCTATTTTTCCAGCTATCCCACTAAGTAAGGAGACTAAATGCATTGGCTGCAGGATTTGCTGCCTGTTACCTCAATTCCTGATTTCAGGCTCACCTTCTGCCTGCCCAGTCTTGGCCAGCAGTGACCCCAGCTCCAGGATGCTCTGCTCTTTGACTTGCACTGCTTCCTCATCGTTTTCCTGGACATCACGTTTCACTGGGAAGAAAAAGAGCAGGAAAGTTGCCTTTAGTGGTGTTTCAGGTGGAAAACCATCCCTGCTGGTCAGCTCCTGGAGAAGTGCCCAGAGCAGGACCTGCTCCAACAGGCACCAGGGAGCTCAGCCTGGCCCAGGAGGTCTGGGAAGTTTAAATCCAGTGCAGGGAAGTTTGCAGTGCTTTATCTGTGATCCACAGGGGCTTTACCAGCACACAGACCGCCCCCTGCTCACTCCAGCTCCAGGTTTGAACAATCTCAGCTTGTCCAGCTATGCAAGTATCACTCAGAACCAGCACCACACACCAGAGCACACTGGAGCCACAGGACCAAACAAGAGACATTTAATGGCATTTCTGGGGTTGGATACTCCACTCTGGGGTTGCTGATGTTGCTGCTTTGTGTATTAAGCTGAGATCCCGTGGACAAAGTGCAGCACAAGCAAAGTGAGGTGGGTACACCTCTCCCCACTCTGGTGTCTCACCTGCCACTGCTGAGTCCTGGCAGTGCCACCACCCTCTGCTCCAGGGAGTGACTCTGCTCTGAGGCAGATAAAGAACAAGCAGCACAATTCGAGCACAGCACCAGCTCCGTGTGAGTTATCCACCACACAGGGCCCTTCCCTCCCTGCCACCACCCCAGCACAGGGAGCTGCTCCAGCCTCCACACAAACACAGCCAAAATCACAAAATCCCGCCTCTAGGGAACTGCAACCGCGGCTCTCATCCCCTGCAATTCCCCACCAAAAGCGAGGGAACTTTGATCTCCAAGAGAAAAGTATCACAGCAACATTGTCCGGGCCACTCCTGATGCTCCCCACCCACACCAGCCCGACCCCCGAGAGCGGCAGCTCCCGCTGAGCACCGAGCAAAGCTCCGGGACAGAGCTCCGAGAGCCCCGACAGCACCTCCGGGCTAACGGGACGCTCGGAAAACTCCTGACAGAGCGAGTGACAGCAGGGCTTTTATACACCAGAAGCAAGAACTCCTGCTTCCCACAGCGCTCCGAGGGCAGCGCGGCCGAAGGACCGGAGAAGCGAACCCCAGCGGAACGGGCGCTGCGGGAGCCAACACCGCTACCGGCGGAGCGATCCCGGCCCGGGCCGTGACACCGCGCCCCAAACCCGCCGCAACCCGCCCCGACACAGCCCCGCACACGCCGATCGAGAGTCCCGGGCCGGCAGGCTCGTTCCAGCCGCACGGGGAGGAGCGGCCGGCCCGGCGCCGGGGCTGCTCGGAGCGGCTCCGCGGACACGCACCGGACACCGGCCCCGCGGCCCCCGCTCCGCCCGGCACCGACAGCTCCCGCCGCCCGTGCCCCCACGCGCGGGGGCCGCCGCCGGTGCCGTCCCGGCGCGGTGCAGCGCCGCGGGGCCGGGCCCAGGCCGCGCTCCCGCCGGGCGCGCACGGTGAGTCAGCAGCGGCGGCGGCGCGGGGCTCGGCGCGCCGCGGGCGGCGTCGGGGCGCGGGCGGCGCGGGCGGCGGGCCGGCGCTCACCGATGGAGTGCAGGATGCCGATGGAGGCCTCGCGGTCGGTGGAGAGCAGGGACTGCGCGCGCTGCAGCTCCAGCACCGCCGCCGCCGCCATCTTGCCGCTCCTCCGCCTCGCCGCCAGCCCGGAAGCGGCGCCGCGGCCGCGCCCCTTCCGCGCGCGCGGCATGATGGGAACTGTAGTCCCGGTGTGCGGGCGGTGGAGGGGCGGGGCCTTGAGGGGGCGGGGCTGGGGGCGGGGTTTGCCGCACGGCGCCTGCGCAGGGGCGAGGGGCGCGGTCCCGGCTGAGGGCGTGGCGGGGGCGTGTCCTGATTGGCTGTTTCGGTGTGAGTGGGCGTGGCCTGAGGGGGTGGGGAGGGACAGTGGGCCTCGGGGTGACGTAATAAGGGGCGTGGCTTGGGGCGGGGTCTGCACCGGGGCGCGAGACGTGGGCGTGGTCTGGGCTGGGGGCGTGGCAAACAAACGGCGCGAGGGCACGGAGGGGGCGTGGTCCCGGGAAGGGGCGGGGCCTTGAAATAGACGGGAATACGTCATGACGTGGGCGTGGTCTATGAGAAGGATGATGTCACTTGTGGGTGTGGCCGGTGGGTGGGCGTGGCCGGTGGGCGTGGCCGGGGTCTCGCTGCGTCTCTCCCGGTTGCGTCCCCGGTCCCGGGGGCCCCGAGCGGGACTCTGCGGGGTCCGCGGCACCGGGAGAGCCGCTGGGGCTGCGAGGGGGCGTGGGGGGTCCCACCCGGAACATCCCCCAGCCGTGGGTCCGGTGCTGGGGGTGTCCCCGAGGATCCACATCCCCACGGCCCCCTCAGCGCCCCGGACAGCTTCGGGAAGGGAAGAGAGCCCAGCAGGGCCATGGCACCTGTGGAGGAGTCTGTCCCAGTGTCCCCGAGGCGGATCCTGTCCCCGACCCCACAAGGAGGATCCTGTCCCCATGTCCCCGAGGCGGATCCTGTCCCCGTGTCCCCAAGGCGGATCCTGTCCCCGTGTCCCCAAGGCGGATCCTGTCCCCGAGGTGGATCCTGTCCCCGACCCCACGAGGAGGATCCTGTCCCCGTGTCCCCGAGGCGGATGCTGTCCCTGTGTCCCCGAGGAGGATCCTGTCCCCGAGGGGGATCCTGTCCCTGTGTCCCCGAGGAGGATCCTGTCCCCGAGGAGGATCCTGTCCCCGTGTCCCCGAGGCGGATCCTGTCCCCGACCCCACTGGAAAAGCCAATTTAATGCCTGAAAGAGTCCGTTTTATATTAAATGGGAAACAAAACCAAACCCCTGGCCCTGGCTGCTCCTGGGAAGTCATGTCAATGTGGGATCCCAATCTCACCGTGGGATCCCAATGTCACTGTGGGATGCCCCAGTGGTGCCAGCCCAGGGACAGGCACAGGAGGTGGCTCTGAAGCAGTGACTGATGCCCCCTTCAGCAGCCACGTTTTGGTGCCCAGCAGATGATGTTTAATGGGTCAGGGGTGTCCCATGGGAACTGGGGGCTGAGGGGGATGTTCAACCTCCTCCTCTGCCTCCCTGCAGCGGGGAAAGTCCTACACTGACCGCTAACTAGAAATTAAGAGAACAAGTTCTCCTGAGAATTCTGCTTTTAACCCCTCTGTGTTCTCAGAGACGTGTCTACCTTCAATTAGTCAATGTCTAAATTGACTTCTTCTTTCTGGAAAAATTCTTTTTCCGTGTCAAACCACGACAGGAGGGTTCAGAGGGTAATAGAGCAGGGATTTTGATGAAGGAAAAGCCAGGGATCTGTGGGTGAACCTTGGGGTCCATGAGCAGGAGCCTGTGTGCACCAGTCAAATCTTGGCGTTCTGGAGAGTCTTCCCATCCCGACACTGAACTTAATTTACACTGGATTTAATGAACCCACTCCAAAAGAGAACATTAAACAGATTTTAAACCCACATTCACCCCTGAAACCCAGTGGGCACAGGAGGAGTGTGGTGGCAGAGGGTGGTGCAGTCACAGACCCAGTCTGTCTGTCCATCTGTCCATCCACCATCCATCCATCCATCCATCATCCATCATCCATCCATCCATCATCTATCATCCATCCATCCATCCATCCATCCATCCATCCATCCATCCATCCATCCATCCATCCATCATCCATCCATCCATCATCCATCCCTCCCTTCCCAGAGGAGGCACACAAAGGCAAGCAGGTCATTTGCCATGCCATAATAATGGCAACAACTAATAAAAATAATGAATAATGAATAGAAGTGGGAGATTGGGCCAAGGGAATAATTTCTCCAACCTGAACCACCTGTTTTGGGGTAAAAGCAATGGAAACAGGGAGTGGGATCAGGCAGTGTCATGATCCTGACAGTGCAGGGGTTAAACCCTGATGGGGGCATTCTGGGATTTGGGATGTCCTCTGATACCATTCTGGGTTTTGGGGTGGCCCCAGGTGCCATGGGGGAGCACCCCAATGTTCTGTTCTGAGGGTGCCATCCCCCCTTCCCCGGTCGCTGGTTTCTCTCTGTTCCATTTCCAGAGGGGCAATCAGAGCCGGATATGGGGGGCCGAAGTGGGCACGGATGAGGGGGCACCCCCAAAGTCCCTGCAGTGGTGGCACCTTCACCCACCCAGACAGGGCAGGGACAATCCACGGGACCTCTGCGCCCCCCGAGAGCCTTCAGGGCGTCAGCAGGGACCGGGGTGAGCACAGGAACCGGAGCTGGGGACCCCCAGTGTGGGGGGAGTGACCCCGCAGCCCCTGAGGGGCACCCACAGCCCAAGGGTGTGAACATGTCCCTGGTGTGTCCCTGGCGTGTCCCTGGCGTGTCCCTGGCGTGTCCCTGGCGTGGGGTGGGGGCACACGCGCGGTGCCCCTGTGACGGGACAGGTTGGAGTGGGTGGCACCCCACGTTGGCACGGGGCTGCCTAGGGACCCTCCACACAGGTGGGGAGCCCCCTGCACACACGCTCTGCTCTGCCTGCACATCCCTCTCCCCCTTGCACGACCCCCTCGGCCCCCCTCCCCCCTCCCGCTCCCGCCCCATAATCGGCTCCAGCTGCACAAACATTCCCGCACCCGGAGCCGCCGCCGCCTCCGGAGCCGCCCCCGCGCCCGCCCAGACCCTCCCCCGAGCCCCCTCTGGGCCCCCTGGCCAGCCCCTCCCCCGGAGCCCCCTGGGCCCCCTTGGCCGGACCCTTCCCCGGGCAAAGCCCTGCAGGATGGGGCGGGGAGGGGTCCTGGGGGGCTGGGGGAGAGCGTGTGCATCCATCCTGTTTGTGTTCACCCATCCTGGGCTTACTCATTCCAGTCCCTGTCCATCTACCTCACACCCACCCATTCCACACATTCGTGTCCATCATCCATCCATCATCCATCCATCCATCTGCTCATTCCTTGGTCACCCATCACGTCTATGTCCACCCACCCTGTGTGCATCCATCACCCATCCATGCCCATCCATCCACCCATCCATCCACCCATCCATCCACCCATCCATCCACCCATCCGTGCCCATCCATCCCTGCCCATCCATCCACCCATCCATGCCCATCCATCCGTGCCCATCCATCCACCCATCCATGCCCATCCATCCACCCATCCATGCCCATCCATCCATGCCCATCCATCCACCCATCCGTGCCCATCCATCCACCCATCCATCCACCCATCCGTGCCCATCCATCCACCCATCCGTGCCCATCCATCCACCCATCCATCCACCCATCCATCCACCCATCCATGCCCATCCATCCACCCACCCTGTGTGCATCCATCCACCCATCCGTGCCCATCCATCCACCCATCTGTGTCCATCCATCCATCCATGCCCACCCATCCCTTGTCTATTCACCCTACTCTCCCTGGATGTTGGTGGGCTCTCGCATTCTCCATCCCAGCTTCTCCAGGAGGTGCACCAGAATGGAGATGGGAGCCTGTGCACACCCACCCTGTGTCCATCCACCCCAGGCTCTGCAGGAGTTACCCAGGATGGAGATCGGGTCCATCCATCCCTCCATCCATCCCCTACCCTGCAGGAGGGGTCTGGGATGAGGCCAGGGCACCACACCCCTGAGTCCAGGGCTGGGGAGGACACTGTGAATGGCGCAGCTCATGACACCCACTGACCCCAAGCGCTCCTGGACAGTGCTGGGATGTGGGGCTGGCCCCACATTCCCCACTCCCCCACCCTTCAGGTGCATCCCTGTGCTCCGGGACCGGAGCAGACCTGGCCCGGCTGGCGGCTTGGGGACAGGATCCTTGGGGACAGGATCCTGGGCCTGCCTTGGCAGACCCTCCCAGGCCCCCGAGGAGCGGGAGGTCCCGCAGCTCCAGCCCCGCAGCTCCGTCTCCTTTAAGAGCGGCGGCCGGAGCGGAGCTCAGCCGAATTCCGCCGCCTGTCCCCGCTGGCGTCCGGCCAGGGCTCGGCCTCCAGCGCCCGCCCGGCGGGGACAACCGCCCGGGGGCCCGGGGACACCCCGCTGGCACCACTGGGTGCTGGTCCCTTGGGTCACTGCTGGCTCTGTCCCGTGGGGGTGAAGCCACACGGAGCCAGAAGGTGGGGACAGTCAGAGATGTCCCACGAAGTCTCAGGACCTGTCATACCAAGTTGTCATGTAGCAAAGAGATGTATCCCTGCGCCCTGTCACCTCCCTCTGCCACCTCCGTGTCACTGCTGGGGACCAGGACAGGGGAGATGGATCCCACTGCCCTGAGGGAATTGTGACCCGGGGCTGGCAAAGGGACAGTCTGGGGACAGGGGCCATGGGGACGGGGGACAGAACAGCCCCAGGAAACAGGACAGCCTCCACGTGGGACAGGGGACAGGAGAGCCAATGTCCAGGGGACAGGACAGCCAGCAGCAGGGGACAGCAGTGACCACGGCCTGGGTCCCCATTCCCAGGAGCAGGAGCCCAGCGAGCACTGGTGGCACTGGTGGCACTGGTGGCACTGGTGTGAGGAGCTGCGGGTGCTCTGGGGCCGGCCCGGGTTTTTGGGCGTTAATTGACTCCCGCGGTGGTGGCAGCTGTGAAAACAGAGCGGGGCTCATTAGGGGACATCAAAGGACCCGGGCGGGGACACGGCCGACCCGCTGGCATTTGCTCCCTCTTCACTCGGCTTAAAAGGGCAAGAGGAGGATGGGAGTCACCGGCCTGGGGACAGCCGTGCTCAGCGAGGAGGTCCCTGTCCCCATCCCTGGGATTAGTGGCAGCTGGGGGCACACATTTTTTGGGTGACATTCCTGAGGTTACTTGGACATGGGGTGACCCATCTCTGGGGTTAGCTGGATTTGTAGTGATCTCTCCTCAGAGATCAATCACCTGTTTCTGGGGTGACCCATCCTTAGGGTCACCCATCCTCCAGGGTGACCTGTACCAGGGTTGGTTGTCCCTCAGGTGACCCATTCCCACAGAGATCCATTTTTGGGGTGTCCCTGGTGTTTCCCAGGGTGCCCCATCCCTGGGGTGACTGAGCAGGGGACAGAGGGGACATGGACTGACTGCTGCTTGCAGACACCCTCCAGCTCCTCCTGCTCAGGCTGCAAACAGCCCTGAGAGACAAAACCTCCAAAACCCCCCTAAAAATTACTTAGAAAGCGCACAGATCTGGCCCAGTTCCTCCTATTCCTGCCCCATCACAGGAGCCTGTGGGGCCAGGGAGGGGGGCCAGGGACCCCCAGTGGGTCCCAGAACCCCCAGGTCCCTTGGCACCCCCGGATCCCAGATCCCAGCTGGTTTTCCAAAGCCAGGACATGAAGCCTTTTAAAAAAATCTCCTCTCCGAGCTCCTGCATTCCTGGGTGGAGAGTTTACATTCCCCATCCCCGTGATCTGCGCTTCGCCTCCGGAAAACAAAGCAGCCTTGGGGGGGAGCTGCTTTTTGGGGAGCAGGACCCTCCAGCCACAGCCAGGACCCCCAGGGCAGCGCCCCAAAGTGAAGCACCGAGAGCCAGGGCTGGACACGGCCCGGGACCCCCTTGGCAAGGGGGACCCCCTGAAGGGGCACCCTTGGGGCGGGAGTTGAGGGGTGCAGGGGGGGTCCCCTGCCCATGCCACCACCAGAGCAGACTGCAGGAACCACCCTGCCCGAATTCCCACTTCCAGAGGCTCCCAAGGCAGGGGCTGGGGTAACAGGGGATGCTGGGGTGTCCTGGGGGGGTGCCGTGTGTGCCAAGGGGGTGCTGGGGGGGTCCCGACCAGCCCAGCCCGACCCCCAAACTGCTTCTGCAAAGCTCAGAGGAGGGGGAAAAGAAGCCCTGGATAAGTTTCTCCCCCTCTTCTCTCCCCCTTCCAAGTCATCGCTGGAAAATTAAACCGGATCCAAAGAGTTTTTCCTTTCCAAAATGTGCTGGAGAGGCACTGCCTTAACCCCTTCAGCTCCCGCCTCGCCCTCATCGCGGGACTGAGATTTTTAAGGGGGTTTGGGGATTTTCCCGGGCTTTGCTGGGGGAAGGGGAACGGCGCAATGCCCCGGCAATCCTTCTTTGTGCTCCAGGGATCCCCAAATTCCCTGGAAGGAGGGCGACAAGAAACGCTGAGGCTCCCCGGGGCCGGTTTTGGGGCACCCCTGGGGCCAGCGCTTCGTGGCCAGGTCTCCCTCTCCATTTTGGGAAGAGTATTTTTTTTTCTTTTTCTTTCCAATTAAATCCAGCTGATTAAATCAATCCTCCCAGCCCCACTCCCTGCCCTGAGTTGTCCCCCTCCAGCTGAAACTCTCCTGCATCCCTCCTCCAACATCCCCCAAATCCCAACAGATTGAACTGCAGCCAGGACCCGCTTCTCTCCAGAGCCTCGGATCGGGGGCCCACCCCAGCCAAACCCCTAATCCCAGAGAAAATGTGAGCTATTTCCTCCCGGGGGGAGCACAGGACAGGCCCCCCCTCCCACTGCACACCAAAAATTCCTCATTTTTTGGGTTAAAAATCTCTTTTTTCCCCCTCTCAAAGTGCTTTGTTCCAGCTGGAGGGAGGCACTGGCTCATCCCCACGGGGCGGTGGAAGTGGGGGGTACAGTAGAATCCATGGGAACCCCACAATTTAATTATTGGGGTTTTTTTGGGGAAAAAAAAAAAAGCCCTCGGGAATAATCTGGCATTTTTTTGACTCGTTTGTATTTGTGAAGGATTGTTCAAAAAGGGATTTGGGAGGAAAAGTCATCAGCCAAGTAGGGGGGCCCAGGGAGAGCCCCCAGAGGCAGCAGCCCCAGCCCAGGGTCTCGTGGGAGCAAAGGGGTGGGGAAGAAAAAAAATCCACTTTCTTGGGGAGTTTCGAAAGGAGAGCAAGAAAAATGGGCTTGTTATTGGGTTTTTTTGCCTTTTTTTCACCCTTTTTTCCAGGGGCCAGTGAAGCAGCAGCGGGAGGGAGCCGGGGCAGAGAGGAAAGGGGGGAGCAGGGGGCTGAGGGTCCTCTCCCAGGCTTGGCAGTGTTTTTTCCCTTTTTCTCCTCTTATTTCTCCCTTTTCCCACCTCTTTCTCTTTTTTCCTGATCCTTTTTCTCACCTCGTTTTTTATCTCCTTTTCATCTTTTCCCCTCCTTTTTTATCTTTTTTCTCTCCTTCTCCTATTTTTTCTCCATCCTTTTTTTTTCTCCCGTTTCTCATTTTTCTTCCCTGTTCTCCTTTTTTCCACCCTTTTCTGTTTTTATCCCTTTTCTCCTGTTTTCCTCCCCTTTCTGAAACCTTTTTCCTCCCTTTTCTGTTTTTCTCCCTTTTCTCCTGTTTTCCTCAAATTTCTGACACTTTTTCTTCCTGTCTCCCTTTTTCTCTCATTTTCCCTTTTTTCCTCACTTTTCTCCTTTTTTCACCCTTTGCTGCTCATTTTTCCCTCATCTCTTCTTTTTTCCTTCCTTTTTTCTTTCCCTTCCTCCTTTTTTCCTCCCTTTTCCACTGTTTTTTCCCTTTTCATCCTTTTTCCTCCCCTCTTCTCCCTTTGTTTTTCTCCTGTTTCTCCCTCCCTCTCCTCCTATTTTCTCCCTCTCTTTTTCCACTTTTTAAAATAGAAATATATGCTTAAATTTACAAATGCTATTTACAGGTTTAATTACAAAAAAAAAAAAAAATTTCAAAGAGAGAGAGAGATACCCCTTAGATGTTAATAAATCTAAAAATAAAAAATATATAATAACTCCTTCCCCCCACCCCCAAAAAAATATTTCAGGCCGAAGGGCGGCGGGGCCGGGGGGTCACACCGTGGTCTCGCCCTGCTTGCTGTTGGTGAGCCGAGTGTAGAACTTCCTCCAGGAGTGTAGGGTTTTGCCCGACCATATCCAGAACCCGGAGGTGATGCCCACGATCAGAGTCATGAGATACTTGATCATGTAGACGGTGAAGTCAGGGGTCATGCGGGGGGTGAAGTGCAGCGGGCAGGGGATGGCCAAGCTCTTGCAGTTCTGGCTGATCCAGCTGCGCTCCCAGTGCTCGCGGAACGCCTGCTCGTAGAAGTAGCAGGCGATGACGATGGTGGCCGGGACGGTGTAGAGGACGCTGAAGACCCCGATGCGAACCATGAGCCTCTCCAGCTTCTCCGTCTTGGTGCCGCCGTGTTTCATGATGGTGCGGATGCGGAAGAGAGAGACGAAACCGGCCAGGAGGAAGGAGGTGCCGATGAAGAGGTAGACGAAGAGCGGGGCCAGCACGAAGCCTCGCAGAGGGTCGATGTTGTTGAGGCCCACGAAGCAGACGCCGCTCAGCAGGTCCCCATCGATCTGCCCCATGGCCAGGATGGTGATGGTCTTGACCGCTGGCACTGCCCAGGCGGCCAAGTGGAAGTACTGGGAGTTGGCCTCAATGGCCTCGTGGCCCCACTTCATGCCGGCGGCCAGGAACCAGGTGAGGGAGAGGATGACCCACCAGATGGAGCTGGCCATGCTGAAGAAGTAGAGCATCATGAAGAGGATGGTGCAGCCCTCCTTTTTGGTGCCCTGCACCACGGTGCGGTAGCCGTCCTCCTGGAAGCGCTCGTTGCAGACCACCCTCTCCTCCAGCACGAAGCCGGCGATGTAGGCCACCGACACCATGGTGTAGCACCCTGAGAGGAAGATGATGGGTCGCTCGGGGTAGCGGAAGCGCTGCATGTCCACTAGGTAGGTGGTGACGGTGAAGAAGGTGGAGGCACAGCACAGGACAGACCAGATGAGGATCCAGATGCGGGCGAAGCGGATCTCGTCCTCGTTGAAGAACATGTGGCCGTCGGGACGGGTGGGCTCGCAGGGCGCCGCGCAGTCCTTCTCCCCCAGGAACTTGTAGTTGAGGTAGCTGGGCACCTTCAGCGCCCGGGGGCAGTGGAAGGGGTGGTCGAGGGTGGCATAGCGAGGGGCGCCGGGGGTGCCCTGGCCAGCCAGTGGCGTGGCACTGGTCAGCAGCGCTGGGGAGCTGCCGTCCTCCGAGTGGTTCTGCCCCACACAGATCTGCTCGGCGCCGTGCCGGGGGAAGTTCTCACATCGCAACCGCTCCGGCCACTGGAAGCCGAATTTGTTCATGAGGGCTTCGCAGCCCTGGCGCGCCCGCTCGCAGATGGAGCGGCACGGCGGGATGGCCTGCTCCAGCACCGTGCACACCGGCGCGTACATGGAGCACAGGAAGAACTTCAGCTCCAGCGAGCACTGCACCTTCACCAGCGGGTAGAACTGGTGGACCTCCAGCCCCGCGTCCTCCTGGTTGGTGTGACCCAGCAGGTTGGGCATGATGGTCTGGTTGTAGGCGATGTCGGTGCAGAGCGGGATGGAGATGGGCTGGCAGAAGCCGTGGTCGGGGATGGAGATGCCCTTCTCGCCGTGCAGCTGGGCCCGGCTCGGCGCCGGCACGCTCAGCCACGCCAGCAGCCAGGCCAGGGCGGGCAGCAGGCCGGGGGGGCCCATGGTGCCCCGAGCCGTGCGCCCCGATTTACCGTGCCCAGTGCCGGTAAATCCTCCCGTCCGGGGCTGCCTGCACGACTCCCGGTGAGCGGATCCTCTCTGGTCCCGCCTGGATGACTCCGGGTGGCCCGATCTGCCGTGCCCGATGCTGACTCGGCGGCTCCCAAGGATCAGCTCTGCCGTGGCCGGTGCTGGCTGGACGATCCCCGGTGAGTGGATACTCTCAGCTCCCGCCTGGACGCTGCCCGGACGGCTCCCGCTGCCCGCTGTCCGCCTACCCCGTGCCCGGCGGGACGGCTCCCGGTGTCTCGATCTACTGTGCGCGGCGGGACGGCTCTCGGTGCTCGGACGTGGCGCCCCCGCTGCTCCCGCTGCCCGAACTTGGCGCTCCTGCTGCTCCTGGAGCCGCGGGCGGGCGGTGGGGCCGGGAGGGGAGTACCGGGGGGGTACCGGGGGGGTACCGGGGGGGTACCGGGGGGGTCCCGGGGCAGGGGAACGGAGCAGCCGCACCGGACGCTCCCGCCGCCTTTGTGAGGGGCAGCGCCGCGTCCCCGCGGGGCGGGGCCAGCGCCCCCCGCCCCGCCCGCTCCGCCAATCACATTCAAACGCTGCTGCGGCCACGCCCACCCCGCCCCGGCCTGGCCACGCCCCCGCCCCGGGGGTCACCGCCCCCCCCGTGAAGTTTTTCCGACCCGCGCGAACTTCCCCCGCGGGTGGGGTCGGGCCGGGGCCGTGTGCCCGTGTACCGTGTGCCCGTGTACCCGTGTGCCCCGTGTGCCCCGTGTGCCGTGTGCCCGTGTGCCCGTGTGCCCATTGTGCCCCTGTGCCCGTGTGCCCGTGTGCCCCGTGTGCCCGTGTGCCGTGTGCCCCGTGTGCCCGTGTGCCCGTGTGCCCGTGTGCCCGTGTGCCCCATGTGCCCGTGTGCCCGTGTGCCCGTGTGCCCCGTGTACCGTGTGCCCGTGTGCCCGTGTGCCGTGTGCCCCGTGTCCCCTGTGCCCCGCGTGTCCCCTTGGTTCCCGCTCTGTGTGCCCCCATGTCCCCTTGGCCCTGCTCTCTGTGCCCTGCTGCCCTGTGTGCCCCGGGTCCCCAGACCACGCTGCGGCCTCTGCCGCCTGTGTCCCTGTGCCCCGTGTCCCCTGTGCCCCGCGTGTCCCCTTGGTTCCTGCTCTGTGTGCCCCGGTGTCCCCTTGGCCCTGCTCTCTGTGCCCTGCTGTCCTGTGTGCCCCCCATGTCCCCTTGGTTCCCGCTCTGTGTGCCCCGGTGTCCCCTTGGCCCTGCTCTCTGTGCCCTGCTGTCCTGTGTGCCCCCCATGTCCCCTTGGTCCCCGCTCTGTGTGCCCCCATGTCCCCTTGGCCCTGCTCTCTGTGCCCTGCTGTCCTGTGTGCCCCCCATGTCACCTTGGCCCCGCTATGTGTGTCCTGTGTGTCCCCCATGTCCCCATAGCCCCGCTATGTGTGCCCTACTGTCCTGTGTCCCCTACTTCTCCGTCACGTCTCCTGACAACCACCGTGGTCACTGTACCTCTGTCATGTGGCCCTCCTGTGTCCCCCGTCCCTCCCATGTACCCTGTGCCCTCCAAGTGCTCTGCACCCCACCGTGTCCATTGCCCCCTGTGTCCCCTGCATCACCCCCTGTGTCCCCTAGCCTTGCTGTGGCCTCTGCACTCCCTCCATGTCCTCTGCCCCCTCTGTCTCCTGTGTCCTCCTTGTGTCCTCTGCACTGCTCATGTCCCCTAAACCCCCACCTTGACCCTCCACCTGTGGGGCTGCTCCCCCCAGCCTAAGACCCACATCCCCTCTGACATGCTGCAAGGGGTCCCCCACTGTCCCCAGGCCCCACTTCGGGGTGCAGTGGAGCAGGCTTAAGTCCCGTGCCACACTGGAGACCTCCAGAACAGAGTGTTCCCTGTCCCCAGGTGTCAGCCAGGCAGTGACACCACCCCATGGGTTTCCCATGGCCACCCTGGAGTGCTGCACCTCCAAAAGGCCACTGCA
Source organism: Taeniopygia guttata (assembly GCF_048771995.1). Taxonomy (NCBI): domain Eukaryota; kingdom Metazoa; phylum Chordata; class Aves; order Passeriformes; family Estrildidae; genus Taeniopygia; species Taeniopygia guttata. The sequence goes on along the minus strand of NC_133052.1, from coordinate 3,561,063 downwards.
CAGACAGGAGTCCCAAAATCAGTGGGGGGTGGTAGGAAACATCCTGCACCCTGCCTCTCCCCACCCCTGTAATGATCTCACACATCCCACCCTAACTGGGGTTCTGCTGAAGGGAACCTCTGTCCCTAAAAACGGGGCACTGGGAGAGGCCAGTGGGGGGACTGGGACACACTGTGGGGAACTGGGACACTTGTTGGAACTGGGAGGGGGGGACTGAAACACACCGGGGAAACACTGGAACACAGTGGGGAGGGACACTGGGACAGAGCAGGGGGAAGGATCCAGGACGTGCTGGGGCCATCCAAGACACATTGAGAGTGTTGGGACACAAGGGGGTCATGGGACACACCGGGGAGTCAAGCACACTGGGAGAGACTGGCACCCACTGGAGTTCCCTTTTCCAAGGAATGAAACGGTAGCTGATCACCCCAAATTTCAGCACTAGAGTGGGAGGCTGCCTTCCCCCCCATCTTTCCCTGGGGAGGCAGTGGTGGGCAGCCCCTGCCCCCGTCTGCTCTGTTTTGGGGGGCTGGGGGATGAAGGGCAGCAAGGGGGGGCTGTGGTGGGGAGGCCCTGCCCTTGTCCGCTCCGTTTTGGGGGGCTGGGGGGTTTCTGGCAGCCCCTTTGCCTCCCTCCCTCCGCGTCCTCCCTCCCTTTCTCTCCCTTTCCTGTAACTTAAGCTTTTGTTGTGAGCAGGAGACCCGGGCTGTCGTGAAAAGAGGGGGCCCCACCGCCTTTCACAGCGTAATTGAAACCATTGCGGCTCCTGGCCGAGGGGGAAGGGCAGGGGGGGCTCCAAAATCAAAGCCTGGGGGAGAAAGACGGGACACACGATGCTGCCGCCCCCCCCTCTCCGCCCGCCTCCCCGGCCCGGACGTGCCGGTGTCCCGGCGGGGCTGGCGGGGGCTGCCCCGCTCCCGGGGCGCTGGGATGGGAGCCAGGGCCGGCTGTCCCCGATGGGGCACCCAGGGGTGCTCCCTTGGGCCCCGGTGTGGTCGGGGGGTGTCCGGTGGTCCCGGGCGGGAGGCGGCGGAGAGAGGCGGGGGCCGAGTCCGGAGCGCTGCCTCGGCCCGTTCCTGCTCCCGTTCACGCTCCCGCTCCCGTTCCCGTTCCCGTTCCCGCTCCTGGCTGCTCCAACCGCAGCTCCTCTCGGCCCTGTGGCAGCAGAATGTGGTTGGGTGACCCCCACCGTGTCCCCCAGGCCCACAGCCACAGGGACGGAGCGGTACAAGGGTTTCTGCACAGCCACGTGGATCTTGGCTTCCTAAACGCTTCAGATTTTGGATTCTTCCTGGAGATGGGGGGGGTTTCACTTCCAGGAGGGGTTGCAGAGGCTGTCCCCGTGTTCCCTATCCTTCTGGGTGCTGGTGGCTCAGGTCAAGGGTCCCCAGAGCCTCCAGGGACACACTGGGAGATGGTTCCACCCAAAGCCCTCCTGGAGAGGGCAAAAGCCAGAGCAGATCCACCAATCAGCCCTGTGAGGAACTCCTGGGCGGACTGGGGATGTCAGGGGACGCCCCAGGGAAGCAGCCAGTGGGGTCCTGCCTGCCAAGGGGTGTCCTCTCACAGGGACATTCAGGGTGGCCAGGGAATCCTGTTGCTATCCCTTGTCCCTGCCACCAGGCTCCAGCTGCATCCCCAGCCTCTGCCAGGGGCATGAGGGGTGGCAGAAAGTGCTGCCTCCTCCCCAAAACTTCTCAGGAGGGTCTGGGGTTGTTGTCCTGGGTGGAGAGGACACTGTGAAGAAAAGGACCAACCCTTGCACCCAGTGGGAGAGGGTGGGTGCTACCCAGACTGGGCTTTACTGGGATTATGGGGCCAAACCCAACTCTTCCCCCCAGCTCCGCTTTGTGTTCTCACAGAGCTGCTCAGGGTGAGGGGCACTCAGGAGTCACAATTCTCCCACTTCTCCACTTTCACTTCATCCCAGTACAGCACTGGGGGATGCTGGTGGACACCCAGGGTTGCCAGTCCCCTGCTCCCAGCACCCAAGGGTCCCTCAGGGGGAGGCCCATGGGTACTGCCACCTCCAAAAGTCTGGTGGCTCCTGTGTCCCTTATGGAGCAGGATATGGTGCCCATGCACCCCCATTCCTGGGATTCCTCCAGCACCATGAGGTGCCAGGATGCCTGTGGCGTCCTCCCTTCACCCATCAAAGTCAGGGATGGAGGACAGCTGGGAACACTCAGCAGCACCCTAGCCCAGCCACAGGCTGGTGACCTCTTTCTGAGCCTCCTCCCTGGGGACAGGTATCCTGGGGGTGACACTGGGGGTGGCACCACATCTGGCACAGGCCCCATGCAGGGCTGGTGGCCAGCACCACTCTGAAGGGCAGAACTTCCAGGGGGCACTGGCAGCACCAGTTTGCAGTAAGTGTCCCTTAGGGATGGGTGCAGAGGATGGCAAAGCAGAAGTGGGCAATGGAGGGGCTGTGGCAGGCGATGCCAGGCAGGATGGGGACCTCAGTGGTCCCCCAGGAGCGCAGAGGAAGGGAAGGGCCCCCGGCCCTGCCCTTGGCTTTGTTTCACACTTAAGAGCCTCTAATTAAAACCAGGCACAAAGGCCCTGGCTGGCGGCAGGCGTGAGGTGCCAGCAGAGAATGGGGGTCTGTCACCAAGGGAACAGGAGTGACACGAGGTCCTGGGCATGTGCCCCTGCACCCCTGGGCATGAGCGGGCACACGAGTGCCCATCCACACACACACACACACACACAGACGTGTGCTCCCTACCCTGTGGGACAGGGAAAGTACTGCTCAGGCCTGGTTTGGACTGGTCTGGTGGTGTCAGTGGCTCCGTGTGTGGGGCTGGGAGCAGAGATGAGCCCGGGGCTGCATGTAGGGTGAGCCAAGCCCGTCCTGGGAGAAGCCTGGTTGGCAGCAGGCCCAGCTTTAGCCAAGGACCACAGAGGGTCCCCAGCTGGGATCTGGGGGCTGGTGGGTGACCCTGAGACTGGCTGTGATGAGCTGGGGGATGAGCCCCCCCACAATATGGGTCTGGCTGCCTGGATCCCTCGGGGTGGTGAGACCCCAAAGCCACGCTGTCCCCCACAGCCATCCCCAGTGCCGGCGGGGCACGAAGCCCACCGGGGCAGGCACGGGGAGAGTGGCTTAAGCACACCTTGACCTTGCTGGCGGGGGAGGATCCCCTCAGCTTGTCGGACACATCTCCTGCCAGCGCCGGCATTGAGAGCGCGCGGGTGGAGGAGCCAGCATGAAAAGGCAGCTTAGGCATCTCCTGCTGCGAGAGATGGATTAGGGGCTTCGGGGAGGCCGGGGACAGCCAGCACCACAGCCACCGTGCCGTGACGGCCGCGTGCCGGCGGCCAGGCCGTGGGGCCAGGCTGGGCACAATGGGCACACAGCCACTGCCCCATAGCGCCGTCTCGCTGGGACCCCAAAATGGAGAAAAGCGTGTATGGAAAGCACCAAGGGCTGTCCCTGCAGGGAGGGGACACCCAGAACTGGCAGCCCCGGCCCCGCTCTGGGCCCCCCTGGTCTGGCTGCAGCTGTCACTGTCAGGGCTCGGGTATTTTTAGAGCTGCCCTAGACCGCAGTGACCATCTCTGCCCACGGATCAAGGCAGGGAGGGGGGAAATGGGCCCAAATTTCCCTTTTTGCTCTGCTTTGAGGTTCCAAGTGCCCTTTAAGTCCCCAGAGAAGCACCTGGAGCTGGCAATGGGTCCCCATGGGACACAGGGATCCCATATTGATGGGGTGGATACGGTCCAACCATCTCAGCTCTGTCCCTGTGCTGGGTTAGGGTCTGTGTTCCCAGGGCACCGACAGCGATGTCCCCACAGGGACAGCCAGGACCCCTGGATGCTCCCCAGGGACTGTTCTAGGTCTGTGGGGTGGCCCCAGTGGTGGAAGTGCAGAAGGGATGGGGTGTCCCTCTGGCCATCCCTCTCTCTCCCAGGAACAGCTGTGCCCCCAGCCGGGGGCAGGGCACCTGCCAGCACTGGGCATGTGACAGGAGGTGACAGAGCTGCTATTTATACCCTCCAGTGTCAGGGCTGGCTGTGGGGACATCAGTGAGCCCATGCCACTGGACCACGGTGACTCTCAGGGTTCCCTGAGTGCCCATTTGTCCCCCAACACCAACCAAACCCCCCTGTAGGGAGAGGGGGGCACAGTGTGACCAGGAAGTGTCACACTCCATGGTGTCACACAGCCATTCCAACTGCCCACTGGGGACACAGTGTCACCTCTGTGCCCAGTGGGGGCACGCAGCTGACACAGGGACACTGAGCTGTCCCCATGCCCAGTGGGACAGTTGTCCCCATTGTGGACACTGAGCTGTCCCTGTGCCTGACAGTGCATGAAGTCGTTCCCAACAAGGACACCGAGTTGTCCCTGTGCCCAGTGGGACACAGAGCTGTCACTGTGCCAGTCCCTCCAGGCTGGAGGGTAGCAAAGGGGGGCAGATGTGTCCCTCAACCACCCCAGGTCCTGGAGAGCACATGTCCCCACCCACAGGCCCTTGGCACAGGAAGATGCCAAGTGGGGAGGTATTCATTCCCAGCCTTCCTCCTGCTCCTGTGGCAGCAGGGCTGGGAACAGAGGCCAGAGAGGGGCCCCCAGAGAAGAGGGGCCCCCCAGAGAAGAGGGGCCCCCCAGAGAAGAGGGGCCCTGGTGAATGCAGCACCAACTCCTGGTCCTGCAGGGAGGGCCCTCTGCCCATGCTGAGCTCTGGGGTTCCCTGTGCCCCTCGAGCACCTCAGGCAGAGAAGCCCAGGAACTGTTCCACCTCACCCCTTTGGCACCAAGTGACAGGCAGGGCTGAGAGGCCTTGGGCATCACTGTGGGCACCCAGCCCCAGGACCACCCTGCTGCGAGCTCAGCACCCCTGGAATGCCAGGTTCCCGAAGCCATGGGTGATGATGAGCACCAGTTTTGTGCACCCAGTGGGGCAGGGGACACCAGCAAAGGACACCAGCACAGCTGGGTCCTGCCAGGGGAGCTGCCACCCTCCCTAGGGGTCCCCAAATTCCGTTCCAGGTTCATCCCACCTGGCTTGACACAGCCCCATCTCCTTGCAGGGCCTTGTCTGGCTCAGCACCCCATGGTGGGTGGATAAGGAGAGGACCACACACCTGACATGGGGGTTTTGTGGGGAGTTGAGTAAAGCAGACAGGCAGAGTATCACAAGGATGTTCTCAGGGCAATGAGGAGCAAATTGGAGCATGTTTCTGCCCAGCAAGAAACAGACAGAAACACGGCCACGCTGCACTGCAGAAGTCCCAGCTCACAGCCACCAAGCCCTCCTCAGCACACGGGGCTGGCTGGTCCCAGGAGAGAGGCAAGATTAGAATCACAGGATATGAGGGGTAGGGATGGACCTTAAAGACCATCTAGTCCCACGCCCAGGTTGCTCAAGGCCTTACCCAACCCAGCTTTGAACACTGCCAGGGTTGGGGCATCCAGCACCTCCCTTTCCTGGGAGATTTTTATTTCCAGGATATCCCAGGGGAATTCCTGCAGGGCTGCTGTCACAGCATTCCCTCCCAACAAGTGCGAGGCACATGTTCCACACAGGAGTTCTGGCAGCACAAGTCAGCCTGGCTCACCAGAGGAACAAACAGGGTCTAGAGCTACCCCGTGGAGCACAAAGCACAACCATAGCTTCAGACTCACTGCCTCACTGCACAGGTGTCCCCTCAGGGACAGGTCTGGTGGCACAGGGAGGCTCAGAGAACCCAAAGCAGACAGCCTGATCCCGAACTCCTCTCTCTCAACCGGCCCTGACAGGCAGCAGAGGGCAGCAGGGCCCGGGCAGAGACGCTGCTGCGGAGAGAGGGAAAGCAATGAATGAACGGAGAGACAGATGGGATCGGTTTTTCCTGCTGTCAGGGCAGGCGGAGGGCTGGCAACACACAGCACGGTGCTCAGGGACAGCTGGTGACAGCTGTGCTGGGGGATGGTGAAGCAGAGACCTCTGCAGACCCGGACCCAAATCCTAAACCCAGACCCAGACTACAAATGCAACCCTTGCCCACAAATCCAGACCCAGACCTAGACCCCATCCCCTGATGCAAACCCAGCCAAGGCCCCCAAATCCATCCCACAGCCCCAAGTCCCCAGCCCTGGCCCCCAAATCCAGACCCAGATCTAGATGCTAGAGCGGACCCTGATCCCAAAACCAGACCCAGACTCCAGCCCCTGACCCAGCAACCGCCCCCAGCCCCCGGTATTGCCCACAGTGTTGCCGCTGTGCCACTGCAGGGGGCAGGGCTGTGGCTGCCTCAGCCGGGCCCAGAGGGTTGGGGCAGCGGCCGGGGATACGAGCACGGGGGCTCTGTCGGGCCCTGGGCTGCACCGCGGGGCTGAGCGCGATTTCCGCGATCCCCGGTGGGGCTGACGGGGCCCGGGCCGCCCTCAGCGGCTCCGCGGGCCCCGCCGAGCCGCCTCTGCGCATGCGCCGCACCGGCAGGCGGGGTGGCGAGGCCGCGCTCCCATTGGCTCACACGACCATCACTCAAGCGGCTGGAGCAGTTCCCATTGGCTCGGGCTGGGAGGGCGGGAAGACCGAAGCGGACCTCGCGCTCTCCGGGTCGAGCCCTCTCCGTGTGACGCCTTTGCACATGCGCGTTGCAGGGGGCGGAAAAGGGAGCCCAGCGCTGCGCAGTAGCTCGCGCCCTAATTGGCTGCTAGGCACGCGCGTGCGCTATTCGCGCTCTCATTGGTTGTCCGGCGCGCGTGTGCCGCGGCTCGCGCCCCCATTGGCCGCCGAGGCGTGCATGCGCGCTGCCATCCGCAGTCAGACGCGCAGCGAGGCTCGGCGGGACGTGACCCGCCGCTGCGGAGCGCTGAGGGCGCGGCAGCCGTGCGAGCCGGCTCCACCCCCCCTTGCTGTGCCGACCCCCGGTGTGCCGCTGTCTCCGGGCCGGTCTTGCCGCCGCCGTCCCGCTGCAGCAGCCGCTCCACTCCGCCGTGAGGGAGTGGCGTCGCTGCCGATCACGTGACTCGCGGTGCTGAGCACGTGAGCAGCGGGGCGGCGCATGCGCGGTGCCGGCGGGGGCGGCGCTGAGGGCGGAGGCGGCGGCGGCGGCCGGAGCGGGGCCGGCGCGAAATGGCGGACAGGTTCTCCCGCTTCAACGAGGACAGGGACTTCCAGGTACTTCCCTCGCGGCCCCACGAACTGGGCTCTGCCGCCTCCTCCCCATCCCCCACCGGGGCTTTGTGTGCGGGCCCGGTGCTGCGCTGCGGCGGGGAGCGGCATGGGGGGAACCCGGGGGGCCGGGCCGGTTGTCAGGATGGCCCAGGGCTGGGGAGAGGCTGCCTGGGCATGGGGGGCGGCGTGTTGTGGTGACGGTGGCGAGGGGCCGACCCCGCGGAGGGGCAAGGGAGGACGGTGAGGGGATCAAGCCTCCACCAGTGATGGAACCGACCACCCCCCGTGAGCGGGTGGGCCCCTCGCCGGTGAGGGAACCAGCCCCCGATGAGGGGAATCACCCACCCCACGGTGAGGGCTCGGATCACTCCTCCCGAGAGCCGCACCGCGCCGCCCGAACATCTGCCAGCGACCCCCTTCTCTGTGGAAAAACCGCCTCTTCCTCCGCTCCCGGCCCAAAACATCAGTATTTCAACGTAATTAACGCCACTGATGCTATTTGAAAGGGGGTTTAAATAAACAATGAGGAAATTAACGTTGACTCATTAAGCCTGAACAATGACATGTTGTTCTCTGAATTCAGCCCGAGAGAGTCTCGGGGCTAGAAAGGAAAACAAAAGGAGCGAGGATAACGCTGCTCGCTGCTGGAGGAGAGCCGTGGATGAGCTGTTCTGTGGGTCCTTGTTTCGGGAGTCTGCCGTTGGAATGGTGCTTTTCATCTTCACTCGGCCCTTTCACCCAAAGGACCTGGGAGGGTTTTTATAATGTGGAGCTTGCGTAATTCTGCTTCATCTGGCGTTAAGGTGCAGTCTTGGAAGCAGTCAGGACATCCAGGAGTGACTAATTTATCTTGTTTCTGGATGTTACAAGGGGTGTACGCTTCAAAAATTGTTGCTAAACTGCGCTAGAAACACACAAGAAAATAAATACCAGCGTGGTTGTGTGCAGTGTTGGTACTGCCTGCTCTGAGGATGGGGGTTTGGCTCTTGCCACAGCCCCAAATGTGGGCTTGTTTGCATCCTTCATTTCCTTCAATAAAGAAATGAGCCATAATCAGAATAGTCTGATTTGGCTTTGAAGTTTGTGTTTCAGGAAGTGGAGCGAGCCAGATCTTGGGAGTGAAAACACATTTCATGTAATCCTTTGGTAAGGGAGAGGTGGGGAACCTAAACCAAGTTGGGTACTGTGGCTGTGCCCAGGGGACAGGTGCACTCTGCAGTTGTGTCCACATTTGCCTTTGGGTGTCCTTGTTCCTGTCCCTTTGTGGAGATACCACATGGTGAGAAAAATAATTGTAGTGGCAAAACCTGTTACTGTGTCGTGGCTCTGGACATGCAGGGGGAACATGTGGTGATGTCAGGGAGGAAACTCAGCTCCATGACCTGATCCCAAGATCTTGCAAGCTGCTGAGTGTGCCTGGGGACAATAACTGAAGTCACAACCCAGTGTCCCCTTGACTTTAAAAAAGGGCACTGTTCTAAATTGGGATTTATCTGCACTAAATACCAGGCTTTGCTTGTTCTTCCCATAGACCAGAGTGAAAAATAAAATAATAGGGTTTGGTTTTATGGAAGGGTTACTGCTCTGTTCTTCCCTGCCTGAAAATATGCCAGGGAGAAGTGAGACATTTTATTTTGTGTTAAAGCTTCCTGTGAGGGAAAAGTGGAATCGGTCCCCTGGGAGGAGCAGTTTGGAGCTGGTTGAGGCTGCAGAGGACTGAAGGTTAAAACAGTGAGCTGTGGAAGAAATGATCCGAGGGGGACTGGGACAAGGTCATGCTGAATTTTGGGAGCTCAGGGGCCTCTGACAGCTGGGCAATCTAACAGTTTTTCCAAAGCATATTGATGGAGGGAAGCTTTTTGCTGAAGAAGTAAAAAATAAAGTTCGAAGTCACTTTCAGAGAAGACTTTGGAGTTTTCTTCTCTGTAGTGAGACAGAGATGGCTTGAGCTGTAACATGGGTGTGGAATACAGGAAATGCTTGCAGTGCTGGGGATTTGCAGGGCTGCTGTGCCCTTAAGTAAAAATATACCTGCCTGTGCCTCTAGAAAATCCTGGTCTGCAAATATAGCAAAAATACGAGTGTTTCTGTTGGTGTTAGGGATGCCCTTTTCACACAGTTGTAGTTCTTTGGCAGGTGAAATGTCTGTCCTTGGAGCAGGTGTGACTCTGGATGTGATCCCATGTCCCTGCCGGGCTGGTGAGTCCCAGGGAGCATGGCCAGAGGGAAACAGGCTATAAAATTACACAGCTTGATCAGGGATGGATGCAGTAAGGGGAGGGAGGCTGTGGAGAGCTCTCGGGTTTTGTTCTGGGATGATCTACTTGTGATCTCAAAGCAAAATGATGTGCGGCAGTTTGGAGCGAGGGAGTAGAGTATAGGTCAAATAAACCTTTTAGCTGTTTGGAAGAAAGGCAGATATCTTGGGATTAGTGATGTGGCTAATGAAAAAAAACACTGTATAAAAAAAAAAACATTTCAGAATTCTCATTGTTATCAGCTGCCTTTCTTGGGAGAAGCTGGAAAGAGTCTGGGTTGGGAGGATCAGTTTGGCAAGAGTGCAAGTCGAGTACTGTAGGCAGGGAAGAGCTGGCAGTGTAAGGTTAGCAGAGGTGATCTTTGGGTTTCTGAGCTTCTGATACGCTGGAGAAAAGTGGATTAGAGGTGAGAGCTGCTGGGAGCTGTTCTTCCCTCCCCTGTGCCTGACTGAAGAAAGATCAGTGCTATCAGGGGAGGCAGGAATGGAAACTTCCAGCACCGCAGGAAAAACAGGAAGGAAGGACCTAAATCAGCGGAGAAAGAGAAGGTGTCCATGGTCTGAAGTGCTTGGAAAGGTGCTAAGGGGAGAAGGGTTGTTGGGTAGAGGGATCAGCTGAGAACTGGACAAATAAGAGTAGTGAGTGAGGGATCTTCCCACAGCTGCAGCCACAGTGATGTGGTGGGCATGAAGAGAGCTGCAGAGGGAGTGATGCTCCTCCCAGCGAGTTATAGGGAGCCCCGTGGAAAAGGGTAATAAGAAAGTAATATATCCCTAAAAATGAAGGTCATGGTGTGGATGGAGAGAGGAATGATTGTGTAAGTGAAATTGTAGTGACTCCTTCTCTGTGTTGGGTGGAAGGAACCTTGAAGCTGAGGGTGACTTGGAAGTTGAAATTGTCCAAGGAGCAGGAATGGCACTGGAGGATATCACTGCAGTGAGCTGATTAGGCAGCCCTTGGGTTTTTCCTCACAGGATGGTTGTGCTCTTGCTGTGCTCTGTAGCTTCAGAAGCCACACTAAAGTCTTAGGTCCTCTTCCCATTTTGCTTTAAGCTCTGAAACCTTTGGGAAACTTGGAAAACCCCTGGTTCTGAGTGTGTTTTGCAGGCGCTGAACCTGAGGGCAGCTCCATAGAAAGGCCATGAGCTGTGGTCTGCCTGTCCTGGGGATTTTTCCCTTCCCAGGCCAGCACAGGGCTTCGTTTGGGAACCTTGAACAGTGAAATGGATTAGTGGAGGAGAAGGGATATTCCTGACCTTCCTTCTCTTGCCTCTCTTCTAGGCTCTGCAATGGCAAGTGAAGTCTTGGATGGCTCATCCAAATCAATCCCAACCTTTTTCCATTTTCCATCCAAGAGAGGTTATTTTTGGGGTTCTGAAAAACTTAGTTCTTGGGGTGAAGGACTGGGGAACTTGTCTGTCACAGGCTCTTGTCACTTGTCTGTGCCACTGTCCCCTGGACTGACAGGCTTCCTGGCAGAGGCAAATGGGAACCACTATAACTTGGAGGAATTCTGAATGATAGCTGTAGATGATGCTAACAGAATATTGTAGTAGCATTAATGAAAGCTGTATAAACATATGAAACTGCTGCAATAAGTAAATATATATTTTTAGTGCTATTTTAAAAGCATTTGCAATGATTTTATTCTTCAGATTAGGTATGCAAGATCAAAGAATAAATATTACGGATGTCTCTCTTGCTGAAATCCAGTGGAGCTCCTACTTACTCCCAGATGTTGAGAAAATGTTTTCTTGCTACGTTTTTCTCTTTTTCATTGTTGAAGCAGAAATATTACCAGCCATATGTGTCTATGTGTACAATAATTTCCTCTTCCTACGTACATTGCACTTACTGGCATCATTAGCCAGACGGAACACAGGCTGTTCTGTCTCTTGTTTTTTTGGTGTTGTGTAGTCTGTGCAGTGGAATAACACTTCCACCCAGCAGGAAGAACCATGCCTGGTTTTCCCTGCAGGGTGGAAGTGTGACCAGCCTGAATCTCAGCTCGGGTATTCCTGCTAATTCCAAGAAGACAGGTGTTTTGTTTTCTTTCCCTCCACGACAGATTTGAAGAGCTAAGCCAGCACATCACTGTGCTTCTGGCCCTGCCTGCTTCCAGCAGGTTGAGCTGAGCGCTGCTGGCAGGGGGATTTTATGCTTTTTAATTGGCAGAATGTCAGGGATAAGTTCTGTTCCCAAGCAGCTTAGGCAGCGCTTTACTGGACAGCTGGGCCAGCAGCGAGGAGGTTTAGAATCCATCCTTAATGAGTGTGGCCATGGCTGCAGCTTCACTTCGCTTCCCAGGTGCTGCCTAAGGGAAGTGCATTTGGTTTTCATGTCCTTCAGCAGGACCAGCTGCTTGGGGTGATGTGGCACTGGGAGCTGATGCCTGTGCTCTGTGCTGCAGAGAGATAAAGAGGGTCATTTTCTCTGCCTGCCTTTACTAATTGGGAAAAGAAAGCCTTAATGGGGGGGAAATGAAGATTGGAATCTCTGCAATATCTGTTATGCTGAGCTTTCAACTGATCCAGGATCCTGGGGTGTGAGTTTGCCTTTGGCAGGACTAGCTGCAAGTAGTCAGGAAGCAGCCTGTGCCTTTTCCATGGAGTGTTTTCTAACTGAAGAATTAATCTGAGATTTTAGAAGATCCATTAGAATTGTTTAGAGATCTTAATTTATCATTTGATTCCGGTTATGTTTCTGGTGTGGGCCCAGCACAGGAGGATAGAGCTCTTACCTCCTTGGCAGGATGTTCTGACCTCTTAGTTGAGCAAAGCAAGAGCAGGAGAACTGTGATTTTTTTAACCTTCCTGTGTGAGCGAGGAGGGGGGGAGAAGCTTGGGGGAAAATGTGTTCTAAAGTAGATCAAGTAGTATTGGTTCCAGTTTTAGAACATCACAGTAGGGTCTGAACTTCAGTGTGGATTTCTGGGATTCATGTGGTGAGGTAATTTTGTATAGACCTTTCCTGTCTTGGGTGTGCCTTCCCCCAGTGTGTGTTATCACTTCTCTCCTACAGTGATGTTCTCCATTGCTGAGGCCGAGTGAATGGGAAAGGAAGCACTTTATCCTACAGTCCCACGAGCTATGCCTGAGCCACCTCAGCTTCTTCTGAGTCACCTTCTCTAAGACAAAACTCACCCCTCTACCCAGGCTCCTGCCACCTGCTGTGTGGGAATGTGGAGTTCTTCTGATAAAAAGTACTGCTGCAGTTCTAGGGCAGCACTTCCTCAGTTGACAGAAGCTTTTCTCCTACCACATGGTTTTAAACCTGTAGTAATTCTTGCTACTTTCTCCCTTCAGGCAGCTCTATGGGCAGTTAATTTGAGATTTTGGTCAGTCACAGCTTTAAAGCCAGAAGTTAACATTAGGATGCTGGCTTTAAATATCCAGGTATCACTTAAATTTCAATTCCCATTTTGTCCCAGTTCTGAGTTTAGGAGTTTATGTTTGGCTGCATTATCTCTCCCTTGAAGACAACTGGTGATGGGGAACATTTTCCTTTTAGGTTGTTCTGGTAGTTTAGCCACTGAAAGCTGCATTTTCCTTAATTTTTCTTCTAGATTTTCTTTATTTTTAGCTTTTTGCTGAGCTTTATGTCCTTTTCTGCTGCGCCAAAGCACACATTACTACTCTTTATCCTCTTATGTGAAGGCATATGGAGCATTTCTGCTCAATTTTAGCTTCTGAGAGCCTTAATGGCTCTGAATTCTGTTACTGTTCTCCCTTTGTGTTGTTACAGTTTTCTGCATGCTAAATTGTCCACACTTGTGATTGGAAAACTTACTCAGAGGAGTCTAGTGCAGACTCTTACCTGGTATAACATACTGAGATAAACATCTTTTTTACTAAGAGATAAACATCTATTTACTGATTTTTTCGTGTTTGCTGTTCCTTTGTTGCTTGAACTGTATTTTTATCCTTTCTGCTACCATGTTGCGTGAGGAGGTTTTATGTGGGATTTCTCAGCCTGCTGGGTGCAGCCCTGTGTTTGTACAGGGCTCTGTGAAAGCAGACATGGTGTTGGGGAGTTCATGGGTCAGGTTGCTCTGTACAAACACGTCCTCACTGTTGCTCCCTCTTTGTTGGGCTGCCTGATCTGCAAACTGAGCTGGCAGGTGCTCTATTTCCTTTGGTCATTGATAACAGTATTGAATGGAGTTTGAATCCTGTCAACATACTCCTGAGGGAGATTTTCTGTGAGATTTTGGTTTAGAAACAATTCTTTATCAAGTCAGACACTGTAGTAAGAAAGAAAAGGCAGATAATGTTAAAGCTTGGAAGTTCATAGTGGTAAATAGACTACACCTTGAATATTACATGATTGGCACAAACCAAAGGTGGTTTGTCTTTGCCTTGTACTGTCTGGTCAGCTGTGGGAGGGAAGGGGTGCCATGCAGAGGACCTGGACAGGCTGGAGAGGTTGTTCTGTGTGAGCCTCATGGAGTTCAGTAAAGGCAGGTGCACAGTCCTGCACCTGGGGCAGGTCACTTCCAAGCACAAATCCAGGCTGGGGGAGAATGGATTGAAAGCAGCTCTGAGGAGAAGGGTAGGGGGGATTGTTTGAGGAGAAGTTCAGTGACTCAGCCATGTGTGATGGCAGCACAGAAACTAACCGTGGGCAGCAGCTGAGGGGGGAATTCTGCTCTGCTCGTGTGAGACCCCACCTGCAGAGCTGCCTCCAGCCCTGGGGTCCCCATCACAGGAAGGGAGTGAGTCCAGAGGAGGCCATGGAGCTGCTCTGGGGGCTGGAGCCCCTCTGCTCTGGAGCCAGGCTGGGACAGCTGGGGTTATTCACCTGGAGAGGAGGAGGATCCAAGGAGACTTCAGAGCCCCTTGCAGGGCCTAAAGGGGCTCCAGATCTGGAGAGGGTCTTGGGACAAAGGGAAATGTATTCCCACTGATAAAAGAGCAGGGTTAGATGGGATGTTGGGAAGGAATTCCTCCCTGTGAGGCACAGGTTGCCCGGAGAAGCTGAGGCTGCCCCATCCCTGGAAGTGTCCAAGGCCAGGTGGAGCAGCTTGGGATAATGGAAGACTATCCCCTGCAGGAGATGGAACAAGATCATCTTGAAGGTCCTCCCCACCCAACCCCTTCCATGATTCTTTGGTTTTTTGAAGGTCCTGGTTAGCCATGGGTGGGTGCTGGAAACTGCAGCAGCTTCCTCATCAAGGCACATTAAAAATGACAAAGAGAAAATTGAGTGAGTGAGGCCACTGCTGGCTCTTGGGTAGAGCTTGCTGGAGAACTGCAGAGCATCCCTCGTGTGCTGGAACAGATCCACAGTTGGTGTTGGTGCGGCAGAAGCAATCTGAAAGACATGAAATTGTTCTTGTTTGGTGCCAAAGTATGCAAAGCAGAGACCTGCCTCTGGCTCCCACTCCTTCTGTGGTACAAGCAGTTTATCTCTGAACTGTAGAACATGTTTTTGTTTGGACAGCTTTAAGTGGGTATTTATATGTACATTTTCCTGGTTTAAACCTCTTGACCTGTGTCTAGTCTTAAATGTGTTCTCCTGAGTAGGTTTTCAGTGTTTTTGGACTTAGCAGGAAGAATTTTGTCAAAATTAATTTTTAGTTTGGTAAACAAAAGGTGCCATCAGCTTCTCAATGTGCAATTCCAAGGTGCTTCTTTCAAATTGTGCCAATTTAAATTCATCTCCAAGTCTCAAGTGATTGCTTTTGTTGTATTGACTTGAGAGGATTTTCCTGCTAAGTACTCTCAGAATAATTGATGTGTGTGTCTGCTGAAAATGAGGTTTTGCTGAAGCTTTCAAAAGATGTTGACTGTAAATATTCAGCTATTTCTGGGGGTGTGCAAATGTGCCATGTCCATACTTCCCACTTGTATTCCAGGGAAAGGTCTGGGAAAGCAATTCCTAATGTGTGGAAATGTGTGGAGGGCAGTGAGAACATGTTGTTTGGGAATGCTTCACCTCTGCGTTGCTAGGAAAGAATCTGTGATTTTTTTGTGTCTGTACAGACACTGCAGGGAAAAACAGGAAAAAGGGTGATTTTGCTCTGGGAAGCATTAACAAAGGCTTTTCAGGTGCCAATACAAAGTTGCTTTTGTATTGCTTTTTATAGCTTTGAGAACCCATGTGGCCTTTATAATTATCCAAGAAAGTTTCCAGGATTGGATGGAGCCATCTCCTAGGTACATGTTGGTCTTAAAAATGTTTTGTTTTTTTTTTTCTGGGTGCATAATGAATATTCAAAAAACACTGTAAGCCACGCTTTCCTGGAGTTGTTTTTGAGTTCTTTGGATGGATTTCTAAACACCAACATGGTTGTCTGCATCAATTACGTTTTGGAGCTGTTCCATGGTATAGAGTCATCAGGCCCTGCCGAGCTGCAAAGGGCAGCATGAATTACTACTGTGATCTGCAGTCAGCCTGCCTAGGGAGGTGTGGATCTTGCAGAGGTATTAGAAACCCGTTATATTTTGATTGTGTGTAATAAACACAACAATCAGTCATGGGGAGCTGCATTTGGGTTTAAACACCTTCCTTCCCCCACTGGTCTTGGCTGAAACTCGCTGTGAGGTCAATGGTGATGTTGATGATAGAGCCCCACAGATAAATCAGAGCACTGGCAGACCTTGGCACTTGTACCTCTCCTATCTCATCCATGCCTGGAATGAGTTTTTATCCTGCTTGTCCCACACTTGCAGCTGCAGGTGGTGGGTGTTTCACCCTCAGGCCATGTGCAGAGCAGTGAAACCAGCATATCTGGAAGCAGCTGTCCCAGCTGGAGATATATATATATATATATACAACATGAGATGACTGTTTGGTGGTTTACTGAAATTCCTGGTCTTTGGGTCAAGCAAGAGGCTGGTGCTCCATCAGGGCTTAGCAGAGCCTTTTGGTGGTGCTAGACAGGCAGCATTCACCCAGGTGTTCTGGATGTGGGATGTTGGCAAGAGTGCTGAGAGCCAGTTTTGGATGGATCTGTGGGTGCTTTATCCATCTAATGATTTTGTAACTGCTCCATCTCCTTAAAAAAAAAAAAAAAATTCAATTTTAACAGGATTTTTGCTTCTGGAATCAGACTTTTTTTTTTCCCTGCTCCATGGGGATGCTGTGTTTGTGCAGAGAGGGAGAATTTGGCAAGATGGCATTTGCTCCCTTGTGCTCAGATGCTGCTCCAGTTCCCTGTGCTCAGTCAGACCTTGCATCTGTGCTGACTCGTCCTGGGAGGGCAGCAGGAAATGTCAGCTGTGCTTCCCAGCCTTGGGAGCAAAACATTCTGGGATCTGCAGCTCACATGGCTTGCCCTGGCTATGTCCACACTAGGAAATGGCCTTTTTTGGGGGGACTCGTTTATCTTTTTAAGTATTCCTGTGTCTCAGCTGCTGTTCTGAGCCTAATGCCTTTAGGGCTTTTGGGAGTGGGGAGTGGGCTTGGTTAAATGCTTTCAAGTGATACTTGTGGGTAACAACCCTGAATTTTATGACTTGATGTAACATTTTTGGAGTTTAAGATTTATTGATTGAATTGATGGATAAATAGAATATGAAAAATATTGGTGCTGATTTGCTTTAGTGTTTTAAAATTCCATTTTCTAAGGTAAATTCAATATAAATGTGATTTTTTTAAAGTCTTTTTCTGATACTCTCCTAGCGTAAAACTAAATTTCAAATACCTTAAGGAGCACACTGCACTCTTTTCAAGTGCAGTTAAGCAGTCATGATCATGCTGTGCTCTTTTCCAGTGCATTTAAGAAATAATAACAGTGAGTATAGTAAGGCTTTTCTGCAAAATTGCTTTCTTTAGATTGTTATTGGCGTGGTCTCACGAAGCAGCATTGCTGAGTGCCTTCCTGAGCCAGTCCTGCAATCCAGCAGGGACGTAAATAGATTGTTTCTGCTGCATTCTGCCCATTCCCTCCTCGGCTGTCCCTGCTCTCATGCTCCCAGGCAGAGCCGCAGGGTTTTACACCAGAATCTTTTCGTTTTAGCTCCATTCACAGCGTTGAAGGTGTTGTCCCTTGTGGCTGGAGCAGGCAGTGTTTTTTCAATCCTAGGCTCTTGCTATCTGACTTGTGTTGGGCTTATAACTCACCTTATCCTGTGTGGTGTTAATAACAGCAGGCTGGTGTGACAGGGCTCTGCTGGAGCCCAAGGACAGCTGAGTGTATCCCCCACGCTCCCACATCCATCGTCCTGCTCCTTTGTGTCCCACTCCCGACCCCGTGGCAGCTCGGTGTCCCCAGCTCCAGCCCAGCTGCTGGACTGGGACTGCCACATTTTCTTTGGGAATAATACATGGATAACTCAGGGCTGTTCATCAAAGAAACCACTCATTCCTGTCAGGAATGGGCACTATATGGAATGCGTTCTGCATGCTGGCATCTTGATATGCTTTGTGCTCGGATAGATTGCACAGAGCAGTCCAGTAATTAATATCCACAGAGGTCTAATGGGCCTAAAGCAGTTGAAGTGACTCATCCTTATTTTGTCATTGTGTTGGTGGTGCTTTAGGTGACTTAGAAATGCAGGCAGTGCTCATCACCCAGCTCTGGTTTTGGATACACCCTTTGGGGTGTGAGAAAGGAGGAGAGGGTCTGTTTTCTTCTGCCTGTCATTGTGAAGATTTTAAAGTGATTTTCTCAGTGATTTCTGTGTGGCTTTGTGATAACCCACCTTCCTGAAGAGGTGCTTCACATAGAGGAGAGAGTAAATTCTGTGGTGCTAAACTGTGATAAATGGGCTTTAATCAACAATTGATTTCACTAGCGTTGAGTGGTTTTTTGGCAACAGTTCTTGTCACTAAGGATTTTGGGATGAAAGTGTAATTAAGTTTCTTAGATTTTTTTTTAATGGTGCTGACTGGGTTTAGTTTCACTGCCACAATGTTTGGGACCTTGTAAGTAGGAAAGAAGCAGAAATGCTCTTCTCCGTAACTATTAAAATGAATTGTCCCAGGAAATTCAGTAAATCCACTGGGTATGATCTGGGACAAAAAATACTTTGTTGAGCCAGGGCTCCAAAATATTTACAGTCCAAAAAAGGGAGAGCAAGAGTTTAAATGCTGCATGGAGGCAGCTTTTGTTGGTTGATTTTTCAAATGCCATATTCAGTGTATGAGGGCTCTAAGGAGGTTTGGCCAAGAGCTTCGGGCAAAGATCAAACAATGGGAAAGTGGAGGAGAGAACACATGACTGTGAGTAACCAGAGTGTGTAGAGAGCCAAAGTTCAGATGATATTACACAAAAATTACAGGGCACAAACATGTTGGCTCCTGGAGAAGAATGCACCAGGAAGCCAAGTGGTGTGTGTGGTGTGTAATAAGGAGTGTTTGCATGCTGGAGGCTTGTCCTTGCTTCTCATGAAGTAGGAAAATATATTGAATTTCAGTGTGGTTATAGGGAAACACCAGTGTCGGAGCACTGGATGTAGCACAAAGTGAGAGCAATAAATGGTGCTTAAGTGGAAGCCTCTCATCTTACCTGCTGTTCCAGTGTGGATGGAGAAGTGTCTATGAGAAAGGGACAGTGCAACACGTCTTGTTTCACAAAGCAGAAGTGAGAGACCTTGATACAAGCAGCTGTGAAATGGAGGGGCAGAGGATAAGTGGAGGAGGGTGCTGCTGTCACCCCCAAAATTCTTGTCTGCAGGAGCACATGGCAGCTTTGCCATTAGCTCCCAGGGCTGGGAATTTACTGCATCTCTGTGACAGTCATACAGGAGGAAGGTTTGGGAATAGGTTTTGAGTATTGCTGGGTTTAATGCAGCTGTTATTTCATGTCCTAGTATCCATGGGGTTGAATCCTTTTCACATAAAGGTTTTCTCTGAAGTGGGAAGCATCTCTCAAGTCTGCAGAAGACACACTTCAAAATCACACTGAAACGTGGTCAGTGCTTGGGGTTTGTGTTTGCCAGAAATGTATTCTCAACAGATCCAGCATTGAGGGTATAATTAATTGTTGGATCCAAGTGTTAAAGTATTTTGTGTTCTTCTGATTCATTGTCTTAAGGTACAGCAAAACAGAAATGTTTTATGGATCCATTTGATGCACCAGGTTGTAGGATTGGAAAAGAGGGAAGCAGATGGAATTCCCCCCATCTTGTTCCTTAGCCAGTTCCAGGGATGAAGAAGCAAAGGGACAGACTGTGCTGCCTCCAGCTCCAAAAGGCCTGGCATCCCCATGAAGGCAAGCAGCATTGGTGTGGCCATAGCCATGGAACCATTTTTCTTCTACCTGATTAAACATCACTGGCCTGAACCCCCATAAATCCAGTCTCACAATAACCTTTGAATTGTCTGCTTGCCTTTTTCCAGGATGACCTGCTTTATGATGGAAGTGAATTTTCCCTTTATCATTTATTCTAAATATTGATAAATAAAAAGCAGTCTCTGTGATGAGCATTGATTTCAGCTCTGTTTGGGCACTTTGTTATTTTGAACCCTGCCTCTCTGGAAAGCTCCAGTCTTAGTATTGCAGCTGTTTGGACCAGGAACAAGTAGATATCAAGTACATAATAAACCCCAAAGAATATGAATATATAAAATAACCCCCAAAATCCATGGAGTGGGTAGTGGTGGGATCACCAGAACTTCGAGGTACAGGCTTTGTTTGCTCTCTGATTCTCTGGCCGTGGCACAGGGAGTGCTTGGCCTTTTGCATAGTTTCAGGGAGGAGATGTTGTTTTAAGCACCAAAGAAGTGACTTGTGAAGCCTCAGAGCAGCAAGATGTGCTGCCCTCAAACTGGGATTGACTCTTGCCTCGGTAAAAACAGCTTTCAATGCCTTGGCTGGCAGCCCACCAGAGGAGCTGGGGAGTCAGCTGGAATATTTAGCTATTCCAGGTAATTTAGTGGTGTGTGCTGAGCTACCTACAGGCAGCAGGCGAAAGGAGGCGCAGGGACGTGTCTGGGTTCGTGCTGAGAGGGTTTCAGCTGTTGGTTAAGTGAATGTTACGTGGGTTTAATGTTTTAATAGATGAAGTTTAGCAATGTGTTTTTGCCAGTGCTGGCAGCATGCACACTCCTGACTGTTCTGGTTCTTTTGTGCACTATATTTTGGGAGGCTGTGGTGTCCCCCAACCACTGAGGCAGGTTTTTGGTGTGTTTTGGTGTGGGCTGCTGGACTCCCCACACACCAAGTCTGTGCATCCACACCAGGCTGTCTCTGAGTGTTGTTAGCCTTCCAAAGCAGCTCAACGACTGCTTGTGCATAGTAAGTTTGCCTTCAGCTTGCTCCTTGAAGGCTGTCCAAGAAAAAAAAGAGTGGAAGTGGATTGTTGCCTGCAGATTAAACCCCAGATTTGCTCTGGAGAGGCCATGGGAAAGACGATGCCTGGGAGCAGAGCATGGCCAGGGTGAATTTACCACCAGGGCCTGCAGATCTGCAGATGAGGGATGGGCTGGAAGTTGGGGCACCAGCATCAAAGCACCTTCTCTTGGCACCAGGTTTTAGTCAAGATGTTCCCTTGCAGATTTGCATTGCTGCATAGGAACACTTTCCAGAGGATTTTTGGAGGCTGGTGCCTGGCTTGTAGTATTCCAACCGTCAGTCTGTTACAATTGCAGTTTGCGCTTTCGCGTGCTGGCTTTCATTAAAATTCTTGCAGGAGGAAAAGTTGGTATGGGTGAAAGGAGGAGGGTGACAACACGTTTCTCTTGGCAGCAGTGTTGCGTGTTCCTGCTCCAAGGGATTGTGGAGCTGAGATGCAAATAGAACCTGCCAGGGGTTTGGTGTGCACAGAGCAGCCAGAGGTTCCAGTGGTACTGCAGAGTCTGAGGGGCGAGTGGGGGGTGGCAGCCAAGGCTTGGCACCTCCTGGAGTTCTGTGACACTCAGTGGGGCCTGGGAATGTAGGAGAGCCCAGTGAAACCACCCCCTTCAGTGGCTTTTGGTCTCATCCCAGCTGCTGGAATTTCATGTCTTTTGCTTCCAAGTTTGCAGCTGGAAAGTCCGACTGTTTCCTTTCCAGGTGACAATGTGTTGCATCATGGACCTATTGAACAGCCAAAAATGGTTCACCATGTTTGAAATCTCAGGAATTTGAAGTTTCAGAAACCTCAAATTATGGCAGAGCTGCAGTGGAGCTGTTTGCTTTTCCTGAAATGTCCCTTCACTGTTGTGTTCCAGCACCAACATTTGTTCTGGAGATCAAAGATTGCCACTGCTGTCCTAGCTCAGGAGCCTACATGCTCAGAATTCACCCCAAAACGTGGGAAGATGGAATTTTTCTGAGGGGGATGGTGGTCAGCTGGCAGGGGGGCTGCTTCAGATTGGGAATAAGACTGTGGTGTGTTGGGGGATCACTTCCACAGACAGATGGATCAATTCAGATTTGTACAAGGGCTATTCCACACCATGAACCAGCACTGTGGGCACAGGGACAGGTTTCCTTTGGTACCACTGTGGGGTTTTGTTGGCTTAAGGTGTATGAAATCACATGTATCCCTCAAGCAAATTCCTGGTGCAGTGAAAGCCTTCTAGTGATGGGGACATCCATTCTTGCTGTTCCTTGTCACATGTGGTTTCCATGCTGGCACTGGCGCTTGTGCTCAGTGTTTTCAAAGGCTTTCTAAGGAAAAAAAAAATCTTGAAGTATTGTTATTGTAAATGTTTGGTATTTTGCCAACTTTAATAGTTCATGATTATCATAAAATTAACTTAGTTTTTAGGGGTTTTTTTTGTCCTTATAGCTGATACACTGAATTGAGCCTGTATTAAAGAAGTTCATTGGTTAGCAAAATTATATGAAAAGTAACACTTAAACCAAACCTGTGTGGACACTAAACTGTTGGAAATGTGTGCTGTGCTGTGGAGCTGACCCTGGTTTTCTCTTGCAGGGCAATCACTTTGATCAGTATGAAGAGGGGCACCTGGAGATAGAGCAGGCGTCTCTAGACAAGCCCATCGAATCGGTAAGGCCCCCCCCCGATCAGCATCGTTCCCCCGAATTAGGCCATGTTGGATGGTCCTTGATGTGAATGCAGTCAAATCTTGTTGGCAGTGAGGGGTAATTGTGGTAAACTGCATGCTGACCTTAAGTGGGCCTGGGATTTAATCTCAAAGTAGTCCTAAAACTAAAACCTGAAATTTGAGTTCAGCATGATATTTAAGGAATTACTTAAAATAATACATTAATTCATAGATATTTATTTTAAGATTTTGTACTTTTCTTTGAAGAATATGTTTAATTTAAATGTGAACCTGATGGACTAGTATAGTGAAATACATTTTGATGCTTTTTAGCTTATATTTTTGGAAAAGTACCAGTGTGTTTAAAATGTTAGAATGACACCTGGTGGTACAGAGACAGGGATCAGTGTTAGTCCAGTAGTCCTTCCCCATGGGGCTGAAGCTGCCCTGAGCCTTTCTTTAAAATTTCTTTACCTTGAGTTAGGTGTGAAGACTCCTGTTGTAAGATGGGAAAAATACAGGTTTTGTTTAGTTTTAATTTTTAATCTTTTTGGAGCTTTTTAACTTTCCTCTTTGCAAAGCACCTTCTGCTGGTTTTAGGCACAGCAGCTTGTTTAGCCTAAACTTGACCCACATTTGGCAATTAGCTTTAGCTAAGTTTCATTTGCAGTTTCCTTCAGAAAGAAGAAAACTTGTAGTGAATAATCAAGGGACACTTAGTGGTGTTCTGATTAAGTATAGATTTTTGTTAAGACAGTACTTTGCAAGTGGTTTTTTTGCCTATTCATTGAAATTGTGTTAAAGTTTCTCCATGTTAGTCAGCCCCTAGAAGAACCAGTGTTAGCCAAAGCCCACTATATATTTTTGTTGGTGTGTAGGTTGGTGTTGTGTGTGTTTGTGTGCGTGTTAGATGTTTACCAAAAATTTACACAACTTGGGGTGTTCGACGTTTTTCTTCCGCAGCAGTTGGCCCATATTAGCTAAGCAGCCATGATCTGGTTTGTATTGCACGGTCTGCCTTTTTTAATTTCTTCTCTAGGGTTTCCTTTCCCCTTCTTATTTCTGTTCTTCTGGTCCAGTGAACACTGCATATAGTACCTACTGTCTTAATGTGCTGGCATGATGCTAGATTTAGGCATGGCAGTAATTGATGACGCATGAGATAATGCTGCAGAGATGGGAATTGGTATTCACTCTTCTCCTGAATACTTCTGTCTTACCTTGGGACATGGGGATTTGAATTAAAATGCCAAGCTGGATGGAAATAAAATGGGAAATACACGTAGCCTACTCTGGGCCACACTGGAAATTAGCATTTCAAAATAATTCAAATGCTGCTTACAGACCTGACTGGTTACCTGATTTCCGAAAGTGCTTTCCCAGAGAGAGGAGTCGAAGAGATCACAGATTACATCTCTGATGTTCCAGAGGGAATGATGCCTATGGGAGTGTGTAAAGCTTGAGCAGGTACCCTGAACCCATGTGGGCTCACTGTGCAGATCTCATACTCCACTGTAGTAATGCTTTGTGCAGTTTGATTAATACTGAACTGCAGCAGAAAAAATAAATTAAATTGAGGCTTTAATATTTTATGCTTGTCTCTCACCACCCAAATATCAAGACATTTTTAATCTTTACAACTCGTTGGTAGGTACAGTTCAACCTAATTGAAAACAGCTGGATGAAGAGGACAACAGAATGGCTTATTTTGTGAGGAGAAAGGGTTAAAATCTCAAATTGTTTGTTCCGCTCTTCTTTTGTCTGAAATAAGAGAATCATAAGGTTGGAAAAGCCCTCTAAGCTCCTTGAGTCTGGCCAATCTCACAGCACTGCCAAGGCCAGCCCTAACCCATGTCCCCAAATGCCACATCTCTATGGCCTGTGAACCTTTCCAAGGATGGTGACTCCAGCACTTCCCAGGGCAGCTGTGCCAGTGTCCATCCCAGGATTTCAAAGCTGTGGCTGCTGCACTGCGGGGGGTTTGGCCTGAACAAGGGTGTCAGAAACTGCAGCCAGAAACAAACTGGTCACTTCTGAGGTTTCACATGGTCTTTGTAAAAATACATTGTTGATTCCTTAATTCCCCATCTGGGTAGCAAGAATTACTTTGTTGTGTTTCCTGACACCTAATGATCAGTGTGCTCTTTGAATTGGCAAATTACACACAGTACCAGAAGAGACAGTTTCCTTGGCAGAATTCTGTGGGGTACCTCTCCTGCAGGATATTTCACCGGGATTGTTCATTCTGCTCTTTTGGCTTTTTTTTTTCATTCTATTTTATGCTGTTTGCTCACCCAGAACCAAAATTGAGAGGGAAGGAGGAAAGGCAAATCTGTGTTTTAGAACTACCATACATCTAAGTATTTTAAACATTATCAAATTGGATTTTAATCCTTAACAAGTTCTCTGTTAGCAATCCAAGTGGCCCTTTTCAAGGAATCTGCTCAGAGTCATGAGTGAGCGTGTGCTTCATGGTATGGAAGCAGTTTGGGTGTTGAACACCCTGTGTTTATGATTGTGGCAGATCAAAGTGCTTGCCAGTTAAAATGTCATTCTTCAGAATGAAAAGTGAATTCAGTATATTCTCATAAATGTGTTCCTCACAGCTTCCCACATCTTAGTGACAGGAAGGTGCTCCAAAGCCTGCAGGTGTTTGGAGATGGGGGAGTGTTTCCTGTGCCATGTCCCTGTGACAGTCCCCACTGATGTGACATCCATCTCTGCAGCATTATCTATTGAGAGGTGCTGACTGTACTGCTACAGCATGCAACTCAAAGGTGGCTGGAAAAATAGGTTTGGGAGTCTACAGATCATTACAATGTTGAAAGATGTCCTCAATTAGCCTACTGGTGTTCTTGTTCCTGTGGAAATCCTGCTGTGTGCAGTTTGTTTAGGCCAAAGATGTCTGCACTGAAACTTGTGACTCTAACCAGAGTACATTTATGGAAAACAGAGCTGCCAGGAGCTAGGGATGGTCATGGCCTGAATGAGTGCCAGCTGTTTTCCACTACTAAATTGAAGAAAATATTTAATATCAATGGACTCTTCAGAGCTACAGATATTTTTTCTCCCTACAAGTAAAATTTTTTCATGTTGTGCTTTGAAAGATGCTGCACTTACACTGACTGTTCATGTCAGTGCAGTCACGGGTGTCCTTGAAAAATCAGAGCACTTCACCCTTTTTTCTAAACTCAAGAAGCTGCATACATTTGTTTTGGGGCATTTTGAGCACACTGAGTCCAGGTACTTGAATGGGAAGTCACAAATTATTGCAGCTTTAATAGAATCTAGATTTTCTCCACATTAATTCCTTATCTCTACCTGTTTATTGAGTCTCTTTGCTGTGAATTCCTGGTTTTCCTCATCCCAGCAGTGCAGATGGAGTAGGAGACAGCGATAGACCCTTAGAGCCCCCAAGAAGCAGCCCTGGCCCCGTGCAGGCAGTGTCAGGGGTGGACCCACGCCGAGGCCAGACTGGGAATCACCCACTTATCCTGGAGCTTGTTAGTTTGTCCTTGTCCTAACTAACAAATGTCCTTTCCCCTGTCTCTAACGCTGCTCGGTGCCATGAGGGGCGCCTTGAGCCCCCGGGTCAGGCTGCAGTCGGTGGTGCTGGACACCAGGGGCTGTGGCAGCCTGGCCGAGCCGCAGCCGGGTTCTGCCACTGGAAATCTGTACGGATCTGTGGACTCCACTAGTTCCAAAGTGTCATTTGAAGAGGCTGCTGATTTGACATTTAGCAGCAGCCATATGTGGACAGCGCTATAAATAATGTGCTTCTGGAAGCTGAATGGTGTAGCATTACTATTTGGCTTTTCTCTCTGGTCTTCATTGTGTCATCTGTAGTGAGCTCTAGGTTTTGTTTTGGGAATCTTTTCAACCTCTTGTTTGCATGGGTTCACCCAGTAGCATCCGATCCTTGCTTATAGATTCCTCCATACACAGTCAGCACAGCTTACAATCCACTCAAGAGAGGAATGGTTCCTGCCCGAGCTGGGATGAGCGATGGGATTGTGGGGATCTCATGGAAAACCTGCACTAGGCAAAACTACTGGTGTGGGTTATGTCCCACAGGCATCATCAAAACCTTGGGCTTCTTCTACCCATCTGTTAATTGTAAGCGATTTTATTTTCCTATTGGCCAAACCTTTATCAGAAATTTGTACTGGGGATGTCCTGCTCAGGGATCACTGATCCACAGGGAAAGCAAGCAAGGGCATCTTGTCAGGGCACAGGATGGGGAGCTGGGGAGGCCAGTTAGAGCTGCTGGAGCCCAGTCCCTTTGGATGAGGGATTTCCAAAGCAGCTTACCCACTCTGTGAAGGTCTGGTACACCCAAGGCCTTGCATTTCCTACACCTTTGGAGAAGTTTCTGCTTTGTCATTAGAGCAAAGCTCTCCATCAGTGCTGCTCAGCTTCAGAGCTGGTGTTGTCCCACCCAGAGCTGCCAAGCCCTTCTCCCTGCATGGAGCATCCCACAGCCTGTGCCCATATGGTCCAGGAGAGCTCCCTTGCTCACCCAAACACCTTTTGGGAGACTTATTTTGACTGCCTCAATAATTTTTATTGTGGCTTTAATACAAGGAGCTCCCAAATGGCAGAGGAAGAGAGTGAGGAGACTCATGCTAGCCCTCTGCTGAGAAATGAGGGGTTTCCTCCTAGGGCTGTGGTGTTGCTGTGGATCCCTGCAGCTTTTCTGTAGGAAAACTGCTGCAGTGTGAGGATAGTTTGTCCAAAAGGAATGACAGCTCTTGACATGGGCAGGAAGCTTGCTCTGAAAAGCCCCATCTCTTCTATGTGAAAGTAGCTGTACTTTACAGAACTTTCACTTAAAACTGCACTTTAAAAAAAGAGCTGTCAGCTGTTGCAACATTTGTTGTCCCATGTCACATTTTGCTTCCAATATCCCTAGATGCTCCCTAGAGAGCAGACAGGTTCTCATGAGGGATCCAGCAAGCCTGGCCTTCCATTATTTAATTTTTAGGGCAGGATTTGCACTGAAAAGCAATTAATTCAGTCTGCCTCCATCAGAGGTCTCAGCCATTGGAAAAGGAGGGAGGAGCTGAACACGGCCAGAAAGAAGCAAAGTGATGGCCAGGTCTCAATTTATATGTTAATTTCAAATTATTAGAGTTGTTCTCCTTATTCAGTGCAACAGAAGATGCTCCATTTCAATTGAGTAGAATGTAAAATTAGGGAGTAGTTGCACTGCATAAACAAACAAATGAAAAAGTTTGGTGGGGGGGAAACAACACCTTCCTGGGAACTGAGACAGGGCAGTGTTCAGACATAATTCCAATTTATGTCAAACAACTCGGGACCATCCTCTTGAGTGGGTCTGTAAAAGTGGTGCTAATGTGTATAACCTTTCTAAATTTTTCTTTTTCCCTTTAACATTTGTTTCCCCCTTCACTGTCAGTCACAACACACCGCTCTTGAATCTCCCAGCTGGTCTTGACTTGTTGAATTTATTTTATGCTTTCACTCTTCTTTAATAAATACATTACTTGCAAGCAGTGAATTGAAAACAAAGCAAAAGAAAAAAAACTACCATTAGTGATTGGACAGTTTCTTACTTTGTGTTACATTTAACTGTTCTTTTGACAGCCCAGTTTTTAAAGCCAGGTTCGTATGGAAATGCTTTCACTCCACTTGCACTGCTTTTGGAATAGCGTTCTGCTTCATCTGTCTTTATTTTAGTGCATTCATAACACACACAGTCAGCACAATGTCTCATCTCCCCTTGGCCAAGACTGCAAAGTACTCCTTGTCCTTTGAATTCTTTTGTTTTTTTCTTTTTTTTTTCTTTTTTTTTTTTTTTTCTTTTGGAAAACGCAGCCATTTTTGTCAGCACCGACATTTAGATTCAATGATCCTTTGTCAGGGTAGGGCAATTAGTGCTTTATCCCAAACATATCCCAAGCTGCAGCTGCTCTGTGCCGGGATGGGGCACTCTGTGGCCTTTGGGATTGGCCTGCCCAGGTGTGCCTGCAGGTAAGTGTTCCAGACAGCCTTCTCCATCCATGGTGCCTGTGGTGGGGATCTGCCCTTGTTTATTTTTCTTTGGTGTTTTTTTTTGTTGTGTTTTTTTTATTTTTTGGTTGTTGTTTTTTTTTTTTGCATTTAAACTTTTATCCCCAGAAGTTTCCTTATGTGTCCTGATTTAATTTCTTTTTCCATGTAGCCCTAATTATGTCCTGGGGCAGAGCTGGTAGTGTGGGAAAAAGGAAAAAATGAACATTATTCTTTGGGAAATACAAGAATACAAAATATCTGACTTTACTAGGATATCAGAAAGAAAAATCCAAAATTTGTACTTGATAGCATTTTTTTGAGGAAAAATGTATCCATGCAGCCAATATCTTTGGGAAGGTTGTGCCTTTCAAGCTGATTCACCAAAGTTGTGCAAACCCTGTGGTCATTTTCTTCACTGTGGAATGACAAAAACTACTCTGTTTTCTGTTGATGACTGTTATTTAATTAAAGAAATCTGCAGCATATAGATATAATTATTTTTTAGGATTCCATGTACCACTCAGTGTTCTGGAGTCACATCCTGTTATCATTCAGGATGTTTCAGTGATACCTTGGGTTGTGGTTTGCCTGATGATAATTAATAATCAACAAGTTCATATCTGATTTTTATTTTATTTTTTTTTTGCAATTGGAAGGTAAACATGGTCCCAGCCAAGAGTCCTTCTCTGAGGAGGTGGTCACTGCTTGTAACTGGGTAAACTGGTCACTGAGATGAGAGGGTTCGAGGGTGCTGTGAGTGCTCTGCTCTTTGTCTGGCGGCAGAAACCTTGGATAAAACACAACAGTTTCCACACTGAGCCCTGCTCAGCCCCATTGCCAAAAGCTGACACTTAATTGCTGCATCAGTACTTTTCCAGTTTTTCCAAAATAGCTTTTTTTTTTAGGAAGATGAGACATTATGCTTATTGTTTCCCCTACATGCACTAATGGTTCCTTGCTGTTAACTTATTGCTAGGCCTGTTTCATTCTAACATCTTAGTATTTTTGTTAGTTTACATGTGAAATGCATCACCCAGTCTGTGCTTGAGCTCATTTTATTTAATTGATT
Organism: Taeniopygia guttata; assembly: GCF_048771995.1. NCBI lineage: Eukaryota > Metazoa > Chordata > Aves > Passeriformes > Estrildidae > Taeniopygia > Taeniopygia guttata. Next base: position 3,531,727 of record NC_133052.1, on the reverse strand, counting down.
TTTTTTTTGTTTTACTAACCTCACTGTTTTTTCAGTTTAATATTGGCTGCATGCTAGTTTATATATATATACATATATAAAAAAAAACCCAATCAAGTCTAGCCTGGATTTTGCTCTGATTGTGTTTTGGTTTCTAGTGGTGGGGCAGTCTTACACTTACAACTTACTCAGTATTATAAAAGCCTGACACACAAACAAAATGACTAAACACATTGTAGATTTTCTTTACAAAAAAAATCTTAAGTGGTGCTGTCTAGGTGATTGATATGATTGTATAAATAGCTTGATTTTATGCTTTTTACTGTCAATTTTTATTGGTACACTTTATTTTCTTCCACATTGCTTTTTATTTTTATTATTTTTTTATTTCTTTTAAACGTGATGCACAAAAGTTGCCCAGCACACCATCAGAAAGTGACCGTCCCCAATACCCATCCCCCTGGAAAAATTCTAGCCAGCAATTTTTGACATTTGTCTTTCCCTTTATTGGGCATATATTGCCTTTTCAGTAGCATTTTTTTGCATGCATATATATGTAGAAAAATCTCTTGCTCATCACATGTTTAAATGTCAGTGGGAAGGGAAGAATATATTATTGGAATATTTTTGGTTTGTTTTCTCTGTTCTGTCTGTCAGGATAATATTGGACATCGCTTACTCCAGAAACATGGGTGGAAGCTGGGCCAGGGATTGGGAAAGTCACTGCAGGGTAAGTCCAGTCCCTTGTGTCTGAAACCTTCAACTCCAGCCTTGGTCTTTAACAAAATTATTTCTGCTTTTTGTTCCTAGATTAGATTTTCTTTCCATTATTAATATATCCCAACAAATGTACTGTTGAGTTTCGTATTTGGCAGTTTGCAAGTGGAAGCTGCTGCCTCACTTGTTGGTACAGGTTAGAGCTGTGTGTGTGGTGGATGTGTGAGAGTCAGCGTGGAGGAAGGAGGATTCACTTTTCACACTGACAGGGAGTGGTGCAGCTTCCAACTGTGCTGATGTTTTGGTGTTAAAAGAATTGAGGATTTGAGGTAGTTCCCATGATCTGGCAGTGCTCACCGGGGTCAGAAGCCATTAGAAGGCCAGGAGAGGACCCACTGAAAATGGAAGGTGGTGGCAGAGGTTCTCTGGATGGGAGAGGCTCACTGCTGGTTTCTCCACAGGACTGTCACAGGTTGGATTTATTCCTTTTCCCAGCAGTTTGTCAGGGATTAGCAAATCTCGCTGGGACACCAAAGTGCTGGTGGCCCAGCACACACACCAGACCTTGCTGTCTTGAGCCTGAATTCTTCCTGTGACACTAAACCCCATTTCTGTAGAAACCTGTGGAAGCGTTTTAGGCTCAGGTGTGCCCTGAGCCCCTCAGTAACTCACTCATGTTCACGTGCCCATAGTCTGAAGACCTGGGAGTTTGTAATCCACGTTCCATGAGTGAGCCCATTAGAGATGGAGGTGTCTGTGCTGTGGAGGACTGTGCAGAGGTAACGAGTTCTCCAAACTTTGGGAATGCTTATTAATCCCTGGACTAAGCCTAACCTCTCAGGCAGGACTGCCTTGCAGGTTAATGCTTCTGGCTCCCTCTAATGTGGTTTCAGTTGAGTTCTCTGGCTGATGCATGGCACTCTCCAGTCCTCTCCTGTCTCTGCTGGGGCCAGACGTCAGGTGGGGCTCTGGCTGTGACCTCTGGGCTTTTCTTTTGGGATGTGGATCACAGGGTGGAACTCGGCATGGTGCCTCTCTTGGGTGCCCTGTATTGCTCTGTGTGTCAGTGTGTGGAAACACAGACTTGAAAAAAGGAAAAGCCTTTCCCCAGCCCCATGTGTATCCCAAGAGCCTGGGGTGCTGCAGGCTCAGATGTAATGGAGTGAGCATGGATTATGGGACTAGGTCTGGAGTCGGGGCAGGGGGTGGTGGTGTCACCGTGTTTCATGAGCTGAGCAGGAATTTGCAGTTTGAATCTTGTCCAGATTTAGATGTTCCCTCTCTGCCTCTCTCTGTGCTGGAGCTGTTCTGGATGTCTCACATACCATTGGAACACTGCTGATTGGGACCGTGTGGAAGCTACAGGCAAATTGTGGATGTGGGCCTTCCTAATGTAGGCTTTGGAGCATGTGCAGGAATTTCAGCCCTTTGGAAGGGAGCAGTGCCCTGTCCACCTGCCAGCCTACCTCTCCAGAGGTCTGGGCAGGTGGGATGTGGAAGGGAGGCTGCTGCTGCTCCAGCTTTTCTCCTCTCAGTTCTCAGCAGCCAGAGCCTATGCCTGTGGCATTAGTGATGATGTGTTGTTTAATTCATTATCCAGTGACCTTTCTACACGAATCTTAATTGGCCCAAAAATCCAAATATAAAATGTCAGGAAGGAAACATTTGCATCCAATTTTAATCTTATTCTAAGAGTTTGAAGAGTGAAGTCATTTGATGTGCAGTGAGAAGGGAGGAGCAGAGTAGAAGTTCTTCCCATCTTCCACACTCCCTTGTTCAGGAAAGACCAGGAGAGGTTTCTAAAGAGATGTAGGTGTGTTCCTGTTAAACTTTGCTTGACACTGCTTGAGCTAAAATCTTACACAGCCTGTGGTGAGGAAGTGCAGCAGAAACAGAACCCCTTCAAGCAGCCTTGAGCTGTGGGTGTGGTGTCTGACCTCCTGCAGAAGGTCCTTACATCAAACTCTCAAAGATTTTGGGTTGTGTGTATGGAATTGATACCGCATTTAGCTACTTGCTGTGCACTTCAACTTGTAAGGAAGTGGATGAGTTCAATGTGCTGAGTTTTGTGATGTTGCTTTTAATTCTAGATCTTCATCTGAGCTGGGGCTCCCTCTTTAGTTCTGTTGAATCCCAAAGTGATGCTGTGTTACATCTGCCAGGCAGAAACGTTTCTTTCTTGTAGTCTTGTGGTGTTGTTCAGCAAGAACCTACCCTGTGATGGTTCCTTCATCCTGACCACCCACTGAGGGATGGAATCCAGTGGTGAGAGTGCTGAGCTGTCTCTGGGTGGTACCTGCAACAGCCTAAAAACTACACTTGCCAGTTGCTGGTGGTAAAATTTTGCTGGTGTGGTACACTGTGGCTCATTCTCAGGAAAATTCCAGAGGTGGAGGCATTTTGTACCCCCTAGGACAGCTGCCTTGTGGTGTAAGTCTTGTTACTGAGAAAAGCTGAGCAGGGAAGCACAGAGCCTATGCCCTGAGTGATGTGGCTGTCACCAGCTGTGTTCTGGCTGAAACATCTGCATCTTTCACTGATTTTGGGCTGTGTGCTGAATGGAGCATCAGGCAGGGACAGTGCTGTCAACTCTGCCATGCCAGTGCTGGAGTCCTGCTTCAGAGATACTGGTAAGGAATTCACCAGAGTCATCCTTCAGCTCATCTCTCTTCCTGGTGTTTTTCATCATTTTTGTTTCCCACAAATAACTTGTGTTATATTTCGAAATGGTGCTTCAGCTTGCTAACAGCCAGTGAATATGAATAAACAGGAGAGAGGATTGCCAGTTGACAGGGATCTTTTTTAGTTTAGAAAATACGGCTTAGGGAGCCACTTTTCCATAGAGATATGTGCTGGTTGCACTCTGACAAGTGAGAAAATGGTGATTGTTGCCTGTTTTATCTTTGGGGGAATGCCTGCAGTTGGTAATCCAGAATTTTGTGGTCTCCTGAAGAAATGAAACTAGCAAAGGATCAGTTAAAAGCATTGCCTGACCTTCGTGTGAAGTCCTGTGCTAAATGAGCCCAAGGACTGTGAATAAATTAGGAGTTAGGTAAGTCAGGAGGGGAATGAGAGGGCTGAGGGAAATCTGAATTCAACCACACTCTAATAATTTCTCTTGGAATGAGTATTTCCCATTAAGTTAAAGTAGTATTATGAAAAGCCAGGAGACTGACGTGCAGAAGTGGGATAATTTGAATTGTACATTTGAAAATATTTTTATAAGCTCTTTGCCTTTTCCCTGTCAATTTTTTTGACAAGTCTTGTTTGAAAAAAAAAAAAAAAGTGCTGAAAACTTCTGGTTTTTTTTTTCTTTCTGGACTTGTGTGTTTAATATGAAGTAATAGTACTCTAGAGGGATATCTGCAAGACTGAAACCAGTAGTTTAATCTCATTTAATTAGACCAGGGGAAACTGAGTAGGTTGTCCTGCTGCTTTCTGGGTCATAGCAGGGCCTGGGGAGGGTGGGCAGTTCTGCAGGGAGGGTTTGGAGAGGGCAGGAGGAAAGTTTGATGTTTACTGGCCATATGAGGAAGGATTGACTATCTCTGGTGGACAGGTCCAGCTCGTCCTTAGCCAGTCTGGGTAACAACTGTATTCAACACAGATTTGTGTCTCTAAAGGTTTCTATTGTAAACATTCTTGCCTGATTGCAGCCTGGACCCTTTAAAGACAGCCCCACCACCTGTATAGAAGCAGTTACAAGTTCCCCTACACCACAAACTGTGCCCTGTATGATTAATTTGATATGTTTTAAGGCATTGATTTACTGCACATTTCCACAGTATTCCCAAGACCAAGATTATCCTGATCTTTTGTGGTATCTCTGAGAGGTGAATCCCAACGTAGTACTTTGCTATGGCAACAGAAATACACCATTTGTCATGGCAGAGCTGCTCCTCAGTGTCTCAGCTGTGAATCAGACAGCTCAGGTAACGTGGGGGCTCAGTGGAGCTCTGGAATTCCTGTGTTTGCTCCTCGAGGGCTGAGGCAGCTCTTTCAGTGCTTGGTTATTGTCATGAAAATGTTCAGAGTGAAGCCAAAGGAGTTTCAAGGTGGGTGGCTGCTAGTCTGTGCTGGGACTTAGATTATCTCCAGGACTCAGGAAACAGAAGCAGCAGGTGGTTCTGTTTAGGGCAGGGATGTCCCTTTTGGGACAGGTTCTTGCAGTGGCAGGAACTTTCCCTGTAGCCTTTCATCCTGAAGAAATACCTTCAGTCCCCTGCTTCCTCTGCTTATTCAGTAATAACTTCATGTTTGCTTATGTTTTTAGCCAAGTTTTGGCATCATTTCAGTGTAACTGTTCTGGAAGAGCTGCTTCCATCTCCCTGGGGAGCAGCTCTGCTGATGTTACACTGGGAGGAGAGGGCAGGGCCGTGCCTGTGTCCCGGGAGCTCTTGGCAGTGCCATGCAGGGCTGGGAACCCTTCCTGCATCCTTGTTCCTTTCCATTCAGGCTGAAAGTAATAAACCTGCACAGACTGTCAGGGCAGTGCTGCTCCTGTTGACCAAGGTGTGCCCCACACTGATTGTATAAATCATCCTGGTGATACAGGGAGCAGCAGTTAATAGAAAGTGCTTTAGGTTTATTTTATTTTTTCACAAGTGCATCCAGCTAGGTAGCAAAGTCAGGTATAGCAAATTTGGTAGCAAATGCTAAAATCCAGTTCCTCCATCAAGCTGTATTTTTGTTGCATGGTTTTCAATTAAAAGAAAAAGCACAAGTGGATTTGTGCTCTGACTTGCAAATTCTGTGAGGATAAATATAGTCAGCATCACTATGGTGCAGTTCTTCTTTGGCACATTCCTCCCCAAATCTGTTCAAAAAAGGGAAAACATTCCTTCTTGGTCCAAGGGCTAAGCAGGGTGGAAGAGCAGAAGTGTGAGAAGTGCTGGAAGCTGCTCAGAGCTGCAGGTGAAGCCGAGATCCGGCGGCTCAGGCAGGAAATGTCCTCTCCTGGCAGCCCCTGGGGTGATCCCAGCTGTGGGATGGAGCTGGATCCAAGTCCCCGTTTTGAGGCATTGCCAGGTGGCTGCAGGCACAGCTTTTGCTGGATGTTCCTCAGGCTGTGGGGAGCAATAAACGGAGCTTTGACCACTCGAGCAACTGAGATCAGTCACAAATGTGATCACTTGGCAGCTGCAGCTTGGAGAAATGAGCTCAGGGTTTGAATTCCAAGGTCTTGAATCCTGGTGCTGTCACCTGCTTGCCAAATGGCTTCAGCTCCGATATTAATGTGTTTTCCATTTGTTGGCTCCTCTGATCTCCTGGAGGCAGACGGGGGATATGTGTCAGGCCTGTGAACGTGGAACAATGAGCATCTGAGGGACTGAGGGGTGTCAGATTTCTTTCTGGGTTTTGGAGCTTTGTAATAAATACAGGAAAACACAGGAGAGGCAGATAAAAATGCTTAACAGTGCCTTTATTCATTACGTATGGGTTGGTTTGGCAGTCTTAGCCAAGAAATAGCTGTGATCACTCTCTTATCTTCTTGTATCTTCACATGTCCTCACAGGAACCACAATCCTTGCATGGAGGAGCATTTTCATGCTTTTGTTTGCAACACAAATCACGCCAGTGGTTTTAAGAGTGATGTTTTCATCTGAACTTAGCTTGAGAAACCTGGCTGCTGTCATCATGCCCATCTTCACTGCTGTGTTAAAACCCAGCAGACCACAGACCAAAAAGGAAGTTTGCTCAGTGTCATCTGGGGGAAGCAGTTGCCCCCTTGTTTGCTTTTGGAGGTGCAAGATCTTTCCCTTGATTACAGGTGGTGAGTTTGTGTTGCTTGAGTGGGTGTAGCCAGTGAAATCTGAAATTATTGTGCTTTCAGTGCCACGTGTTTGTTGTGACAGATGGCCTTCACCTGGCTTGGCACGAGGCCTTCTGGTCCTTTGTGCTGGTGCAATGGAAGAGTAGTTTTATTAAACTGGGAGAGGCCGTGCCCATGCACAGCCTGCCTGTCTCCTCAGTGCAGCCCTGAACCAGAGCAGACCCTTCAGCCCTGTCCACTTACCAAGATGAACACAGACAGCAAGTTTTACCTTGAATTCCTATCCTGAATCAACCAGGAATTGTGTTTTTGCTCCAACACCTTCTTTGTTGCTCTTTAATCCATTGCCCAGCATTTGGGGTAGGGATATTTTTTGACCCAGAGTCCACTATGTTTCTTCTGCTGCAAAAGTTCAAGGAGCTCTGCTTGGTGCCTCAGTGTCAAACCTCGGCTTGGTTTTCTGCAAGTGGCACCCTTGGTTTGTGTGTCTGCGAAGTTTTGAGCTCTCACTGGAAGTTTTCCATGTGATTGAGATGTTTACAACTTGACTTTGTCTCGTCATTTCTCCTCTGCTTAGTAAGGATTAAATTCACAGGGCAGTTTCTGTGTTCTTGGAAAACACTTTCTCCTCTCTGGAACTTTATTTGCCACCAAGGATGATAGACCTTTGTTTGAATCTCTTATTTTGACCTCTTCCAGAAATCTGACATAAACAGGATGAGCTCACAAATCTAATTTCCAAAGGAGACCAGGATTAAAGCATGCCCTTGTTTGTTCATTTGCTTCTTGCAGCAGTTGGGATGAGTTTGATAATGTGATGTCATTTTTAGCCAGTGAGTACTCCAGGCTTGTGCATCAGTGAAATTGAGTGGCTTTTCTCCCTTCTCCCCTTTTGATGTACTGAATGAGGGGTCTGAATTTTCAACAGCTCAGCTCTTGGTTTCTCCCAGACTCTTAGGGAGCCCCGTGCTGCCAAGGCCAGCACTAAGCCCTGTCCAACCTGAACCTTTCCTGGCACAATTTGAGGCTGTTCCCTCTTGTCCTGTCACTTGTTCCCCGGCAGCAGAGCCCAGAACCCCCCAGGCTATATCGAAACAGTCCCAGGAGTGTTGAATTGCAAAATCCTCCTCTTTAAAATGCAGCTAATTCATGAACCCTCAACCAGAACAGCCCTGTGCTATGGTCATGAACCTGCCCTGCATGCAGCTGAGTGAGAGTCCCTTTCCAGGAGCAGCTGAAAGCCCCGGGAAGGTTGTGTCTTACTGTGGGTTTCAGTTGCAGCATCAAGATATCAAATAAGGAGAAATCCTCCATGTCCAACAAGATCAGGTGCTGTTGTCTGTGTCCTCTGGAGATGCTGAGTTTATGAAATTATCCTCCAGTGACAAGTGTGATATCAATCAGTCCTCTAGGATTGGATCCTGCAAAGCTTGTATCTGCGGGGAATTTCTATGAAGATGTCAACAAAACAAGCAGGATTACAGTTCTTGTGTTACTCTGTGGTGCTTACACAGTGTGCATAAGGGACACAATGGAAGAGATCTGATTGAATTATGTTAGCATAGAATTTTTGGGGTACTTTTTTTCATCCTGTTATATCTGAATGCCCCTTTAATGGAGAAATTTACCTGTTAGGATAGAACAAGAAGTAGATGTTATAAATTAAGTAAAGGTTCAATTTACATTAGGTATTGGGAGGAAACTCTTCCCTGTGAGGGTGGTGAGGCTGTGGCTCAGGGTACTCAGAGCAGCTGTGGCTGCCCCTGGATCCCTGGAAGTGTCCCAGGCCAGGTTGGACAGGGCTTGGAGCAACCTGGGTTAGTGGAAGGTGTCCCTGTTCCATGGAGGAACTGGTTTTTAAGTTCCCTCCCAACCCAGGCCATTCTGGGATTCTATTGCCATGATGCTGTTTTTGGAGGGAGGAGTTCCTCTGAATCTAAAAATCTGATTAAAACTGTTTTCTGTTTTGACTTGTTAAAAAAAGGATAAAACATGGGCTGGTGTTGACAATGTTGGCATTTCCAGGCAGGCTCAGATGGCAGCTCCAGCTGGGATATTCCCATTCCAGAGGGCAGAGCAGCATCCACACAGTGTCCAGAGCCAGAGCATGGCTGTGGACCCACAGTCCTTCATATGCAGCGTGACCTGTGTCTGATAGCAAAGCCCTGAAGCCTTAGGATGAATTTCCCCAAGATTTATTCATTTATAGCACTGCAGAGGGAAGTATTTGCTCGGATCCAATAGCTTTATGCAGTTAAAAAGAAGGGAATTTGGAGAAGCCTGCCTGGCCACGTGCTCCCTGCCACTGCAGGGCTCTGGGAAGGGGTGGCTGTCAGGGTTTGTTTGGGTCTGAGTAATTTTTCACAAGCTGGGAGAAAGGTTTGCCCATTTCTTGGGGAAAGAAAAGCAAAAGAGTTGCAGCAGGTCAGTTTGGGAATCTCATTTCATTTCCGAGGGCAGGGAATCATTACTAACCTAATTTCCTTTTGAGATTGGGTTTTCTAAGGTGTAACTCTTGTGTGAGCTGTTTATTTTTTCCATCTTGCTGGAGGTTCCTGCTCTGTCCTCTCCATGAGATTTTTCCCTGCGTGTGGAAGTGTTTTATGCAATAACCCTCTCTGCTTTGGGGTCTGCAACCTGTGCAGTGACCAGTCTGTGAAGGAGTTTGTGACCAGCCTCAAAAAGAAAATAAATGTCACAAGGTGCAGGGGGCTGGGATAGGGACACAGCAGGATTTGCCCTGGGAATTCGCCCTCCATGTGGCACTGCTTGCAGCCCTGCTGAGTGGCAGGAAGTGTGGGAATTCTGGGCCTTGGAAGCTCATGTTCCCTTCAAAGCATGCTGGTGTACAGGAAAGGCTCAGCAGGGACCCCAAACCTGGGAGGCTCCTGACGTCCAACCACACTTACCTGCTGGGAAAGATCCCGTTGTCATGACCAGCAGTAGGATAAATTTTCCTTGAGGAAGTTCCTTCAAAGAAGTCATGAGCTGAGCTTGGAGAACCCCATCTCCCCCTTTGGCTGCTCCCCATGTCCCACCTGGCAGCCAGAGGGCAAGGGTGGCCCTGAGCCTGTCCCTGTCCCTTCACCATGGTGGCTTCCCTTGGACAAGGAGCGAGGCCACCCCAGTGCCCAGCAGCATGTCCTGCTGCCCCAGCTGGCTCCAGGGGGATCCATGTGGGGTTGGCACTGCTGCCACAGCTGTGCTACGTGCCTGGATATGCCACTTGTCACCCGGATGTCACACATGAGGTTCCATTCATAATGAAACGATGGTTCTGTTTAAAACAGAGGCATCGCTTTTCGCATGGAATATTCTCCTCTTACCTGCAAGCAGAGTTCCTTTTGGCCCAGAATATTTGTTGCTTCCTTAAGATCCTGATTTGTTTCCTTTTTAAATTGCCTGCTTACATGTGCCTCAGTGCCTCCTCGGAGCGGGGCCGTCACCAGGAGCTCTCCCAGCACCCAGCAGGAGTCAGAGCTGCTCCAGTGGCTCCCTGGTTCTGCAGGGCACATCACGGTCATGGGGTGGAGGGGTGAGCAAGAAGCCTCCTGTTATTTTTTTTTACCCATCCTCCCTGCCAAACGGCCTATTTTCTGCCCCTAATGGTTTTTGCCTAACAAATGGTGTTTCTTTTTTACAGCGTTATGATCCTGGACTTGTTGTGGTGATGGTAAACTTAGCAGTGGTAATTTTTTATTTTCAGACTGAATTACTCCTTTGTCATCAGTGCACCAATGTTAGGCTTACTTTCTCTGTTGTAGCCATCATCCTTCTGCTTGGTCTTTCATTTTCCTTTCCTTTCTTTATGCACACTTGTCTGATCCTTGTTCATTAAAGGGTATTGCTAAGAAGGGATGTTTCTGTTTGTGTTAGAACTGCCAAAATCAGTTTAAACATAAATTTTTAATACTGTCCAAACTTGATTTTTTTTCCCCAACATGATGGGCACTAGCACTTGCTACTGCAATTTCAAAATAGATTTTGAATTTAAAAAACCAACTCAAAAAACTTTGACTGCCTTAGAAGGCAAAAGTACTGATGCATTGTGTACAGGGGTTTACCAGGCCAATGAGGCTGCATCAAAAGATCTCAATTACTGGAGAAACAAAACAAAAACAAACCGAAAATACCCAAAACCCAACCAAAACAAAAAAGAAAAAGCTTGAAAAAAATTTGAATAATAAATTGTTGGCACTTGGTGCCAGCCATTCCATTTGGGTTCACCACTTACCAGTAAATCCCTGATTGAGACGTTATGAAAGTGATATTGCACCTAGGAAATCATTTTTATAACCTGTCTTTAATTTGGTCCTTTTGCTAAAAATTGCAGTCACTGCTTACTGTATTATACCATTGGGCATAAGAGAAACCTTGTCAAAGATGAGCATTAAATATCCAAAGGAAAGCTCAATCCAAACCATTTCATGTCAATGTGATCACTACTTTTGGACCTGCTGCCTGCCAAATTCCCAGGCATATCAACAAAACCATAAAGCAATTAATTAAATTGATTTATTTCTGAATAAAACCACATGTCTGTACTTTAAGGTTCAAAAGCCCGTCTAGGGCTGTGATTTTGGCAGGAATTATGGCTGATGCTGGAAAAGAGTTCACACCTATCCAGGTTTTCTGAGGCAGTTTTAAAGACTTTAACCTTTTGCACATGTGGATGGCAGTGGAATATTTCAGCATGACTCCAACGTGTCAGTCTTTTAGCCCAAAGGTATAATACCTGTGTATGTGTGTATAACAAGAGTTGTTTACACCAAACAAGAGCAATAATAAGGGAAGTAAACATTCTGTTTTTTCACTCAAGGTTTGCACTGGAGAAGGTAAGTACTTTGTCAGTGGGTTACATCACAACCACCAGTGCCAGTTGTGATGTAAAAATCAAAATAATAATAATTTAAAAAAAAAAAAAAAGCTGTGGTAGTAAAGTGCTTGTCTGCCCCATTTTGCTTTGTTTGGCTGGTTATGAGTGGATTAAAGATATGTTTTTTTTAAATAATAAATCTCCAGCGTAGTTTGATTAGTTCAAAGTCAATTTTCTTCGCAACCAGTCCTTTTCACAGCTTACAGGTGACACGGCGGGGCCAGAGCATCACTCAGGGGCTGGGGGAGCAGGGACCCACCCCTGGCCTAGACTGGGTGGTTGGGATGGAGGAAGTTTGGCTTCTGTGCCATTATTCTCCTGAGCATTCCTTACTCCTGGGGAGGGCAAAAGCTGGTGGGAGGGAGGCTTCCACATCTCTTACAGCAAAGTTCTAATCGATTATTCATGAGCTGCAACAGTGAAATGTGATTAGCAGCTTCTTCACTCTTATGGGGAGATGAGCAGCCTGATGTGGAAGCCTTAAGAAGTCTCAGGTCCTGATATATCAGCCCTGCCCCAGGGCTTGTCATGGGGGAACATTAACCACAAGAAGCTTTTATACGAGCAGTTAATGTTCAGAAAAATGCATTTCTCATCCTGGGTGCCATTCGGAGCTGGGCACAGGGTTGGCTGTAAGCTGTGAGAATGGCTTGTGTTTGGTTCACTGTAGCTTTCTGGTCTCTGCACTCCAAGGCAAGATCTCTAACCACCCAAACCCAATGTGTACAGTGAGCTGTGGTGCTGGGCTGCTGCTGACCTCTCTCTGTGTGTTCCTCTTCCAGGGAGGACAGATCCCATCCCTATCGTTGTCAAGTATGATGTCATGGGCATGGGCCGGATGGAGATGGAGGTGAGCTCCCCTCACCCCTGCAGGGCTTCTGGGGAGTGGGTGGGAAAGGCATTTCAGGTGAGAGTTTGTGCATCCAAGGCAAAGAACAACTCGCTCTCCAATCAGCGCAGTAAGAAAACACTTGTCTGCAAAATGCATCCCCTGTTTATCCCTGTGAGCCTGGGTTCTGGAGTCTGGATGCTCCCCAAAATCCCTGGGCTCTGAGATTTCCCCTCCCCAAAGCTGTCATGAGCCTGCCAGGGCCCTCCATGTCAGGGGGATTAATGACCTGTTTTACACTTGGGGTGACAAAGCAGGGAAAGCAAAGTACAACTTGCATAGATTCTGTTTCAGCTGAAATTGTTAAGTTGTTTTTTCTGGTAGATTTGATGGTGCAATGTATTTATGGACCAAATAGCATCTCTTCTCTGTTTTTTTTTTAAACAGCTTGACTACGCCGAGGATGCCACGGAGCGGAGGCGAGTGCTGGAGGTGGAGAAGGAAGACACCGAGGAGCTGAGGCAGAAGTACAAGGTACAAAGAGAGGGTCATCAACATCAGTGTCTGTGGGCTGGTTGGGAGATCTGTTCTGATGGGGCTGAGTTCTCCTGCTTCTGCTGCAGTGATGGTAGAAATTCACTGCTCTTGGGTTTGGTCATTCTGAAGATGATTTATGTTTTAACACACCGGTTATTCACTTCCTGGCATCAACCTTCCTGTTTGTTTAGCTGCTGAAGAGCCCCAGGGCAGCAGCAGGGCTTTCTCCATGTGCTTTGCTCCTGTTCTGGAAGGAACAGTCCTGGGGTGAGCAGGACATTTCCTTCCCTACACCCAGGGCTGCCAGATTTTTAGAGTGAGCCTGCCATGTCAGGACAAAACCTGCAGGTGGTACAGGGGCAGTTACCAGCTGAGGGGAAGGAGCTCTTGTGTTGTATTGAGTGAGGAGTGAGCAGTACATTTGTGATGTTATTGCATAAATCCTGCTTGCTTTGGAAAGGTAGGACATGGCTCCAGCTTGGAGAAATTGATGGACTCGAGCTCTTTGGAAGAATAGCTCAGGCAGTATTAAAAAAAGACAAATTCTGTATTTCTATGGGATTTAAAAAACCTGTGGGGTTATTTTGTAAGTCAAGGGCTGATAAAAATGAGCTGTAGAGTTGGATTGAGCGTGACATGCAGGAGCATTCTTGGATTAGCTGTAACCAGGTTCTCTGTGGAGACATGGTCTCTGCTCATCCTTTAATCCACTCTTCCGCTCCCAGCCCTGCAGTCCATCAGCTCTGAGGAAAGCCTGCTTGTTCAATTGTCCGGAGATTAGGGGAGTACCAGGGTTGAGGAAGAGCCCAAGACATCCAAATGAAGTGTCAGTCTTGCATAAATTTTAATTATTTCAGAAATAATGGGAAAGTAGTTTCAATGCCATTAAAATTAAACATAACCTCGGCAAATCTAAAATTCCATTTCCCCGGTTGAACAGTTAATTCTTCAGGCAGTTTATTCAGCTATGAAAATTTATAGCCTCCTCTCCTCTTTTTTCTTGAGATCTTGATTTGCTTGGTAAGTGAGCTGCAGGTGTTTGGGTACCCAAGGGGGCTGTGGACTCCCTGTCCCTGGGAAGGTTGAATGGGGCTTGGAGCAGCCTGGTCTAGTGGGAGGTGTCCCTGCCCATGGCAGGGAGTGGGACTGGGTGAGCTTTAAGGTCCCTCCCAAGCGAAACCATTTTGTGATCCTGGAGTTCTTGGTGTGTACAATTATCTTTCCAAACACAGCCCAACCTGTGTTGCTCTGAGATTATTTTCTCTTCCTGCCCTCATCCAGCACAGGTTTTTTTCAGGAGCTCTGGAGCAGTGGCACTCTCTCCCGGGTGCAGTGGGTTTTTTATTAGCTCAGTTCATCCTTAGCCCCTTGCATTTTGGTATTAATCTGTGAAAAATCTCTGCAGCCGTTACTTTTTGCTGCTCCGCAGGAGTCCATTATGTAACTGCCGATGGCAGTGCGTCCTGATCAGCCATTCAGGGAGCCTCAGAGAATCAGATCACTCTGCAGCCAAGAAATGTGTTTTAATTCCCTTCTTTTATATAAATTCTGATCACTCAAATGGCTGGGTTTCATTGTTTAGCCACAGGATGCTTGCTCAAAAAAACCTACACATGGCACAGGAAGCTTGTCTGGTATTCAGAGGAACTTTAAACGTCCGTGTTCTGTGGAGCTCACGCTGCTCACGCTGCTCTGTTTTCCTTTCTTGTCTTCCTGGGGACCTGCCTCAGGCTCAAAACTCCAGATTTGTTGATGTTTTTCTTTTTTTTCCTTTGACAAGGGCATCTGGTAATAGATGGAAGCAGGAAGTTGCTTCCTTTTTTATGTAGAAGTGAGCAGTGCTTGAAATTGAAAACAATCCCAAATATGAGCACTAAAATTTTTTAGATATATTTTTCCTCTCAGGTGTTGAAATTTTTTAATATAAATTTTCTATCATATAAAACATGCTCAGTAATGTTATTTTAATGCCATTTTGATGTGGTAACTAGGAGATAAACCATATTGCCTTGAACAAGATCTGAAATTCAAAGGAAAAGCCTTTCAAAGTTTTCTGTCTTAAACATTTGTGGCCTCTGCTTGCTGAGGAAGGAAGCTTCCCATAGGAGGTTTGTATTGAAGATGGAAAAAAAAGATCCTTAAGGGCTTTTTCTGTAATGTTAGGCTGTTTTTTTATATAATTTCTCTTTATTCCAGTTGAAATGCCTATGGTCAATGGTTATATGGGGAGTGCTACAGTGAGTACAGTGGGCTTTGTGATGCAGCATTTGTAGCTGATTTGGAGTAAAACCTTCCACCTCCTCAGGGTAAACCTCCCCCAGAGAGCTCGTGAAGAGTGGTGATGTTTTATTAATTCTGCTGGTGGGGTTGTAATTGATACAGCCTGGCAAGAGGGAACAGCTGCTTAGCCCTGAGGTTGCTGTGTCCCAGCATCAGGTGTGTCTCGGAGCCCCCCAGATATGCAGCAGCCCTGGGGACAGCACAGGCTCCTTCCATACCTGGATTTCCAGCCAGTGCAGCTGGCTGAGGGACTGGGATTTCCCCAGTCCCAGAGCTCAGTGCATAGTCAAAACCTGTAGCAAAAGAGGGAAGGATGTAGCTGTTGCCAGGTGAGACACCTCATCTCTGCCCGAGGTTTGGTTTTCCACCTGTGTTGTTCAGTTGTAGAAGGGGAAAGAGCCTGGTTTTGTTCTCCTAGATTTGATGCCAGTGTGTCTCTGGGTTAGCTTGAGGCTTTGAAGCATGCCTTGGAGCACAGACCATCCAGGAGATCCCCTAAGGCAGAGCTGCCTTGCCCCATCAGCACTGCAGGCCTTGTTTGAAGCACTCTGCTTTTAGTGGTACTTCTGCGATGACCAGGGGTGTTCAGGCCTTGTGGGTCCCTTCCAGCACAGAATATTTTGAGATTTTGGCTAACAAATAGTGCCAAGGTTGGCAGCATTGCAAAGTTCTGGAATCCCTCCTGTGCATTTGCAAAGGCTGCTCAGCTTAGTAAGCTGGCTTCAGTAAGGCCAAGTGCTGGGACCTGCATTTGGTCACAGCAACCTCATGGAAGGTTCCAGGTGGGGGCAAAATGACTGGAAATTGGGACAGAACCTGGAGGTGCTGGCCAGCAGCAGCTGGTCGTGGGCACAGGTTGGACCCAGTGATGTTGGATGTGTTTTCCAACCTCAGTTATCCTGTAATAAATATAATCAATGTACACTAAGTTTTTATTAAGCACTATTTTTCCTTAAAGGACTAACCCATCATCTTCCAGGCTGTTCTACCGGACACTTAACAGAAGCAATTTTTTGTTAATTTTTCAGGATTATGTTGATAAAGAAAAGGCTATTGCCAAAGCTTTGGAAGACCTCAGAGCAAACTTCTACTGTGAACTCTGTGACAAGCAGTATCAGAAGCACCAGGAGTTTGACAACCACATAAACTCTTACGACCATGCTCACAAGCAGGTAACCAGTTGTAGACAGCACAGTTCATCTGTTGGATGTTCATTGTGATGGTCTTGTTTGTGGTTAATACTTGGAGTTTCCCTGGTGTACCTGTTTTCCTTACTGGTCCAGGAATAGGTGTTTTATGTTGCTGGATAAGATTTTTATGCTTATCATTCATTTAAAAACACAAAACAACAGAAGAACCCCAAGCCCCACTCCATGGTTGGCATCAAGGAACCCCACTTCTGAAAGAGCCACGGACAGGGATGTGCTGGTGTAAAACTGAAGAGAGTACACATGGAGGTGGATGGCTCCCAGCTTGCTTTTAGCATTAGTACAGCTTTGGGGAGTGATGATTCCCCACGTGTGAGCATTTTACTACCTGAGTCTGTGTTCAGTGGAGTTTCTGAAAACAGACTAGGAAATAATGGGCTGTGTCAAAGGAATCCTAAGAAAGAAGCACTTCCCAAATTCTGTGATTCTCAAGAGAAGGTGGGTTCAGAGTCTCTGTGGAACTGGTTTTTTTTCCCAAGGTAGGGATGTACTGTAGTGTCTGCAGGGTGTTTTATGCTGCACAGTAAGTAATGGAAGTTCTTGTGTTAGCCTGATCTGTTTGACCATTTAAGCTGCTAAATGAGATGTAACTGCACAGCAGATAGCAGTGTTGGGCTCCTCCAGGGCTGGAACGGCTCAGAGGAAGGGTTTGATGTTCCTAGTCATAAATTCTAGCAACACAATCATCAAAATGCTGGTAACTCGAGGAGGATGTGCTGTAGAGCTTGCAAAATAGCAGTGAAAACAGCTTGAAAACAAGAATGTGGCTTTAGAGTATGATTTTTTTGTGTGTGTGTTAAATGTAAAATATGACAGAGAATCTGCTTTGAACTAAGGGAGTCGTGTCAGGAATTCTCATGGCAGGGCAGTCGGGCTCTGAGGAGCGGTTTGGTAGAATCAAGAGCAGAAATTCATTTATTTCCTTGGTTATTGGGCAAAGGGGTGGTTTTGGCCAAACTCAGTCGTGACACCTGAGAGCAGAAAACTTGCTTGGAGGGTTTCCATCAGTTTGGCTGAAACCTGAGTGCAGTGACCTGCATTTATCTGGGAGGTGGCAGGACCTGTTTTGTCACATTCTTGGTGTGCTGATGCCATGGGATTCTGTGAACTGCCCAGCTCCAGCCTGGCCAGGCTCAGAGCTCTTCCAGCAGCTGGAGATGCTGTGGAGGAGGAAACTAACCTGTGGATAGCAATAAAAGGAGTCATCAGCAGGAGTGGACTGAGAGAAAAATGTCTTGTGTGCACACAGGATGGAGTCATCTCATCAGGAGAAAGAATTTGGAGGTTGCTTGCTACTGCTGATTATTTTGAGAGGAATTATGTTCTTGGATAATTCCATCCATTGCAGTCACTTCAGGCAGGCTTTGGAGAAAATGAGCCTCCAAACTCTGGCTGCATCACCCAGCATTAATTTCTAGTTACAGAGGGATTTAAACAAAGAAGCAATCATGCTTTGCTTAGGGAAAAAATTGCTTATCCAGCTTTGTCGGGCTGAAATGTGTGTGACCCCGCTGGGTCAGCGTTCAGGGAGTGAACTTGAAACCCCTGAGACAGAATAACAGTGAATTTGCATAAGGAACATTATCTCTCCTGCTCCAGGGAGGCTCATACCCAGCAGTCCAGTCTAAATTTTAAAAGAGTTTAAAAAAAGAGCTGTGCTTTTGATCTGTTGCACGTTGATGTTCTATAGTTTGTCACTTTGGACAAGAGGGTGAGGTTGCAGAAAGGTGAGCCTAAAGTTTTTGAGGAAAAACATGAACTTTTCCAAAACTAGGCCCATCAGTTGGCTTTCTCGGAAAGAAAAGCCATTACAGTATCTTAGTTACAGCAACCCATCTTGGTATACATCATCTGCAAGATTTTGTTGTCTCAGTGGTAATTTTTGAGGCAACAGAGCTTGTTTTTGCTTTTTTCTTGGCTCAGTTTCCACAGCATTTTTGCTTTTAAGTATTTTTAGTTCCACATCCCGCTGACGTTGAAGTGTTTGGTTATCCCTCTGTGGCGCTGCGAGCATTAGGCTGTCCCTGTAAATAGATGTTCCATCCTCAGATCCCTTTCCACTCCCGAGTTATAAAGACACTGTCTTGTATTCCAGGAAGGAACTCGGGATTATTGCCCAACAGGGATGATAGGTAAGTGTATTGATCCCAACCGGATGAATTTTGGACCCACCAAAATTGTGTCAACACCAAACAATTAAAGGGGAGGTTTCTTCTCTTTACTTCCTGCCTGTCCTGGTTTCATAGACCATTTGGCTGCATCTGAATCAACCTTAACACCAAGTTTCTCCAAAAGGCAGCATTTCCTTACCTGGGAAAAGATCCTTGCATTTATTCTCCCAAACCACTGGCATGTTTCAGCCATTGTGTTGGAAGTGTGCAGTGTTGTTCTGGAGCTGGTTTTAATTAAGTTGATACTTGATGAGAAGTGCAGCTGTTTTAAGGACCAGTCAGCACATGGCCTGTCCCTCTCAGGGGACTGCAAGCAGCTGGAGTGGGTGCAGGTGGCCCTGCAGGAGGGGCAGGAATCTCAGTTCTCTCACACACCCTGCAGTGAGCAGCTGGAAAGGCTGCATCCCACAACTTCTTGTACTGCTGCTGATGTCTTCAATGGTGGTTTTTTTTTAGCTGTAGGATTCTGATTTTGAAGGCCTGGTAGGTTATGAAGGGCCCCGCTCCTGATGGTGCCCACTCCGGACAGTCAACAAAGCAATAATTAATAATAATTAACAGACAGAAGGTAGCAAATGTAGAAAGAAAACTTCTGCAGCTAAGAAGGATCTTGGGTGGTGAAGATGGACCCATTGTATATCGCTGGAAGTGTTTAAGGCCAGGTTGGACAGGACTTGCATCAGCCTGGGATAGTTCAGGGTGTCCCTGCCCATGGCAGGGGGTGGAACAAGGTAATCTTTAGGATCTTTTCTAAGCCAAACCAGTCTGGGATTCTGTGATTTTTCTGCTGCTTTCCTGCAGATCCAAAATGTCCTGATCCTTGGGAGCTCCCGCAGACTTAGAACACTCTGGTCTCAGTGGGAATGTGTCCTTAAAGCATTACACCTGTGAGGGCTCCTTATTTGGTTTGGGGTTTTGACATTGAGATAAAGACCTCGTGTCAGATTTGTGTGAAGATGACTGTGCGCTGCTTGTCGGGGTTGTGGCCAGTCTGTGTGTTCCTGTCAAATAAACAATAAACCTGGATGTGCAGAGCCCAGCACCTGAAGCAGCCTGCAAGAGTTCTAGTTGGAATTATCTTGGATGTCAGTTATGTAGCATTTACAGTCAGCTTTTACTATGGGGGATTTTTAACAATTTAAGAACTTGGAGAATCTCCCACCATCACCTTGTTCTGCTCGTGTGCCTGCTGAGGCTCGAGCTGTTTACTGAGTCACTGACCCAACAGAATCAAAACATTCTCCTTCTGCATTGCCTGTGAAAAACAAACGTGTTCCTGAGTGAACTTGTGCCAGGTTCCCTGGGAGAGCACAAACCAGCATTGAAATGCAGATTTTATGTAGCTGTTTTTTTCCCCTAAGTATGTGGTGTTTTGGAGGTGTAGGTGATTAATTCTGCCTGGATTCTCTTCGTAAAAGGGCAAAGGGAGTGTATTCCATAAATAAGTTCTGTGGGAAAGAGGGTGGAACTCAGAACTGAAAGTATAGGTGTGCAGTTCTCTTTGTGCCCTAATTAGCTGCATCTTTGTTTCTCATGCCGAAGGGGAGGGATCTGTTCAACCACAGTAAAATTACCAAGACAGTCACTGCTGGGGTTGAGAAATACTCTGAATGCAAGCCCTGAACTTTGTGTTTTGGGGAGACTTGAGAATTCCAAAACCTTGGGCCTCCAAGCACAGCTTGAATGGGAAAGACTGAGGAGGGAATCTCAGAGGTACTTGGTGTTACATGGGAGGTTCTTCTGCTCCAGAAATGCTCTGCCCTCAGAAGACCCACCAGTTAACAATAAAGGGGCTCCAAGAGAACTGGAGAGGGACTTTGGACAAGGGCATGGAGTGATAAAACAAAAGGGAATGAATTTAACTGAAAAGGGAGTAGGTTTGGGTTAGAGATGATGAGGAAATTCTCCCCAGTGAGGGTGGGCAGGCGCTGGCACAGGTGCCCAGAGCAGCTGTGGCTGCCTCTGGATCCCTGGCAGTGCCTGAGGCCAGGTTGGACACTGGGGCTTGGAGCAGCCTGGGACAGTGGAAGATGTCCCTGCGCCACGGGGTGGCACTGGGTGAGCTTTAATTTCCCTTCCAACCCAACCCATTCTATATTTTTCTTAACCCAGCTGAGAAAAACATTGATTCCTTCCAGGGAGGAAATGAAGATGAAATAAAACAGCATTTGCAGGCCATTTCCCCTCTGTTCTTTTCACTTCATTTATAAGCGTGCAAAGAATGTTGATGACCAAAGATAAGCCAGGCTTGTGTTCTCACTTCAGTAAAATGATCAAGGTTGCCATCCTTTGAGCTTGTGTTTCATGGTGTCGTTCACTCCCAAAAGCTTTTGGGGCAAAGAATCAAGCAGACGTCAAAAGTTCAGAAAGAAAGAAATCTGTTGGCACAGAATGAAAAGTACATTATTATTATTTTATTTAATATGGGTTGGCAGAGAGACATGAGAACAATGGCAAGGGAGGAGGGGGCTCTGATGTTATGGGTGCTGCCTTCTGCCTCGAGCCCCAGAGGTGGATCTGCTTTGACCCATTTCAGTATGAGGCTTGGCATGAAAGTCTCTCATCTTCAGGTCTGGTGACAGTGTGACAATGCTTTTGTCTTGTGAGAATAACAGGGGCTTTTTCTGCTCTGCACTTTGAAGCAGAGAATGTCTCTCAGTGGGCCTCAGTTGAGTGATGCTGTGTGGCTTTGTCAGCTTAAACAGAGAAATTCCATTTACTGCTGGTCCTGAGCCTGTAAAGCTCTGCACCCCAGTCGGGTACTGGGGGAGTCTTACCTGGTACTGTCTCATCAGCAAAATCTGGGGTGTGCTGAGTTTTTTATGGCTCTGAGGCTGCCAGAGCTCCAAGAGTGCTTGGACACCACTCCCAGGGGTGTGGGGTACACGGGGTGGGATTGTTGGGGTGTCTGCAGGGCCAGGGGTGGGACTGGATGATCCTTGGGGGTTCCTTCCTTCTTTGGATATTCTGTGATGATCCAGTGATTTTTCTGCAATAGTTCCTGACTCCTGCTCGCCCCCCTGTATTCCCCCTTTTGCTGTGCCTGGGATGGGCTCTCAGGAGCTTTTCAGCAGTGCTGTGGTGCAACTGGTCTAAGCTGATTTGTGAGGATTGGAAGGTACTGGTGGTGTTTGCCAGTTTGGCCCCTCCTGAGCCGTGCAGGGATTGGGAGATAATCCAGCACTGTGGCCTCTCTGTGCTGCAGTCCAGAGGTAGCTGCAGATTTGATATCAAACTCGCTCTTTAGGAACCTGATTTGCACTCCTGTGGAAATGCAGAGACGAGTTTGGAATTTTGTTAGAAACAAGGCTGGAAACTTTAAATACAATTCTTTGTTCCAAAGCTGAGGTGGGTGGCAGCTATTAATAGACCCCAGGAAGGCTGGAGGTAGTGAACTACTGCCTACAGCATGTGGAAATCTGGAGAAATTTTATGTAAGTGCTGGTGATTTGTGTCACTGCTGGTCACTGCAGCGTAGTCCTTCTGACAGCTGAAGTAATAAACTAGTAGAATATTCCTTGGCTTTATGGTCTCCATGATCCTGCAGTTTGAAAGGATGTTGCTGCTTGTATAAATGCTGCTTCCTCAGAAAACACACTACCCACAGAGAAAAAAAATGCCCTTTAATTTTGAAATCTTGCAATAGCATGAAGCATGTGTTTGATTTAATACAGGTTTGGTGGCTCTAATCCTGTTGAAAAAATCATTGTCTTGCTAAGCACAATGGGAAGACTTTAAAAGGGAGGATTCACCCCAAAAGTAGGAGTTCCCAGGGCTCCTTGTGGAAGGAGAAGTTCCCTGAGGATGGTTGAGTGGCTGTGTTAAATCCTTGTTGGAATTTCTCCACGGTGCTGGGGAAGGGACAGTTCCATGCACTTCCAGCCTCACTCACATCCGCACATCTGGTGTGGTCCAAAAAGTAATTTAGAGGCTTTTGGGGGATTAGAATAACACTCTCTTCAGGATTAGATGGAAATTTCTTTAGTGTAAGCTGAACTTAAATACCTGTTTAGTTCAAATGATTTCCTGGCCAGGCTGAGACCTGGAAGTGTGTGAGCAGTATTTCAGTGCTCCATGTGCTCTCTTCAGCCAGTGAAATTGTCTTTGGATTACTCCTTCCCAGTCAGGACTGGGGAGCAGGGTGGGCATGGCTGTAGTGAACTGGTTATCCATTCTGAGGGGACGAATCACTGCATTCAGTGACATATTTGAAACAGTGAGGGGGGAGTTACAGGTTATTTTGAGTAGTTCTGGGTGTTTTTCATTCCTGCAGCTGGTTGTTGTTACAGATGAGCAATATGGGCTCCTCTTTTCCCCCCTTTCCCTCCCCCAGGACACATTTAGGGAGGGTAATGCAGTCCAGCCAGGTCTCTTGCACGCCTGGGGTAATTTCTGATGATAGGTCTGTTGGTTTAGGTCAGTCTAAGAAGCTGAGCTATGTTCTGTTCGGTATTTTGCATTTCCTAGGAGCTGGCATGGTGCATTTGTGAGCTTTTCTATCCTGTACTTCCCCAGCAAGACTCTTTTTCCTCCTGACTTCTGTGTGACAAAAAGAAACTCAGCCTTGAGATCTCTTGGTCCTTTGAAAATCAGACCAACTCTTCCCCAATTTTGGAAGTACCAAATTCTCAGCAGTCTTGACACGAAGGCCAGTGATTTGTCAGCCTAAAGGGCCCAGGTTTGGGTGCACATGGGAGTTGCTGTGGTGCATATTCTGGATTACAGTGCTTTGGGGTAGTTAATTTGCTTCACACCTCTAAATCTGAAGTGTTGAGAGTGGGAGGTTTGAGGGAGCAGAGACACACAAAGGTCAGCATTTAATAATGGGCATTTAATTCTGTCTTCATTCAAATTGCCATGTAGTGGAGGCAGGAGAGCCTGGGGGCAGCTGCATGTTCCCAACAGCTCTGAGCCTGGTTTGTGTCCTGGGGGATGATCAGGACCATGCCTGGGGGCACAGCGGGCTCTGAGTGCACCATTGCACCTTCCTCTTGAGAGGAAAAGGTCACAGTTCGTGTCTGGTGTAAATAGCTGGGTCATACTTTTTTCCAAATGGGTGAGTGATCTCGAGACTTGGCATCAGCCCCCATTAAATAGTTTTGTCAGCTGTTGGTGGCTGTAACTTCCCAGAGCATTTCAGACACACTTTCAAAATCAGCATGAAAAAGCTGATAGCATTGCTCAATCCATCTATTGTATTTTTTTTTTCTTCCTCTTGGAAAAAAATTTACTCCTCAACATTTAACATACACCACAAAACCCTTGAGCCCTTTACTTGTCCTGGTGAAAGTAGCTCTGCTGTTCCAGGTGGGATCATGGCTGTGTCCGTGCGTGTCCGTGTGTGTCCCCTGCTCCAGACCCCAGCTCGCTCCCCTGGCTCCGCTCCTGCTCCGTAGAATAGCTGGCACACTCCCCCATGGCTCTCTAGTAATGCTTGCTTGTTGGTTTTTTGATTTTTTTTTTCTCTTCCACTCTTGTTATATTTTTACTTTCTTTTTTTCTTTGTGATGTGATGTTTTCAGCTGATGTATTGAAAGCAAACCCTTCTAATTTGGGAGTCCAGATCACAAGAGTGAGTTTCTTTCTACTGGTGTCTGTAGTTGTATCTTTTTTTGTGTGTCCTCCCCTCTGATTTTGGTAACAATCAACCACATTTAGTAAATACAATTAGGTAAGAGAATCCTCTGTCTTGTCCCTTTTTCACAAAGCAATGTTCTCTTTACATTGGGCCAGCTTAATTCCTCTAATTTGAGCTTTGGGTTGGTTTCCAGATCCACTGTTTCTGTGTGTGGCAGTCTGACTCTGCTCCAGGAAAGAGGCAGAGTCAGCCAGCCAGAAGTATTTAGAATTCACCAGTGATTTGTACATCCTGTACAAGAATTGTTCCAAAGTGACTCCTGCTCTGAGTCCCGTTAGTCTCCCAGGCCCTGCATGAAATGCCTGAAAAACATGAAACTTTTTCCAAAAGCTGAGTACAGGATGCATTCTGGAACTGGGCCCTTTGAAAGGGTTTTGAATTGTGCACTAAAAAAGAACAATGAGTCCCTTTAGGATGGTAGCGGTCTGTCTTTGTTGCTTTCTGTTACTTAAACTTCTGTAGAGCACTCTAAAAAAGTGTTGTGAATATCCACATATATTCCAAGAAAAACCAGCAGCCTCTTCTCCTAGTACTCTGAGCCAAGGACTTTCCAAAATGTTCTGAAGTCTTGGATGTTTATTTTCTATTAGAATTGGCTACCTAGACTCCCTCAGTATATTAGGATGTTTGAAATTCCTTGGGATTGGGTTTGCTCCCTCATGATAAGACTTCTGGGGAACTTGGTGCTTCTGCCCCTCCACAAAGTATTCAACCCCAAGAGACCCTCCTGCCTTTAGAGCAGTTTGTTTCTTGACCCTCTCAGAACTACTGTCAGGAAATCAAGTAACCGGTTGTGGTGTATGTTGCACTCTGGATTTGCTTATGAAATCATTTGCATGGGATTTTTGGCTCCTTCTCCAATGTAACGGTACATTGCTTTTGTCAGATGTCATTCCCGGGTAGCTCTGGCACCAGCTAATCCCTCCTGTCCTTTGGCCCATGCTTTTGACTCATGTCATGCACCGTTTGTCAAGTACATCTGCACGCTGCAAGAGCAGCAAAGTAAACAATCCTTCTTTTCCCCTTTTCCTTCCAGAATTTGCTTGTTGCTTCAAAATCAGCTTTGTTGTCCATGCTAAAGAAAACCAGTAGTGTTGATTGGAAAGGGGTGTACACAGAACTTGAAGTCATAGCCAAAAGTGACCACCAGTTGTCTTTTCCTTCAGCTGCTGGGAGGATGGCAGTGTGCTCCGTGGGGTTTGTTGAGCTAAGATGCTATTGCTCCATCCTGGCTCAATAAATGTCCCTGGGGAGGGGCTTGACACCGCATTTCCAGTGCTACAGCAAAGAGCTGCTCTTGGACAAACACAAACAGCTTTGATCTGATCCGTCCCTGCTTTCTTTTGCCTCAGAGGTTGAAAGATCTCAAGCAGAGGGAATTTGCTCGCAATGTCTCGTCAAGATCCCGGAAAGATGAGAGGAAGCAGGAGAAAGCCCTGCGGCGCCTGCACGAGCTGGCTGAGCAGAGGAGGCAGCCTGAGTGGTGAGTCTGGGCCAGCACCCCTGGGCTGGGCTGGCACTCCTGCTCTGGGATACTGCACAGGCTTTGAGGGCAAAGCTTCACACTGGTGTTTGGGGCTCATGCTGTGATTTTGGTAGGAGTGAGTTCACTAAACTGATCATACAGAGCATTCCCAAATTGCTTTAACCAGCAATACCTTTTCTTCAGTAATTTAATATTATGAAAAACTTTGAGTGGCTGTATAATGATATTTTAATGCATGTGTCTGGGTGCAAGAGCACTTGAGCTGTGTAAGATTGTCTCTACTGAGAGATGGATCCTCCTGGAGAGGGACAGGGACCGCAATAAGCTGTGGTTTTTTCTCTCCCCTGTTGCAGTGCTCCTGGAAGTGGGCCCATGTTCAGGACCACCACGGTGGCTGTGGACGAGGAAGGTGGAGATGACGATGATTCCGCAGCCAACAGTGGCTCCTTTGTCCAGATGAGCTCTGGCCAGGCCACAGAGATGACCACGGACAGAGGCTTCCTGAACACTGGACAAGGCACTGTGATGCCTGCCCAGGGGGCACAGGCCATCAGCTTTGGCATTAAGAGCTCTCTGGGAACTCCACTACAGAAGATCGGGGTGTCCTTTTCCTTTGCCAAGAAGACCCCAGTGAAGCTGGAGACCATCGCTTCTGTTTTCAAGGACCACGTGGACGAGTCCAGTTCTGCAGATGGGGCAAAAGGTGATGAGAAGGGATCCTCGGAGGCTGGCAGCCTGCAGAAGTCTGGGGAGGGTGAAGGCACCAATAATTCTGATGGCAAGGCAGAGGATGATGACCAGCATGACAAGGACAGCGGGGCTCTAGCCAGCACCTTATCCAAACTGAAGAAGATGAGGCGAGAAGATGGACCAACAGCTGTAGAACCAGAATATTACCACTACATCCCCCCAGCCCACTGTAAAGTAAAGCCCAACTTTCAATTCCTGCTTTTCATGAAGGCTACTGAGCAAACAGAAGCGGAAAATGTGAACAAAAAAAACGCGCACGAAGTGAAAAAGGGGAGTTCCCCCAAACCCAAACCCAGCAAGCACACAGAAAAGGCTGCTGAGAGCACAGGGCAGCAGAAGGAGCAGAGTACTACTGAAACTGCAGCTCAGCAGGGCAAAACAGAACGAAAGGACATCCCAGAGAATGAAAATACACAGGAGAGCAAGCACCTTCCAGAGAGCAATCCCCCTGAGCCAGACGCTGCTAAAGAAGCTCCTCCTCCTGCCTCGGGCTGCAGAGATGGCTCTGAGGGACCAAAGCACCCCATGGGACCTTTTTTCCCTGTTCTGAGTAAGGACGAGAGCACGACACTGCAGTGGCCTTCAGAGCTGCTCATCTTCACCAAAGCTGAGCCCTCTGTATCCTACAGCTGCAACCCCCTGTACTTCGACTTCAAGCTCTCCCGTAACAAGGATGCAAAAGGGAAAGGGGCAGAGAAATCCAAGGATCAAGGGGGGCTTTGTAAAGACAACGCTCAGAGCACAGAACCTGGTGAGGTAAGCAAAACCAAGGAGGCTGAAAGCGTAGGGAACAGTTCTGCTCAGAAAATGGAAAACAAATCCCAGAGTAAGCAGGAGTCCGGTCTGGGAAGTGTCGGTAAGGGAGAGGGGGAGGACACCAGTAAGAGTGTAACGGGTAAGAGTAAATCTGGAAGGTCCCATAAACACAAAAAGAAAAAGAAGCACAAAAAGTCCAGCAGACACAAACGCAAACATAAGGAGGAAGCTGAGGAGAAGGCCCGGAAAGCTGAGCTGGGGGAAGAGAAACCCAAGAAACGGAAAAGGCACAGGCACAAAAAAGGTAAATCCTCCCTTTCGACAGAGTCAGATCGGGCGCTGAAACCTGAACTGTCTGAAGACTGCAGCCATTTCCAGAAGAAAAAGCGATGCTCCCAGGAGTCCCAGAGGAAATCCCTGTCTGCTGAGGAGGGAAGCAGCAGTAAAAAAGAAGACGGGGGTAACTCCTGCCAAGAGCACGGCAGCAAAAGGCACAAGGCTGAGCTGCAACAGGTGCCTGGCGTGAGGAGGCGCTGCCCAGCTCTGTCCCAGCCCCGGGGCGGCTGCCGGAGCCAGCAGAGCAGCGGTGACGATGACAGTGACGAGGGCTCCCCTGGCAAGCACTGCCGCCAGAAGTCCCCGTCGCAGTACAGCGACGACTACGACTCGGGCAGTGAGCACTCCCGCAGCCGCTCCCGCTCGGGCCGCAGGCACTCCTCACACAGGTCCTACTCCACCAGCTCGGACGCATCCTCGGAGCACAGCCGCTACAGCCGCCACAGGAGCTACTCGGACGACAGCTACAGCGACTACAGCGACCGCTCCCGCTGCCACTCCAAGCGCTCCCAGGACTCGGAGGATGACTCTGACTACAACAGCTCAAACCACCGCTCAAAGCGGCGCAAATACTCCTCGTCGGAAGATGACTACAGCTCGAGCAGGAGCAGGTCCAGGAGTCGGAGCAGGAGCCGAAGCGACCCTCGAGGCAGGTCGAGATCGAGGAGCCGGGGCAGGAGCCGCAGCAGCAGCTGCAGCCGCAGTCGGAGCAAGAGGAGGAGCCGCAGCGTGACGGGCCGCAGCTGGAAGCGCAGCCGCAGCTACAGCCGGGACCGCAGCCGCAGCACCCGCAGCCACTCACAGAGGTCCCTGTCACGGAAGGGCTCGCGGGGCCACGAGAGCCCCGAGGAGCGAAGGTCTGGCAGAAGGGACTTCATTAGGTCTAAGATCTATCGCTCCCAGTCTCCTCACTACTTCCGGACAGGCCGAGGTGAAGGGTCGCTGCTGAAGAAGGAGGATGGCAAAGGAGAGGATCTGAAAGGATCCAGCTCCCTGTCCCAGAACAGCAGCGGCTCTGGCATGGGGCGGGCCTTGGAAGGGGACTGCAGTCCTGAGGAGAGGAACTCTGTCACTGCAAAGCTGCTCTTGGAAAAGGTGCAGTCCAGGAAGGTTGAGAAGAAGCCCTGCGTCACTGACGAGATGCTATCAGGGGCAAACAAAGTGGGCATAAAGCTCAAAGATCCTCCCCAGGGGTACTTTGGCCCCAAACTGCCTCCTTCATTAGGCAACAAACCAGTTCTGCCCTTAATTGGGAAGCTACCAACTATTCGGAAACCAAACTCCAAAAGATACGAGGAGTCTGGCTTGGAGAGGGGCGAGGAGCAGGAGCTGTCAGATGCTGAGGATGGTTCCCAAGGCATGGAGGACGGTCAGCTGGCCGGCCAGTCTCTCCTGGAAGATGTGGTGATGGTAATTCAGGACAAACCTCTGGATGAGCAGAAACGTGATGAAGCCTCTGTGGAGATGCCGTCCCTCCCCCTGGACGCGCCGGCGCTCCCTGAGTGCTTTGGCTCCGGAGATCTGGTCATGCCACACAACTTCCTCTCGGATCCCAGCGATGGTGACGGGCTGGAGCCTATGGACAGGGGCAACCAGCCAGTCCCAGTGGAAACCAGTATGATGCCCTTAGATGTTGAGCACTTTCCTGGCTACGTGCCTCAGAGCGGGGAGCCGAACATGGAAGGAGATCGGGAGGGGGGAGAAGATTCCTCTCTAGCCCCGCTGGAGAGCCAGCCCATCACCTTCACACCCGAGGAGATGGAGAAGTACAGCAAGCTGCAGCAGGCCGCCCAGCAGCACATCCAGCAGCAGCTGCTGGCCAAGCAAGTGAAAGCCTTCCCTGCCTCAGCCGCCCTGGCCCCGGCCGCGCCCGCGCTCCAGCCCATCCACATCCAGCAGCCGGCCGCGGCCTCGGCCACGTCCATCACCACGGTGCAGCACGCCATCCTGCAGCACCACGCTGCTGCCGCCGCCGCTGCCATCGGCATCCACCCCCACCCGCACCCACAGCCCCTCGCTCAGGTCCACCACATCCCCCAGCCACACCTGACACCCATTTCCTTGTCCCACCTCACCCACTCCATTATTCCGGGGCACCCCGCCACGTTCCTGGCCAGCCACCCCATCCACATCATTCCGGCGTCTGCCATCCACCCGGGCCCCTTCACCTTCCACCCTGTCCCTCACGCTCTCTACCCCACCCTCCTGGCTCCCAGGCCAGCAGCCGCTGCTGCTGCCACAGCCCTGCACCTCCACCCTCTCCTGCACCCCATTTTCTCAGGACAGGACTTGCAGCATCCACCCAGCCACGGCACATGAAGGACAAAATGAAGGAACCTCAGAGGAAGGAGAATATTTGGCGTTTTGGGAAGGGGTTGGAGTCGAGCCAGCGGGCAGGTGAGGCTTGAGCATTTCCTTTCACTCTTGAGCAGCCAAAGAAGCCAGGGGCTCGAGGACTGGGCAGTTGGCTGTGTCCCTGGGATGTCTCGCTCCGACTCCTCTGTGCACACAGCAGCACCGCTCCAGAAGAACCATTTCACCTTTAGAACAGTGAGAAACTTGGAAAGGCTTTTTTTCCCCTTGGATTCTTACACTTGGTCATCTTCCTTCTGCCACCTTGTATATGATAAATGAGGTTTCATATACACTAATAGGATCTCTAAAAATCCTTTTATGAGGTCATCTAATTAAAGTAGCATGATTGAATCTGGCTTGTAATCGGCAATGAAACATTGGAGCTGTCAGCTGCAGGGGGGCTTGAGGCATCACTTTTCAGGCATTGCAGGAGGTTCCTTGGCCCCTGTCTCTGCAGAGGTGGGTTTTTCTTGGTGTGAGCAGCAAAAATGGAAGTAAGATCTTAGTGTAAAGAGGAGGAGGAGGAGCTCTGTGTGTGTGTACCCAGAGCTCCTGTCCTTCTCCTGCATCCGTGTTCTCCTGTGCCAGGACCATGCCTGGATATCCCAGACTGGAGAGAGTTTCTTGGGTGAGGGGTTGGGATTCCAGTCTGGGCTTTGACCACTCTTCTCCTGAAAGGGGGAAAAAATCACTCTGAATTCCATCTTCTGTGGGGTTGGGAAAGAGGCACTGGGATGGGAGAGAGAAGGAAAATCCTGTTAGGAATTGAAGCAATACAGAGGATGTAGGAGCGCGGCCAGGATGTAAAGCGTGTTCTTTCCTCTGTAACACTGATGGTTTTCTTATTAATTTATAGGATTTTTTTTTTTTTTATGTAAAGAATTGCACTGAACTCTGTAAACAAAGATGCTGCTTTTTGTAGCTCCTATCAAAGGTTACATTTGTAGTATATCGCAATAATATTTTTTACAGCCAGTTCTTAGTGGTACTTGTTCTGGTGGCTTCTGTGTAAATATGTTTGCCGTAGGTGACCCAAGACACTTGTAAAGGTTCAATTTATAGTTTCAGCTAGATGCAAAACAGCTAAGCATGTATATTTTATCAAGCTCATGTATTTTTGAAGTTTTTATGTAGTATAAAATGTAAAAACAAACAAACAAAAAAAAATATAGAATTTTGCAGAAGAAAAGAAATCAGCAGGTGAGATTTGGGAAGGTGAGGGGTGTGGGGGTAGCAGTGACTCTGGCAGGTAATGCTGCTTCCCTGCCATAGGAATGGGCACTGGGGAGCAGCAGGAATTCAGGGTGCTCCCAGAGACTTGAGAGCCCTTTTTTTTCCTTTCCTCCCCTTTGGAAGCAGTAATGTGCAGACCCTGCTGGTGCAGGGACTGTTCCATCCCACATGAGGGTTACCCCAAACTGGGATTTCCCAGTTCTCCCAGCATCACCCAGCTCAGGTGATGCTGCCTGTGGGAGCTTCCCCACCACAGCTGGAGGGAGGGATTTCAGAGCAGTGTGGAGATGTGTGACATCCCTCTCCCATTCCTCGTCCTCTTCCCTGTCCCCTCCTGGAGTGCAGCACGAGGCCAGGCAGAGTCAAAGGATCAAAACCCCCTGAGTTCCCTCACCGTGTAAACAAGAAATCGGAGCAGGTCAGAGTGACAGCAGTCACAAAAAAAGGGACTCAATTTCCTGTAAATACTGCACAATTCAGTGTTACTGTCAGAGCTGAGCTTCATAGGGCCCATCTGTTCCCTGGCCCCATCGTGCTGTGGGCACAGGGATTGTTTTTGGACTTCAGGATAGCGCTAAAATAATTAACCCGTCATTACTTAACGAGCATAAACAGACTGTATTTAACTTTGTCACATAAGATATATATATAAATATATATATATGCTGTAAAATGAGGGAAAAAAAACCTTTCTAATAAACCAACGATTTGTGGAAAAGAAACGTGCTGCCGTGTGGTGGTGGGGAGCTACTGTGTGGAGCACCAGCTTCTCTTTTCCTAACCAGAGCCCTGGTTTGATTAAAGGAAGGGGACGCTGGGGGTGATGCCGAGTGCGGGCGGGCTCGCTGCTGTCAGCTCCATCCGGCCGCGGATGGGATATCGGGGTGATGGAAGGGCCCTGTGCCCTGCTGTCCTCCCCCCTCGCCACATTTCCGCTGGCAGGGACCGAAATAACCACCCCAAATGCACATCCCGAAACAGGCACCCCCAAACTGCCGCCCTGCGGCGGGCGATAAGCTCAGGTTGCTGTGGTCGTGTCCCCCCACCCTGTCCCCGTGTCCCCCGCTGGCACTGCCACCTCCTGTCCCCCGCCCTGCTCCGGCCACATCCGTCTCCCCGCACCTCTCTGGCTCCCTGCAGGAGCGGATACGCGTCCGGGGGGGCCTTTCCTGTGTTCCCCATTCCTGCTGGGCCCAGCCCCAGCTGCGTCCCCCGAGATAAGCCAGGGACGCCCAGGCCCGGGGGCTGTGGCCACATTTCGGGGTGACGATGGGGCTGCTGCGGGTGCTGCTGCTCCTCGGGGGACTGCGCCTGCCCTCCACGCTGGGGCTTCTCCAGGAGCCCCCCACCATCTACGAGGGACCCCCCGGCAGCTATTTCGGTTTCGCCCTGGATTTCCACATGAGCGAGGGAAGGTAGGGTGGCACCGGGGTGTCAGGGTGGTCGGGCACAGCACACGCCCGACGACCCTGACACCCGCTCTGTCCCCCAGGCCCAGCGTGGCGGTGGGGGCCCCCCGTGCCAACACCTCCCAGCCCGTGGCTCAGCCCGGCGCCGTCTTCCTCTGCTCCTGGCCCCCCGACAAGAGCCCCTGCCACCCCCTGCCCATCGACACTGCAGGTGCGTGGGCACCGCGGGGCGGGGAGCGGCCCAGGGGGTGCCAGCTCCGCACATCCCCTTCTCCCGCTGCCCAGGGGACGAGAAAGAGAGCCAGGGCACCTTGGAGCTCCACACCTACAAATCGCACCAGTGGCTGGGAGCGTCCGTCACCAGCTGGGACGGCAAACTGGTGGTGGGTGCACCCGCGGGGGATGTGGGCAGCTTTGGGTGCTGGCGGGGCGGGCTCGCAGCCTGTCCCATCGCCGTGCCCAGGTCTGTGCCCCGCTGCAGCACTGGAACGCTTTGGAGGGGCAGCAGGAGGCGTTCCGCACCCCCACGGGCACCTGCTTGGTGCGGAGCCCGGGGCAGCGGGGCACGGTGTGGTACTCGCCCTGCCGAGACCAGACCATGGCCAGCACCCACCGCCTGATGAACTACGGTGAGGGGCGGGCAGGGAGCGGGGGGTCCCAACCCGGGGGTCCCAACCCCGCGTCCGTCTGACCCTGCCCTGTGCCCTCAGTGCACGACAAGCGCTACTGCGAGATCGGCTTCAGCGCCGCTGTCACCCCGGTGAGAGGGCACTTGAGGGGCTCGGGGGACTCCTGGGAGGGGTCGGGGTGCCCCCCAGGATGCCCACGGGGGGCTGATGGAGATGCAGAGGGTGTGGCCAGGGTGATACCTGGGTGGCACGGCGGGGATGGTGGGGTAGGGATGATGAAACGGGCGATGCTGCAGCGGCAATTCCGGGAGAAGTCCCAGCAGTGGGGTGGATGCTGGGCTGGGAGATACTGGGGTGGGCGATACTTGGGTGAGGATGCCCTGGGGGGATGCCAGGGTGCCCCGGGGTGGTGCTGAGCCAGCGTCTCCCGCAGGATGGGACGCTGGTGCTGGGTGCCCCCGGCGGGTACTACTTCACAGGTGAGTCCTTCCTGCCGCCGTGCCCACCCCGGCTGGTGCTCTCGGGGTGGGCACGGCGGGAGGAGGGCACCCCGGGTGGGGTACCCCATAAGTGCCACCCGCAGTGGCACTGGCAGCCTAGGGCGTGTGGCAGCGGGTGCCCTGTCAGTGCTGGTGCTCCCCGCGGTGTGCCCCAGGGCTCGTGTACTCGGTGGAGCTGGACAAGATCCTCAGGCGCTTCTCTGGCAAGTCCCTGCTGTGGCTGGGGAGCCCCGGGCGCCCCACGGAGCCGCTGTCTGGGGACTACGAGGACGGGTACCGGGGTGAGCAGCGGGCACGGGCACCCTGCCTCACTGCCAGCTCCTGCTGGGGTACCCCAGGGTCACCAATGCCCATCTCCCTTCAGGATACTCGGTGGCTGTAGGAGAGTTTGATGGCAACCCCAAAACCAAAGGTAGGGCTGAAGGGTGCAGGGAACAGGGGTTGATGGGCCTGGGGCACCCTGGGACTCCAGAGTGACCTTGCTTCCCTTCCCAACGGGGCTGGACAGGCTGTGCCAGCACAGGGGTCCCATCCATCTCTGTGCCCTCATGCCCCGTGTCGCACCAGGGGAATCCCTGTGCCCACCCCAGTACCGGGGGTATCCCAGTGGGGCACTCAGGGCTCTCATCGCTCACAGAGTACGTGGTGGGGGTCCCCAACAAGAGCAACACGAGGGGTGAGGTGAGTGCTGCGGAGTGCCCGGTGCCGGTGCCTGGCGGAGGGGACACCAGGGGACACCAGCATGTGTCACCGCGGGCTGGGCCTGGCACCTGACACTGCCCTGGGCAGGTGGAGATCTTCACTGCGGGGGACACCCTGCGCAGGCTGCGGGGCATCGCCAGCGAGCAGGTAGGTACCCATCCTTTCCAACACCCCTGCCCTGTGACCCCCCAGCACTCCCCTGCTCCCCCAACCTCCCGGTGCCACCCTCTACCCGGACCCTTCCCAGGTGGCTTCGTACTTCGGGCACACGGTGGCAGTGGCCGATGTGGATGGGGACGGGTGAGAGCAGGGACACGCGTCCCCCCCTCCTCCGTGGCGACACCCAGGGGTGCTGCCCCGTGCCTGGCACACCGCTGGGAGCCCCCAGCCCCCAAACCTGCGGACCCTGACCCCCGCGCCGGGCACAGGCGGGACGATCTGCTGGTGGGCGCTCCGCTGTACATGGCCCGGCGCTCGGACGGACAGCGCAGCGAGTTGGGGCGCCTCTACCTCTACCTGGGGCGGGGACAGCAGCGCCTCGCCGGGCCCCCCCAGACCCTGACGGGCACCCACCCCTACGGCCGCTTCGCCGCTGCCATCGCCAGCCTCGGGGACCTGGACAAGGATGGCTTCGGCGGTAAGAGCGCGGCGGGGCGGGGAGGAGGATGTGCCCACCCCGGTGCCACGCCTTGGAAAAACCGAGGCAGAAAAACGCGGGTGGGTGCTCACGTCCCTTCTGTCCCCAGACGTGGCCGTGGGCGCCCCGCAGGGCGGTGACAGTGGCAGCGGGCAGGTCTTCATCTTCCGCGGGCAGAGCGAGGGGTTGGCACCGGTGCCCACCCAGCTCCTCAACAGCCCCTTCCCCGGCCCCGCCGCCTTCGGCTTCGCGCTGCGAGGTGCCACCGACCTGGATGGCAACGGCTACGCGGGTACAGCCCTGGCACCTGACACTGCCACCGCCCTGCCACCCCGGTGTCACCACCGCCCTGCCACCCCGGTGTCACCACCCCGGCACCGACCCTCTGCTTGTCCCTGCAGATCTGCTCGTGGGGGCTTACGGGGCGGCCAAGGTGGCCGTGTACCAGTGAGTGCCCGTCCCTCCCTGCGGTGGCCCGGGGCTCCCTGTTGGGTCCCCTGGTAGCTCAGCAATGTCCCTGTGTCCCAGGGGACTCCCCGTGGTGGTGGCCCGGACCCAGCTGAGTGTCCCCGATGGGCTGAACCCTGAGATCCTGGACTGTGTCCTGCCCGACTCCAGCGTCCGTGTCAGCTGGTGAGGGGACACTGCCATGGGGACACTATGGGGACATCACCGTGGGCACAGGACAGATCCCTGAGCACCTGTTGGTGGTGTCCCCCCGCAGCTTCCACGTGGTGTTTTGTGTCAGCGTGACGGGCCAGCACATCCCTCAGAGCATCCGTGAGTGCCACTGTCACCCGGGGGGCACCTCGGGTGCCACCCGTGCCACCTTCCCGTTCCCCACCAGAGCTGGAGGCTGAGCTGCAGCTGGACCGGCTGAAGCCCCGACCATCGCGGAGGGTCCTGCTGCTGCAGGGACACCAATCGTCCTGGCAAGAGGAGCTGCTGGTGGCACCGGGGACACCCCCTGTGTGCACCAACCTCACCGCCTACCTGCGGGTACGGGCACAGGAACAGCGCGGCAGAGGGAGGGGACAATCCGTGGAGGGGACGGGAATGGGATTGTGGCATCTCCAGCCAGGATGGGGACAGCGTTGGGGACAGGGATTGGGGATAAGTGTCTCCCTGTCCCAGGAGGGTGGCTACCAGGGAT
The DNA here is from genome assembly GCF_048771995.1 of Taeniopygia guttata. Classification (NCBI taxonomy): domain Eukaryota; kingdom Metazoa; phylum Chordata; class Aves; order Passeriformes; family Estrildidae; genus Taeniopygia; species Taeniopygia guttata. The sequence goes on along the minus strand of NC_133052.1, from coordinate 3,495,773 downwards.
GGGGACAGTGGTGCTGGAGAGCGTGGGGTGGGGTGGGCACTCTGGATGCCCTCCAGAGTGCTGTGCCCATGGGTGTCCCCAGGACGAGGCCGAGTTCAAGGACAAGCTGAGCCCGGTGGCCCTGAGCGTGGCCCTGACGCTGCCCAGAGAGGCCCCGGGGTTGGTGCTCTATGGGGACACCCTGGTGCAGGCACAGGTAGGGGGGACATGGCTGTGGGGGGATGTCACCGTGGTGACACGGGGTGGGCTCATCTCCACCAGGGCACATGTGGGTACCCGCAGCCTGGCTGAGCTCAGCTCTGGGGTCTCCAGTTTGTGCCAGTGTGTGCCCAGCACCCCTCTGGGACACTGCCCCTGTCCCCCTCCCACTCTCCCCAGTTTCCACTGGGATGTGGCTCCTACCCCCAGCCCCACTGTCCCTTATTCCCTCTGGAATGTGCCCCCGCGCTGTCCCTGCCACTCCCTGGCATGTCCGTCCTGTTCTGCCCTCTGTGTTCACCCTGCACTCCCCAGTCCCCTCTGTCCCCAGCACTGTCCCCATTCCCAACCCCGAGAATGTCCCCTCTGCCATCTCCAGTCCCTCCCCAGGATGTCCCCCTGCTGTCCCTGCTCCCTCCTTGGCGTGTCTCAGGGTATGTCCCCAATCGTCCCCCTGGATGTCCCCTCTGCTGTCCCCATCCTCCCCTCTCGGAGATGCCATCCCCTTGGAATGTCCCCTCTCGACTCTGCACTGTCCCAAATCTCCCCTCTGGATGTCCCCTCTGGCCCCTCCACCAGCCCAATCCCTTCCCGGGATGTCCCCCACTGCTGTCCCCAGTGACTCCCCCTGCCACACCTCGCCCTGGATGTGGGGGTCCTCCTGTCCCCTCCCTGTCCCCCTCCCAGACCCACATCATCCTGGAGGACTGTGGCGATGACAACCTCTGTGTCCCCGACCTCCACCTGGCTGCCGACACGTGAGCACCGGGGGCCGAGGGAGGGCTCGGTGTCCCCGCGGGGTGCTGAGCCCTGTCCCCATGTCCCCAGCCCCAGCCACCGCCTGCTGATCGGGGCCGAGGCCGTGCTGTCCCTGCGTGCCAACGCCACCAACGCGGGCGAAGGCGCCTTCGAGGCCGAGCTGAGGGTGCAGCTGCCCCCTGGCACCCACTACCAGGCTGCCCGCAGCTCCATCCCGGTGGGTGTGAGCGGGGGGTGACACGGGTGACCAGGGTGGGGGACTCAAACCGTGTCCTTGGTGGCTGTCACCTTCCGTGGGGGTGCCCAGGGGTGATGGGTGCTGGGGCGCCCAGGGTGGGGGACTCAAACCGTGTCCTTGGTGGCTGTCACCTTCCATGGGGGTGCCCAGGGGTGATGGGTGCTGGGGCGCCCAGCACAGGGGGTAACCCAAATCGGGGGGCTCACACTGTGTCCTTCATCCCCATCATCCTCCACAGAGCTGCCTGGTGGGGATGGGTGCCCGGGGATCCTGGCTGGGGGTTCCTGTCCTGCCCTTGGTGGCTGTCACTCTCCACAGGGTCCCCACTGGTGATGGGTGTTTAGGGGTGACCAGGGTGTGAGGCTCAAATGCAGGTCCCCAGTGTGGTTGGTTCCTGGTGGGGTCCATGACATGTCCCCCCCCATGTCCCCACCCTGCAGGGGCAGGAGAAGCTGAGCTGCAACCCCAAGAAGGAGAATGGGACCCACGTGGTGCTCTGCGAGCTGGGCAATCCCATGAAAGCAGGGAGCCGGGTAAGGGGACAGGGGGTCCCTGCTGGGCCTGTCACCCACTGGGGCTTGTCACCCACCTGCCCCTGTCCTCTGCTGTCCCCCAGATCACCGTGGACATGGAGCTGAGTGTGTCTGGGCTGGAGGACATGGGGGATGCCATCACCTTCCACCTCCAGCTGCGGAGGTGACAGCTTGCTGTCCCCCACTGCTGGGACACCACTGGCACACAATGTCCTCAGCATGTCCCCAAACTCAGTGTCCATCTCTCATCCCACTGTGTCCCCACAGCAAGAACAGCCCCAGCCCCAGCAACGCGTCGGTGACAGTGACAGTGCCCGTGGAGGCACAGGCAGAGATGGAGCTGCGAGGGTGAGGGTTTGGAGGACACGGGGGTAACGGGGGGATGAAGGGGGACACTGACCCCCCTGTCCCACCAGAAACTCCCTGCCTGCCACCATGGTGCTGCCCACCAGCTGGCCTTGGGTGGAGGGCAGCCGGCGGCTCCAGGACCACGGCATCAAGGTGGAGCACGTCTATGAGGTGATGCCCGCTGCTGTTCAGGGGATGTCCCCTCTGTCCCCTCCTCGGGTCATCCCCTGTGCTGGGCATCACCCACCGTGCTCCCGCAGCTCCACAACAAAGGTCCCGGCACCGTCAGCGGTGTCACCCTGAGCCTCGCTGTCCCCCACCGGCTGGGCGACCACGTCCTGCTCTACCTGCTGGAGCTGGGCACCGAGGGTGGCATGAGCTGCCCGCACCACCCCACCCTCAACCCCGCCCAGGTAGGGACAGCGGGATCCGCTGCCCTCCGGCGGGTGCTGGGACATGTCAGGGACATGGGTGTCACCTCTGTGTCTCCTTCCAGCTGGAGATCTCCGCTCCGACGGCCGCGGCGCTCGGGAACGGCACCGGGCAGCGGGAGCGCCGGGAGGCGGAGCCGCCCCCGGGAGCCGGGCTGGGGGACCAGGGGCTGGGGGACCTCGTCCTTGTGGTGAGTGGGTGACCCTGGGGACCTGCCGGAGGGGATGGAGGCAGGGCTGCGGGTGCCAGGGTGGGGCCACACCCTTGGGTGACCCTGGGGACCTGCAGCCCATGGTGGGCACAGGGCTGGGAGCGTCCCTTGGGGTGGGGGTCCGGCAACACCCACTGTGTTGGACGCCACCCTCAGGACTGTGACAATGCCACCTGCGTGGACATCACCTGCCACGTGCCCAGCCTGGGCAAGGACCAGCGGGCACTGGTCAGCGTCCACGCCCTGCTCTGGATGGACACCCTGCAGCAGGTACTGTCCCCTCCTGGGGACAGAGGGGATGGGGTGGCATTATGGCCTCGGGGCATCCCTGCAATGTCCCCAGAGAGCACCCTGGGGATACCATGTGTGAGGCCATGGGTGCTCTGTTAGCTGCCAGCAGAACCTGATGCCTGGTTCCCACGTGTCCCCAAGTGTCCCCCGCATGTCCCCCTTTCTGTCCCTAGCGGGAGCACCTCCTGACGCAGTTCCGCATCCAGTCCCAAGCGTGGTTCACCACCTCGGCCATGCCCTACCGCGTCCAGCCGCGGGTCCTGCCCACCGGCAAGGCTGAGGTAGGGCTGGCGTGGCTGCGGGGACACGGGGACAGGCCGTGGTGGCAGCGGTGTCACCCACCTGTCCCTCTGCAGACTGAAACCTGCGTGGTGCGCGCCAGCCCTGGGGGCGAGGGGGCTGTGCCGGTGTGGTGGGTGGTGCTGGGGGTCCTGGCCGGGCTCCTGCTCCTCACCCTCCTCATCCTCCTCATGTGGAAGGTGAGTGGGCGCAGGGGGACTCTGGGCACGCTGGTGACATCCACCATGGTTGTGGAGCCTCACTGGCACCAGAGGGACTCAGTGCTGGGGGTGGGGGCTGTGGGACAGGACGGAGGGCAGCAGCACGGGTGACACTGTGCGGTCCCCAGAGCCGGGGGGTCCCTCAGGAGCGATGCCACGGTGGTGCCACGGGGATCTCCGGGGGGCTGATAATGTGGGACCCCTGGGGCTGGTGCCGCGGGGTCCCCCAGACCCCGATTGTCACTGTGTCACTGTGTCCCCGTGTCCCCTTCCAGACGGGTTTCTTCAAGAGGACGCGGCCGCCGGCCGAGGGGGACACGCAGGAGCCCGGCCCGGCCCAGGAGCCGGGGAGCACCCAGGACTAGTGGGGTCCCCCCCACCCCACTGTCATTCCCCAGCCCCCCGCGTGCCCGTGGGACCCCAGCCCCGCTCTGCTCCCCCCGGACAATAAATCCCCGCTCTGCCCTCGGGTGTCCCCCCGGACCTGCATCAGGGGTCTGCCAGGGCCAGGAGGCTTTTGGGGACCCCCGTGTGTCCTTGTGGGGTGCCCCGGGAGAGCAGTGGGAGGCTGGGTGGGTCCCGGGGGTCTGCTGCACTGAGGGGGGATCCACACCGGGGCTGGTGCCGGTACCGGGGGTGGATCACCGGGGTCAGCCCCAGGGGTGGGACCGGGGGATCGGGGCAGTGCCAAGGGCCAGGCCCGAAATGCCGCTGCGGTACCGGGGCTCGACGCTGAGGCTCAACGAAGTACCGCGAATGGGTCCTGGGGTGCCGGTGCCGGTACAGGGCCAGTCCCGGGATGACGGTGCCGGTACAGGGCCAGTCCCGGGATGACGGTGCCGGTACCCTGTCCGCGTCCCGGGGCTCGGAGTGGAGCCGGGAATGGCTCTCGGTGCGGTACCGGGAGCACTGCAAGGCTGCCGGGGCCAGTACCGGAGACAGTCCTGCAGTGCCGAGTCCCGGTCCTGGTGTCGGGATCGGTACCGGGATTCGTGCCGGGGCTCGAGCAGCGTCAGAGGTGGATCCAGGGTCGGTGGCGGTGTCGCGGGTGGGTCCTGAGGCGACACTAGGGTCAGTCCCGGGATGCCGGTGACGGTACCGAGTCCGGGTCCAGGTCCCGGAGCGGTCCCGGGCGCGGTGCCGCGGTACCGGCGATGGGTCCCGGCTCCCGGGGCACCGCAGGGGGCGGTACCGGAGGTGCGGGGCGGTGCCGGGGGTTGGCGCGGGGGTCTCGGGGCGGTGCCGGGGGTGGTCCCGGTGCCGGGGCGGTGCCGCTCCGGGGGTGGGCACTGGGCGGCCGTGCCCGGCGGCTCCGGCAGGTGGAGCCCGGTCCCCGCGGCGGGCGGGCGGACGGGCCGGGCGGGCCGGGCATGGCGGGGTAACGGCGCGGAGGCACCATGCGGCCCCGCCGCCTCCTGCCGCCGCTGCCGGTGCTGCTGCTGCTGGCGGCCGCGGGCGGGCGGCGGGCGCGGGGCGCGGCGGAGCCGGGAGCGCACGGTGAGAGCGGCCTTTGTGTGCGGGGCGGGGGGCGCCGCCGGCAACACCCCGCGCCCACATCCCCCCGGCATCCCTCGGCCCCCACAGCACCCACCGCCCCTCTCCCCCACACCCACCCGAGCCCCGCGCCCACATCCCCCCGCCATCCTTTGAAACCCATCGCCCCCCCACCCGCGCACCGCCCCCCATCGATCCCGCCACCGGCCCCCCCATCCCCGCATGACCCCCGCCCCGGCATCCCCCCGGCATCCCCCCCGCATCCCCCCCGCATCCTTTGGCTCCGTCACCCCCTCAGCAGTACCGGCCCCATCCCGCCCCCCGCCCCGACATCCCCCCGGCACCCCACACCCGCAGCCCCGCCCCACGATCCCGACACCCCCATCCTCACCCGCGCCCCCACCGCCCCCCTTGTTCATCCCCGGCTCTGGCCGGCCGCACCCCCTCTGTCCGTCTGTCTGTCCGTCTGTCCGTCCTGGAAGGGAAGAGGGTGACGGGTGAGGGGCCTGGGCAGTGCCAGGGGGTGCAGCTGGTTTGGGGGGGGTCGCGGACAGAGGGTGGGGATGGTGCCAGACCTTGCGGTACAGGATGGTGGGTGGGGGTCCCGGGCAGCGCCAGAGGTTGTGATGGTGGGTGGGCGTCACAAACCAGGGGGTGAAGGAAGTTGGGTGGGGATCGTGGACAGAGCTTGGGGCTGCAGGAGGGTGGATGGGGCTCCTGAGCAGAACTTGAGGATGTCGGGTGGTGGGTGGAGGTCCCAGGTCAGGGGGTTCATGATGATGGGTGAGCAGCACCCGGGGGTGCAGGATGGTGGGGTGGGCCTTGGGGTCCCCGCAGTTCCCTGTGACCCCCTCCTGCACCCCAAACCCTCCCTGGGCCGGGGTGAGGCATGCCTGGGGGTGGCAGGGGGGCTGTGGCGGGGGGGGGGGTCCCTGTTCCGTCCTGTCTGTGCTGGCTCAGCTCCCCGCTGGTGTCACCGCTGCCCATCCCTGTCCCCGCGGGGTGACAGACATGACAGGGCTCCTCACTGCCCCCCAGGGCCTCGTGGGACACTGGGGTCAGACTGGGAGGCACTGGGGAGCCAGCGAGGGGCCAGAGTGCCTCGGCGTGGCCTCACCACCCTCTGGGGACCCTTTGGTGATGGCAAGGGGACAGAGAGTGGGGATGGGGCCATGCCTGTGCCTGTGTCCCCGCGCTGGGGGTGGCACCGTGGCCCCCCTCTCGGCCGGACAGCGGGGTGGCTGTTGATGCCAGCTGTCCCCTGGTGGCCGCGGGGACATTCCTGCCCGCGGGTGCCGGCTGTCCCCGCCATGCGGGGGGACACCCCCAGCCCCTCCATTCCTGAACCCACCCCTGTGCATCGCTGGAGCAGCTGCTGCCAATCTCCCCCTCTCACCCATTGCCACATCTGGGCCGCATCTGGGCCCGGGCGGGCCGGGGGGGGGTGCCCGGTGGAGGGGGGGGTTCCGGGGCTGCGGGGGGCCCGGCGGCAGCCCCGGGGCGCGGGATGAAGGAGGTCGTTGCCTGGGTGACGGCGGCGGAGCCGGGACCGCTGCCAAAGGCTGCGGATCATGCGCAGGATGGCGCTGGCTGGGGGGGGCCGGGGGCACACGGGGGTTTAGGGTCCCCCCCCTCCCCGGGGGGATCCCTCCCCCTGCTGCTGGGTTCGAGACCCCCTGACCTTGGGACAGGTGTGAGCAGCACCTGGGGGTGGCCTTTGGTGGGAGGGTTGAGGGTGACATGACAGGGGGGCACAGGGTGGGCACAGCAGTGATGCCCACACCCCCTCGGGACGGTGCCTGCTGCCTGCTGGGGAGCACCTGTGAGCTGCCTGTGACCCACCTGGGTGGTGGCTGTGACCTGCTGGGTATGGTGGGCACTGGGACAGGTGCCACCACCTGCTGGGGTGGTGACCATCACCCACCGAGATGGTGGTTGTGATGGTGACCCTGACACCCCTGGGATGGTGGCCATGACCCCCTGTGATGGGGATGGTGGCCATGACCCAGCAGAACAGATCCCATCACCTGTTGGTGTAGTGCCCACCATCCATCAGGATGGTGCCCATGACTCCCTGGGATGGTGGCTGTGCCCACTGGGTTGGTGGTTGTGCCCACGCCGTGTCCCCTCCGTGTCCCTGCAGAGGTGCTGCTGCGGGTGCAGGTGTTCGAGAGCGGGACGCTGTCCCCGCTGCCACAGGCGGCCCTGGACGTGTTTGGTGCCCGCAGCGCGCTGGCAGCTGGCACCACGGACCACACGGGCACCGGGCTGCTGCCCGTGCCCTACCGCCTGGGCACCTGGCTGCTCGTCACCGCCGCACGCCGCGGATACGTCCCCGCCTCTGTCCCCTGGCGTGTCACCAAACTGCCACGTGAGTCACCGGGACCCCAGTGCCTTCCTGGCCAGCTCTGGCTGGGGGTCCCCAATGCCTAACTGGGGTTTTGTGTCTGTCTGGGGGGCACAATCGCTTCCTAAGGGGATTTAAGCCATGATGGGGGATCCCCAATCCTTTCCTGAGGGTTCTGGGTCTGTGTGGAGGTCCTAAATTCCTTCCTGGGGGGCTCTGAGTCCTTAGTCCCTCAGTCCCTTCCTTACAAAGGACCCCTGATAGGTTTCAGGGTGTTACAAAAGGGTGGTTGGCAGGGGTCTGGCCCGTTTGGGAGGGGAAAACCATATCCTGGTGGCCCCCAAGTCCCCCCATCCCATCCCATCCCATCCCATCCCATCCCATCCCATCCCATCCCATCCCATCCCATCCCAGGGCAGGGGAAGTTGGGGGTGCTCCCTGAGATGCCCTCCAGCCCTTTTCCCCAGGGCAGGGAGGACTGGGGGGGTGGCATCACTGGGAGGGGTCACCTTGGGGGGGTGGCACACACAGGAGCACCCAGCTGGGGAGGTGGGAATGGGGGTACAGGGACTGTGGGGTACAGGATGGGGATGGGGACGAGGGAATGGGGGTACTGGGATGAAGCAATACAGGGACAGAGATGGAGGGTGCATGGATGGGGTTGTGGAGGTGCCCCTACCCTGCCCTCCCCATCCCCAAATGCACCTCATCCCCATCTCCCCCCCTCCCCATCAGTCCCCCCGAGCCCGGGAGGAGTGCACGTGTATTTTTGGGGTCCAGGCACGGGTATTTTGGGATCTCCCATCACCCCCTCTTCCCCTTCCAGTCTACGCCTCCATCAGCCTCTACCTGCTCCCGGAGCGCCCGGCCACGCTCATCCTCTACGAGGACCTGGTGCAGATCCTGCTGGGATCCCCAGGTGAGACACGGGGCTGGCCCTGGGTGAGGGTGACACCACCGGGTCCCCCGTGTGCTGCCACCCTCTGTGTCCCCGCAGGTGGCCGTGGGCAGCCGTGGGCACAGTTCCCCCGGCGGGCCGCCCGCCTGCCCCGCAGCTCCACGTACCAACAGCTCTCCGCGTCCCTCACCGCCGCCACCGGGCCCGGCCTGGCCCGCGCCTTCCCCGCCTTCCTCGGGGCCGAGCAGGACGGCGGCAGCGGTACGGGGGACACCGGGGACTGGGGAGTGGGGGACACCGCCGCTGGGACCCCCTGAGGGATGTCCTGTCCTTGTCCCCGCAGCCAATGGCACGTGGCTGGAGCTGGCACCGGTGGCGGCTGTCAGCGTCCACCTCTTCACCGGTAACGGGACCGAGGTGCCGCTGGCCGGCCCCGTCCATCTGTCCGTCCCTTTGGCCCCCGACGCCGCCGCCGTGGTGGCCACCAGTGTGCCAGCCTGGAGGTTTGACCCCAAGAGCGGTGAGTGCTGGCTGGGGGTGGCACAGGGGGACACGGGGTGGCAGGGGGGACACACGGGGTGGCAGAGGGGACACAGCTCCTCTGGGAGTGGCAGAGGGGGACACAGGGTGGCAGAGGGGACACAGCTCCTGCTGGGGGTGGCACAGGGGGACACAGGGTGGCAGAGGGACACAGCTCCTCTGGGAGTGGCAGAGGGGGACACAGGGTGGCAGAGGGGACACAGCTCCTGCTGGGGGTGGCACAGGGGGACACAGGGTGGCAGAGGGACACAGCTCCTGCTGGGGGTGGCAGAGGGACACACGGGGTGGCAGAGGGACACACAGGTTGGCAGAGGGGGACACAAAGCTCCTGCTGGGGGTGGCAGAGGGGGACACAGCTCCTGCTGGGAGTGGCACAGGGGGACACAGGGTGGCAGAGGGGCATACAGCTCCTGCTGGGGGTGGCAGAGGGGGACACGGGGTGGCAGAGGGGGACAGCTCCTGCTGGGGGTGGCAGAGGGACACACGGGGTGGCAGAGGGGGACAGCTCCTGCTGGGGGTGGCAGAGGGACACACGGGGTGGCAGAGGGACACAAAGCTCCTGCTGGGGTGGCAGAGGGGGACATGGGGTGGCAGAGGGACACACAGGTTGGCAGAGGGGGACAGCTCCTGCTGGGGGTGGCAGAGGGACACACAGCTCCTGCTGGGGTGGCAGAGGGGGACACGGGGTGGCAAAGGGGGACACAACTCCTGCTGGGGGTGGCAGAGGGGCACATGAGGTGGCAGAGGGACACACAGGTTGGCAGAGTGGGGACAGCTCCTGCTGGGGGTGGCAGAGGGGGACATGGGGAGGCAGAGGGACACACAGGTTGGCAGAGGGGGACACAGCTCCTGCTGGGGGTGGCAGAGGGACACACGGGGTGGCAGAGGGACACACAGGTTGGCAGAGGGGGACACACAGCTCCTGCTGGGGGTGGCAGAGGGACACACAGCTCCTGCTGGGGTGGCACAGGGGGACACACAGCTCCTGCTGGGGGTGGCAGAGGGGGACACAAAGCTCCTGCTGGGGGTGGCAGGGGTGATGGGGTGAGGGTCTCAGCCCGCTGTGTCCCCACAGGGCTGTGGGTCCGCAACGGGACGGGGCTGATCCGGAAGGAAGGTCGGCAGCTGTACTGGACCTTCGTCTCCTCCCAGTTGGGATACTGGGCAGCAGCTCTGCCCTCCCCCAGCACAGGTAAGGTGACACCTGGGAGTGCCCTCCCAGCCTGTGTCCCTTGGCTCTGGGGAGGGGGTGGCAGCACTTTGGGGTGTTTCCCTCTCCGACCCTCCTGTCCCAGGGCTGCCTGAGGGGCTGGGACCACCCTGGGGTGCTCCTGGTGGGGTGGGGGCTCCTCACAATGCCATTGTCCCCAGGGCTGTCTGGGCTGGGGGGACATTGCAGCCCCTGGGGTGCTCTGTGGGGGTTCCCTTTGCCCCCCTGTGCCAGGGCAGCCCCCCAGGATACTCTTAGGGGGGTTCTCCCTCTGACCCTGCTGTCCCCAGGGCTGGTGGCCATGGCAGCGGGTGTGACAGACATCAGCACCTACCACACCATCTTCCTCCTCACCATCCTGGGTGCCCTGGCCCTGCTCGTCCTCATCCTCCTCTGCCTCCTCATTTACTACTGCAGGTCAGCACCGGCCGTGTCCTGCCCATGGGGGGTGGGAACAGAACCCCACATTCTGTGGGGGAATGGGGGTCAGCACCCACCTGTAAGCCCTGGGTGCCCCATAGCTATAGGGTGGCATTTTCTGCCACCCTATAGCTGCTTATGGGGAGGGGGCAGCATCCTCCTGGCACCCCTGGGTGTCCTATAGCTGGCTTTGGGAAGGGGGGCACCACCCCATGGCACCCTTGGGTGCCCTGTAGGTACTTTGGGGGAGTCACCACCCCTTGGAACCCCCAGATGCCCTATAGTTGGCTATGGGGAGGAGGCACCAGCCTGTGGCACCCCTGGGTGCTCTTTAGCTGGATTTGGGAGCCAGACACTGATCTCCAGCACCCCTGGGTGCCCTCTAACTGGATGTGGGGGGTGAGACACCACTCCCCAGCACCCCTGGGTGCCCTCTAACTGGATCTGGGGGGGTAACACACCACTCCCCAGCACCCCTGGGTGCCCTCTAACTGGATGTGGGGGGTGACACACCACTCCCCAGCACCCCTGGGTGCCCTCTAACTGG